>NC_135658.1:98442785-98766535 GCF_964188315.1 Podarcis muralis | reverse complement strand
ATTTTTATATATATATAAATATATAGGCCAACATATTGCTGCGGTTATAAACACCCCCAAACTATGCAGTTACTACAAAACTCCCAAATACTGTTTATCCAATACCTGCCTTTTTAAACATGTAAATTGGGGGAAAAAATATGTTTATACATATACACAGAGAGTTCTGTCATAGTCACCTCTAGGTGTTCTCAAATACTGCAGACATGTGTTTATGTACCCTATTAGCCCAAATAAAGAAGCACAACACTTTAAATTATTTTAAGGTCATTCACTGATGCCAACCAACTAGGATACTACATTATATAAAGAAAAGAGCTTCTCCATATATTCCCAAGGCAACATCATACACTTTCCAGTTCAAATACTAAAGATTATGTTATAGAAAGAAAAACACTCTCTCTCTCTCTCTCTCTCTGTGTGTGTGTGTGTGTGTGTGTGTGTGTGTGTGCGTGTGTGTAGTCACACACACATTCCCACTTCAATCTTTTAGTTGCCCGTGATTTCTGGGGCAAGATTTATACATAGAATTACTTCTCTTTTTCTTCTCCTCCTCCTTCTTCTTTTTAATCAACACCACCCTACTTCCCAAGGTCAGGAATGCACAGAGAAGTCTCAGTGTAAATGTTCTGCATAGAGATAAAGCCAGCAGCATTTCTCAAGCAACTTTCACGATCGCCAAAGTACTGCTGAGCACAAGGTACCCATGTGCACCTTGATTCACAGAGCCGAACAAACAAGACAAGAGACAGCCCACCTCTTTAAATATCGGTCTGATGGGGCTCAGGGTCCAATTTTAAGAGCAACATAACCCTGTGCAGTCTGTTTCTCTGCAGATGAATTTCCCCAAGGGACTTCATCTGGGACAAAAAGTACCAGGGGGAATAGAATGCATGGAGGTAAGCCACAAGAAGGTGGAACTACTACCTGCACACCCCTTTTGTTCTTAAAACTTGACGACCTGACCCCACCTTATAAATATTTTTGGCTGAGTCACATTTTGGTATCACTTCTGGTTTAACCTACAGTTCTGCAGATAAAAATGCATTACTTTGCTAGCAAGGGTTATAAAGTTAAACACCCCCAAACCCACTTCCACACTGACAACCCTCTTCTTCTTCTTCTTCTTCTTCTTCTTCTTCTTCTTCTTCTTCTTCTTCTTCTTCTAGAGCTCTCCAGGGTTCCATCTTCAAGAATGCCGGTGCTAGCTGTAATTAACTTCAAACCAAAGCATGAAACTATGCTTTGAATAGGGCCTGAAACTACGGTGAAGGTGTAACAAAGCACCAGAAATGTCAAGATTTGGAAGACTAGGAGCATTATAGGTGCCATCAGCAGCTTAGATTTCTTGATATAATCCTGTCCCACCAACGTGCAGAAAAAGTAGCCACTGTATCATTTCTAAGACCATATGTTAGATTGCAAAATATCACAGAATGATTTTAGCCAGTAGCCCTTAGGTGATAAGAGTGGGGGGGGGAGCCCACTAGCTCTAGCCTTCACCCCCGTGACCCTGCCCAAGTTGGAGGGTAGCTTCTGAACCTGGAAGGCTTTTCTATTCATAAAGGCTCCCCATGCGATTTGCACTGGGAGCCCACAAAAGTAGAGTAGGCTTCCAACTCATGGAAAGCAATGGTGATGGAGCTTTGGTGGGGTGGAGGACAGGAGGTCAAAACTAGCACCTCATCTCCTCTCTCCAGCATAAGCTTTATGAACTCTAACTAACAAGGTAATGTGCCTTTTAAGTAACAAGGTAGTAAAACCAATAAATTTCAGCCTCTGCAATTTACCCTAAAGAATCTGCATCATGTATTTAGAAATATGGCTTAGAACCGGTTCTGCAACGCACAACAGTCTAGTTGCTTGCTTCTCTGCACTCTTCACAAGTTCAGTAGAAGAAATACGACATTCAGGTTTCCCAAATTTCCATCTAATGTTCAGAACTTAAGTAGGCTATTCTTTACTGTCTTACTCATCATTACAAGCAGTTTCAGAAAGGTGGGAAAGTATTTCCTTTCATGAAGAAAAGGGCAATTGATAATCACAGTAAATAAGTCAGACTGTCCTTTGCTCTCAAGGAGTCAACCTACTGTTTTGCTCCTCTAAGGACTTGTTTAATAGGATGAGCAAAATCTCAGGGAAAACTATCAATTAGAGCAGTGAAATCTCCCTGAGGATACTGTTACCTCAATCGTTTATACATTTCTTCAGTGACTTCTTCAACCTTTCTCCAACTAACACATACACTGAGATCACAGTTTGGTAAGGAATATATGGCACAGAATCAGAGAAAGTCTGTAAGTACCTCGAATGGGCCCTTCCTGTTTTCTTCTTTTACAAACTATATAGCATAGATACTGGAATGTACTAGGAACATGAAGGGTGAGGAACAGGTAATAAATCAGGTAATTAATACAGCAAATATGTAGTAAATATAGTTAAACAGTGGATGGATGGATGGATGGATGGATGGATGGATGGATGGATGGATGGACGGACAAATTAGGAATGATTAAATGGATGACCTCAGAGGAAAAGAAACACAAAGAATGGGCAAAATAGATTTTCGTGCATAAAATGCAATGTGTACCTATTTATAAAGATACAATGATGGAAGATCCAGAAGCAATGAAGTGATCGAGAGCCGAGGGTTCACAGCTTGGTCAACAATAGGCACAGCACCCATTGCAGTCACTATCCAATAACATGCACAGTGGCATGAAACTCTGTGCATGTAGCGCATCCAGCAGGAGCCCACAAATATTTGCTGGGACTCAGTCTCAACCTTTGGCTTGCCAGCAGGACCTTGTCTCTCCACATTGGACGAGGCTTTCCTGTGCCGCAATACAGGACTGTATCAGTGATAATCCCCTGCTTCCTTACCCAGCTCCTGGCTGGGGTGTAATGGGATCAATTATGCAATCCTGCTGTGCTTCCAAGGTAATTAAAGCACCTCAGAGATGCAGCACAAGAATATCCAGCACCTTCAATGCATGTGAAGCCTTCACACATTGCTGGCCATTGACAAATGTACCAGAAGGACTACGATGTTTGGACAAAGAAAGCCATTTAGGTCAAAGATCTCGAACAGAGGTCCTACATACCTGCAGCATAAGTTTTGATCAAGAACTTGCCTGAAAAGCATTTCCCCCTGCTCTGGCACACAGTGCTCTGAATTACGCAGGTTGACCTTGGAGAGGTACTGGTGGGTTGGCAAATTATGGATTTAAATGGCATTCCCTTCTGTGATGTAGCCATATCTTCAGATACGATTAGCTTACAGTTAAATATTAAACATTTAAATAATATTTTTTTTTGTGTAAGCCTATATTCACTGGGAGGGATGCGGGTGGCCACAGAGCCTAGGACTTGCCGATCAGAAGGTTGGCAGTTCGAATCCCTGCAACAGGATGAGCTCCCGTTGTTCGGTCCCTGCTCCTGCCAACCTAGCAGTTCAAAAGCACATCAAAGTGCAAGTAGATAAATAGGCACCGCTCCAGCGGGAAGGTAAACGGCGTTTCCGTGCGCTGCTCTGGTTCGCCAGAAGCAGCTTAGTCATGCTGGCCACATGAACCGGAGGCTGTACGCTGGCTCCCTGGGCCAATAAAGCGAGATGAGCGCCGCAACCCCAGAGCCGGCCACGACTGGACTTAATGGTCAGGGGTCCCTTTACCTTTACCTATATACACTGGGAAAGAATATTTACAAAATACAGTGGTACCCCGGGTTACATATGCTTCAGGTTACATACGCTTCAGGTTACAGACTCTGCTAACCCAGAAATAGTACCTCGGGTTAAGAACTTTGCTTCAGGATGAGAACAGAAATCGAGCTCCGGCAGCATGGCAGCAGCAGGAGGTCCAATTAGGTAAATTGGTGCTTCAGGTTAACAACAGTTTCAGGTTAAGAACGGACCTCCGGAACGAATTAAGTACCTAACCCAAGGTACCACCGTATTCATCCTTGTTCTAGTAAACTCCATAGCTGTGTTTATACCGTGATTCAAAAGCAAAATATCCCCCTGCTTCCAATGGTAAAAAAAGACAGGAATTTAAAGAAAAGTATTTTTAAAAGCCAATTTTGATGTATTTCATTTATGTTATTTGTAGCTCTACCTTTGCATGCACATTTAAAAAAAAAAACTAAGTAAGTACTATGATAAAAGAAAGGCTGCTTATTTGACTTGAATAGAACACATTTAAATGTATGACTCTGTGTAAGACAAGACAAAAAGGGTAGCACTACAGGTGCCTTTCTTTTGTTTTAATTCTTTTCATCGGAACACATGGACAAATTTATCCCCTGCCCATTTTTAATGGCTGCTGAACAAATTTAGATAAAATGAGAGTATTCATCATTTCTTTCTAAAAACATCAAACTAACTTGACCATTCTTAAAGCATTACATATTTGATTCAGTGTAGAAAATGCTCTGGTAGCCTTTGGTCCTTCAGATGCTGATGGACTAAAGCTCCCATCAACCCTGACCACTGGTCATGCTGGTTGGGCCTGATAGGAGCTGGGAGTCTAACATCCCTGGAGCACCACAAGTTCCACAAATTTAATGTAAGCTGTCGTGATGATGAAAGCACAAGGTCTTGCACATTCTCTTATCCCTACCATATTCTAGTTTCTTCTTCCATTTCCAGCTTTCTTTCAAACATAATTTACCATGACATCCGAATCAGACAACTGGATAGCACTACCTTCCAAAACATAGTTTGCACACCGACTTCAAACCATGTTCTGGAAATTATTGCTCCAGTTTGCCTGATTGGAATGCTACAGTGAAACTAAGGTCAGAAATAGAAGAAAGAAGTTCATTATTTATTTCCAATCCTAAAAACACACAATAATTTAAAAGATCAGACTATGACGTCTGAACCAGGTCTTTCTTGCAACTAATTTCCAAGCACAAGTGAAAACAAGAAAAGTTCTTCAACAATTATTTTTGTGCACCGTTTCTAACTAATATGAGCATGGACAGAAACCTAGTTATAATGAAATTTCCTGTCACGTTTTTTAAAAATGACCTATGTGTGACCCTCTCCCTAAAACTGTAAGCTCCCCAGAATGGCTGGGGAAACCCAGCCAGATGGGTGGCGTATTATTATTATTATTATTATTATTATTATTATTACTACTACTACTACTACTACTACTACTACTATTACTACTATTATCATATCCAATGCTGCTGCACAAGCTGGATTCAGTTGGCACAGCAAGACTTCTATTTCCCCTTTCCCCCTACATCCCCCCCAAATGTGCTCCAGAGGGCCCCCAACTCCCGGAGTTGATTTTGAGGGTGTGCAGGGGTTGGGGGGCCTGGAGCTACAGCACTGAATGCGTCTCAGTGTATGTGATGGCATGACCTTTTAAAAAAGTTGTCAGGTGAGCAATATCTACACTGTACCTGTGCACTAGTAGAGCACATGTATATCCCTATGTATATTTCCAGTTATTTGTGCACCATGTTGTTAGAAAATTGGACCTCGACAGAACCCTCAACACATACTGAATACATATACAATCTCCCTTTATCCTTTTCTCCAATGCTGTAAGTTTTCTTTTAAAAAAAGCACATATTATACATATAGATAATTAAGTTATTTTATAGTGAAGATAAGAGGCAAATAAGGCTTTTTAATTTTTTTAACATCATGTATTAAATACAATTTAATACTCCTATACCCACTTATTTGGGAATACAGTACATGTTTCCACATATATGGGTTTAGAACTGGGATGCAAGTTATTGATTCCAATTGCAACCTTCATTACAAAGTGACAGAAAGTCCATTACATTTAATTCATTTCTATTTACCTAATTTTTATCTTTAGCCATTATTTCTATATACTCAAAAAGTGCAGAGGGAAATGACATTGTCAAAGAGAAATGTTCAGCATTGAATTGAAAATGCGTGCTCTTGAAGAGATTCTACATAAGACACTGTTCCCTGACTGGTATATTTCTCTGTTTTGCTCTCATCTTCTAGCACACAGATCTGAACATTAGTAATTGTTTAAGATTTTTCACCTTGCTCCAATCAGATGTCAAGCACCACTTAATGATAAATATCAATGAGCATACTCAGTGTGTAACTAACCACAGATTTGATTATTTTCAAGGTGAAGTAAAAGCAACAACCTTTCATGGAATAGTAATCACCCAGCTGAGCACCTCTTGCAAAGCCTTGGACTGGGTATGTTTTCTACAAATTTATTCTACTAATAAGTTGCTGTTGTGTGTTTGATATGCCAGGAGCTCATAAAAAACATGGTCCAATGATGTGACCAGACAGCAACCAAATCACGAGTACGATAACAGATTATTGCTGCCTTTCACCCCTTAAATTGGATTAAATCTATTTTCATGATGGGTGACATTCACATAGGACCTTATTCACTGTATACTTGAAATGGTATAATGAAAGGAGTATCAAACATGACCCTATGGCATTGTGGTTTTTTTTAAAAATTGTTTTTAACTGTACTGATACTAAATAAATAGCAGTCCTCTGGATACCTTAAAAAGAATGCAAATAAAGCTGAATTATTAACATACTGTACTATCATCCTGATCTAATTGGATGCACATAACCCTGGCTGAGAAAGGAACGTGTGCAAGTATCAGTTTCGTATTATTTATTTGCTTTTGTTATTTTGGAAGCCGCTCATAAAACTTGTGTTATCGGATGACATACAAATGTCATCAACAAACAAATGAACATCATGGCGCCCTCCAGATGTTGGTGGCTACAGCTCCCATCATCCCCGACTCCTGGCCAGGCCCAACACAGACTAGATTTTCCATATCCTTCAGCACACCTCAAGCTCCCCTTGCCTCAATATAGCTTTGCAAAGGATCTGTGCTCTTTCCCAAACTGTTTTGATTTCATTTAACAACTTCAGCTATCGTACAGCTTAACTTAACAAGCCACTGTAATACCTCCGCTGATGGCTCAAAGCAAATGTTTTACAAGGTCTGAAGGGCTCCTTAATGGGGGTGGGTGAGGGACTTTGCTAAATTTCAGCTGATTGAATGTTAGCCTATATAGAAGGTTTTGTACACAAGAGACACACAGCCTAGGAATCTGAACTGCCATTAAGTCAGCTGTCTGGGAGAATTACTGTATGATAGGAGCTGCCCTCTCTTCCTTACCTAGACACTCTCACTGGCTGTGTTCGGATCTGATATGGGGAAGAATGGTTCGGGGGGGGGGGGGGACTACCCTTTACCAAGGTAAAGACACCCAGAACTGTCACAGATCCCAGAAAGGAGAAGCTATTCTTCCATGAGAGTCAGAAGATTACATCTGCAACTGCAAGACTTCCCCTTCCAAATCTGCTCCAGAGGGTCTCCCAACCCATTCCCTCATCTGTCATGTCTTATAGATTAATTTTAATACTACTTTTAAAGGTAAAAATATCCTCAAGAAAGTTTGCAAATCATCACACACACTGACACACATTGCAGTTTACTAAAACAACACCTTTAAATATTTCAAATCTAAAGTGTCAGTAATAATAAACTTATGACTTAAAGTACTCAACGCTCCAAAAAATAAAATATGAAACCAGCATCAATTAAAAGCTATAAGAAACAGCCATGTCTTTAAGGCCCATTTAATAATAGTCAAGAAAGGAGCCAGGCACCCCTCAAATAGAAGGACATCCCATAGTGATATCTACTTCGTTTCCTTGTTTTAACTTTTATTGCAAGTCAACTAATAAATGCAGGACATGTGGTCAGTCAACTGCAGGGAAGGTTTATTCCCCTTTCCTTTGGTCTGTAAAAGTCTGGCCATCGCCATTATTTTTACAGGACTGTAGCAAATTTTGGTGCCATAATTCCTGCAGTTCCTCCGGGAGTGTAAACGAAAGAGGAACACCATTTGTTAAACAGATACTGTACACAGAAAACTTTCAGTGTCCCAGCAATTTCCCCACATATTTGCAAAGTTTGTTTCTTCCAACTCTCTGATTTTAGTATCAGCCCCATAACAGCAATGAGGGGCAAAGAAACAAGAATTGTTTTCAAGAAAACATACTGTGAAGTTTGCCCAGCAACAGTAGAAACTAAAAACATTGGCTTGACAGGAATATGATATCACCATTCAGCTATCCCGGCCAATGCTGATCAGTCTACAGCTATTCAGTTGTGTTTTTAGTCTCTTTAAAGACTTAAAAAAATATATAATTCTGCTATCACAAGGCAGTCACCCAAATCCTGCCAGGCTCTAAGGTCAGCAAGTTGAAGTGTGTTTTTTTAAGAGAGCAAGAGATGGAGGGCTCTGCAGTAGCTGGTGATGAAGCATATGCCCTCCACACAATAAACTTTGAAAAACTGCCCTCACAACTTCAGTAAGTTTCAAATTTTTGGAGTCACTCCCCAACCCCCAACACAATTCCCCACACAAGGAACTCTCTGTAATGAAGTGGAATGTGGAATGGGATACACTGCAATTGGAAGAGGAAGACACACACACACTTTTGTGAATATGCCTTGCATTCAGTCTTATTTCTGCTCCTTTGTTTAGTCATTTAGTCGTGTCCTACTCTTTGTGACCCCATGGACCAGAGCACGCCAGGCACTCCTGTCTTCCACTGCTTCCCGCAGTTTGGTCAAACTCATGTTGGTAGCTTCAAGAACACTGTCCATCTCGTCCTCTGTCATCCCCTTCTCCTTGTGCCCTCCATCTTTCCCAACATCAGGGTCTTTTCCAGGGAGTCTTCTCTTCTCGTGAGGTGGCCAAATATTGGAGCCTCATCTTCAGGATCTGTCCTTCCAGTGAGCACTCAGGGCTGATTTCCTTCAGAATGGATAGGTTTGATCTTCTTGCAGTCCATGGGACTCTCAAGAGTCTCCTCCAGCAACATAATTCAAAAGCATCAATTCTTCCTAGGTTCCTGTTATTAGCAACTCATTAAAGGCAAGATTAGGATGGTTATGTCTGAGTATATAATGTACCATCAATTAATAAAGGAAAATTAAACAATATAATAGACACTGCAGCCAAAGGACAAGGCAGTTATCATTATATGGACTTATGTACTCTTGGAATACCAGACAATAAAACAAAATCCTACAGAACATACTTCGCATTCATCACCAGTCTAATGATTTCAAGTTATTCAATGAATATCCTGGCTTTGAGCAATATAGATTTATCAAGATCTGCAATTCAAACTAAGATTTCAGACTGCAGTCCTACGCACATTTACCTGGAAGTAAGTCCCACTGAACTCAATGATGTTTGCTTCTAGTTGCCTTGAGGCAGCATTTAGGGAAATTTAGGAAACTCAAAATGCACACCTATGCATAAGTAAGCATTCAGACCTACAATTTCGTTTTTCAACCTACGTGTCTTGATTTTACCACGAGATTCAGAAAATATTGTGTAACCAAAACTGAATGCCTCAGCCCTGTAGAACTATTACCTTACACTTTCTATGGGAACGATCCAATAAAGATCTACCCGGATGAGGGGGTGAGGATCCAGGAGATCTTCAGCATAGCCAGGTTTCTGGCATAGCTGGGCTTCACCAGCTTAACTCCGTCATCTTTCACTCAGCAAAAGAAACACTGGCTGTATCCCCTATTCTGGTTAGCCAGGACCCAGCTGGCTGAGCCAAGCTTGGCAGCCCTTATCCTAGCCTAAGTCCTGAAAAAGGGCTGTTCCGGGATGCAGACGACTAAGGCTGGATCCTTTGACCATTCAGCTTGGTCATGTGTCCTGGCAATCCAGCGTAAATTTACACTGACTTTTAGAAGAGATCTGAAGGCAGCCCTGTTTAGGGAAGCTTTTAACATCTGATGAATCATTGTATTTTAATATTCTGCTGGAAGCCGCCCAGAGTGGGCGGGGTATAAACAATGTATTATTATTATTATTATTATTATCATTATCATCATCATCAATTTTCAGAGGGTGTTCGGCTCAACCCGATGGCTCCAGGAGACATAAACTGTAGAAGGAAGAAATTGCTCCTGCCAGTTTGTCTGAAGGTATTGTTTGAAGAAGGCTTTTGAAAATAGGATGAGGGGCACAGGTTGCCCCTCTCTGTAATAAGGGAAACCTAATACTTCTGGAGTCTCACAATTGTGAAAGTATGAGTCTTCTATTTGTGCTTGTTGAGTATACAAGCTGTGTTTACTCCCCCCCCCTTAAAGTGTAGTCTGAGGGCCTTTTCACAAGTTGCACTTTTCAAGTTAACCAAACACATACACCTAAAACCAAACACATACACCTAAAAATGAGTATGTTTTAAAAAGTTTTTCAAACAACTGATCATACGGCAGCAATCAAAGTGAGAATTTGCCATTATTAAATGTGTGAATGGGCCCTCAATAAACAGTCCACAGCCAATGACTAAGGATCACATTAAGAAATGTTTGGATTATTTCGATAGATAGATGATAGATAGATAGATGATAGATAGATAGATGATAGATAGATAGATAGATAGATAGATAGATAGATAGATAGATAGATAGATATTTTCAATACCGGGGGGGAAATTTTAAGGGATATATTTCTATTTCATTTTTTAAAAAGCTGAAAAACACATTAAAGAAAATCCAGAGAGACTTTTCGCTCTCCTAAAGAATGGCAGAAATCATATTATTATGAAAACAAATACCAGCTAGAGAGAAGAATGAATGAGAATGAGAATCCATCAAATAATTAAAACAACCTACTAATTTTCACTGTATAACAAAGGAGGAACAGTGAGTGTTACATAATTTACAAAAACGGCAAGACATCATCATAAATCCTGCTGACAAAAGAGGAGCTGCTGTTCTTTGGAATAGGATCCATTATACTGCCAAGACCACAAACAATTCAATAATAAAGGCAACTTGGCATCTCAAATTAAATTCCATTTATTTTTTTAACCCCATTTTTAGTAAGATGTATCTCTATAAACACAAATGCCTTATCTGCAAGAAGGTTGATTAAATAAAATCTCCAATAAATAAATCCCAAAATGTTAAGCTCTGCAAGCCAAAAAAAAAAAACACACCAAAAAAACCACCACAGTTATCTTAGAACAGTAGCATGTTTCTGCCCCTCTGAACCAAATCTCTAAATCTTTCCATGACAGTTGGCTTCAAGCCCATTGTTGAATATCTATCTACATAAATACTAGATTCTATGCATGCACTATAAATACTAGATGAATGTCACTTTCAACAATAGAAAGCACTTTCTTTTCCACAGTGGACATTTAATGGTATATAATATTCTCATCTTAATATAGAAAATTAAGCTGTTAACCAGTGCAGCTGAAAATGCCCCATAAAAATCTACAAACCATTAACACCAAAGATGCACTAAATGAATTAATATTTTAGCAATTCATTAAATATTGAGAATACTCATTCTAACAGGGACCTTAAGTTTTCAGAATGTTTAACCTCTTACTTTCTTTAAAATTTAAAATGGTTATTGCTCTCCACCATTAGCAATACTGAGCACAAAAATATTGTATTTTATATAGGACGAGTTGTAAGGTCAACCAAAACCATTTTATGAAACATCCTTAATCGGATTGAGGCTGCCTATACATGATGTTTTATTCTAGAAACAATGGAGACTGAGTACTTGTTTTTTCTATGAAGTCCACACACAATCTAAATCTGTTGCATATTTTTTGCAACCAGAAAGAACTTCTTGAGAAACTGGTTTCATTCGAAGAACAAAAGCTCAAAGTACAGGAACACTAAGTTGGGGAGAGTAGCAGGCCAAGGTGTGAGAAGAGACTTTGAAAACCAACCACAGTTTTGCTTTTGCTTTTTCAGGGTTTGAAAAGTGCATCTTAAAAGGTGGAAGGCAGTCTTCATGCTTTCTAAAAGGCCATAATAATTGCCTGTTCTATCAGGAGAGGTTCACACCAAACCCTCTTGGTCTTATGCCAATCAAGGCTAACAGCAAACACTCTTGGTAGTCTGAAAGAAAACCAAATCTTACAGAAAGCTTAAGAAAGACTAGTTTTATAAGAGACCTGAAGATGTTTTGAAAGAGAGAACATTCACTCAAAGACAAAACATTCACCTCACTTTTTTGCCTCTGGGAAACTGTTTCTTTTTCTTTTTTCCTTTTTTTTTTTTTGTATTGTCCTAACTTCTGCAACGCGGATGGCGCTGTGGTCTAAACCACTGAGCCTAGGGCTTGCCGATCGGAAGGTCGGCGGTTCGAATCCCCGTGACGGGGTGAGCTCCTGTTGCTCAGTCCCTGCTCCTGCCAACCTAGCAGTACGAAAGCACGTCAAAGCGCAAGTAGATAAATAGGTACCGCTCCGGCGGGAAGGTAAATGGCATTTCCATGCGCTGCTCTGGTTCACCAGAAGTCATGCTGACCACATGACCCGGAACCTGTACGCCGGCTCCCTCAGCCAATAAAGCGAGATGAGCGTCGCAACCCCAGAGTCGTCCGTGACTGGACCTAATGGTCAGGGGTCCCTTTACCTTTAAACTTCTGCAACACCTGTTTGACAGCTGGAGAAGAGTGTGGATACACATTAGGAGACCAAAGCATCTCTCAGGTCACTTTCAGTTCTCTTAGACACTATGTTCGGTCTCAAGACTAATGCACACCAAGGAGCAAAAGAGCAGAAACTAGTCACTTCTACACCATTTCCTATAGTGAGTACAAAACCAACAAGATGTAGTTATGTGGTTGGCCCCAGAAAGGGGCGTGAGGTGTTAATCCCTGTTAAATTCAGAGTTTAACACCTATATGGTAGGTGATAATTGCTACATTCCAATAGGATTAGCACAGTGGTTCCCATAAGGGCTGCACTGGAGGAGCTTCCCAAAACTACTTTCACATGGACAGGGCTAGCTGCCCTCTGGCAAGCCGTTAAAACAGTCTTGCATTCTGCTATTATGTAATAATAGTATTTTGGCACCTCATTAAAACAAGAAACTTGATGAAAAGTTGAGCCAGTGCAAAAAAATAAATAAATTAAGAAAATGTTATATAGTGTTATGAATTGCAATAGCACTGAATTTATTAGTAGCTCAGAAGTCACACACAGAGAGATATACAATGATTACTTCCTTTTCCTTGGACTAAACTATTATTTCTTGAAGTTTCTTGAACAGATAATGTTTGTTTGTTTGTTTGTTTGTTTGTTTGTTTGTTTGTTTACTCCATATAATCTACAGATGAACCCAGAAAGAAGTATTTGGGTGTCATTGCACACAAAACATTTTTAACCACACCACTAAGTTTGCACTGGGCTACTTTTACACATTGCTTTTAACTGTTTACTTGTGCTTTTTTATCTTGTGAATCACCCTGAGATCTTGTGATGAAGGGCAGGATAAATCTAATAAATAAATTAAATAAAAAATAAGAATAAAATGCGGACCTTTGCAGAATTTCCATTTATGTGGTAAATATAATGTACTCATGCAAAGTTTACAATTCCTAGTCACCAATGGCACCTAACAACCAATCCCTGGCAGACTTCCATACAGAATAGTGAAATGTTAGGTCTTATTTTAAGTCCAAATGAAGACAGAACACCTCTTTCTCTACAAAGCATACAGAACTGAAGGAAATGTGGTTTGCACAATAAGGACCTGAGAGGGAGAAAGTCTGGAGAAGATTGGGGGGGGGGGAGCATTCAAACTTTTAAATCTTCCATTAATCTTGATTAAAAACATATACTTGGAAGTATCAGCCATGCTGTTTGCATTGTTTGTGGCAGTGTGGTCAAATAAGATTACTACTTCAAATATAAGGCCTGAATTTTACCCTGCGTAAGATTTCTGATGTCCGTGACGAAAATCCAGTTGCCTAAGGATTGCTTTCTTTCACTGTAGGCAGCACAGTTGAATCTCTTTTTAGGTTTATACATTTTATCTGTAAGAAACTCATGTTCTTTTTCACAGATATTTCGTCTAAACTAACGCAAGGTCCACCATCCTCACAGCTGGTCTCTTTGGGCCAGATACAGCACTGCAAATAAAATAAAATAACTCTTGCAAACATGTCAAAATTATTGCTCTTTTTAAACTTCAGACTTCTAGAAAGTTCAAAGTTCCTGTGATCCTTGTATATGGCAAGTAAGCACTCTGAAGCCATGTACCATGAAGGCAACTTTATATCATTAAAAAAAAATCATTAAAATTAAGATAGCTTGAAACAGTGGAGCAGATTAAAAAAAAAAGGGGGGGGGGACGGGACACTCTTCCAGACACACTGCCAGCTCTCTCCTGCCCCCATGTCCTCAGTTGGTATTTAATTACTCTGAAAGCTGAAAAAACGCCACAACCACAAGTGAAGACATATTTAAAGGCAACAGCTGCCCCCCAATAAACAAATAAAAATAAACTGCACAGTGGATAACAGCAGCATAGATACAAGCAATTGATCCAACTGACTATATATTAGCTCTTCAACCTGACTCCTAAGCTTTGAGGTTTTTTGCCATTTCCTTCACACAAAACACTCAATATCTCCCAATATTTAAGTTTTCCATCCCCACACCATTCAAATACAATCAGAGTGATCAGCAACCAGCTCTGTAACAGCAGACAAGCACCCCGCAGGAGGCCAAACTGGGTCATCAGGCCATTCTTGAAAGCCAACTGCACTGTAAACTACAATCTAAAATTCTGATTTTGGAATGCAGTTCTCTGTGTTAGTGGTTAACACATGTAATTAATAAAATGTCTAACTTCCATATCATCTTTATGCACTTAAATATAAAATCAAAACAACCACTGTACTGTTCAGAAATTATAATGAAGACACTCCAGGCGTGTGTTGTTGGTATATAACAACTTTTTCTGGTGGCTAGAATCTTTCAGCCCCTTAGAGTTCTGAATCACAATACACTCAGGGGCTTAGCAAATCTTCTGATGACACATGTCATGTTCTATTTTATTGCTTTAATACAACCCTTGCATTGCACTTCAGCTACATCACCAGTAGCTAAAATGTTCCAATACAGACAGGAGCATAAACGATGACATTACACCCTATGGAATGCATTCACAAAAATATATCCTGGCTTCTTTAAGAAGTGACGCATAATTTCATCTTTTACTGTGAAACAAGATAAATATATTTAGATAAGATCCATGAGCATTCCATAATTTCACCTTGTTCAGTTTTGCTTTGAGGTGCCAGCTGCAGTTTGAACTGCTCTTGATGGATTTAAAATATTGTTTGCCTTTTTAAAAACGGAATTAGCCATCCATGTTTTAAGCCGAACTACACAATTGCACGGTAAGTTATTGCATGAAACACTCCTGGGGACTATCTGGCCAATTGGAAAAGGCAGCGACGGATCGCTAATCACCACTGAAATCATTGATAATGCTGTCTATCCACACTAAGACAGACAAAAGCTGAAATGTATTAAACATAGCAATCCATCATCCTGCAGATGGGCGAACAAAACCTACAGAGTTCAGACAGAGTGACTCCTGCTGCTAATGATGGCTGCAGTACTATCAGCTCACTCACTGCTACACCCTAGCCTTCCCTGATGTGGCGGCTTCATAAGAATAACAAAAGCATTTGCAAATAAATACAAGGCACTGTTTAGGATTTCAATATTGTGCAGGTTGCCAGAAATCGTCTACTATTAAAAAACTACTGACAGTTTTGTTGTTGTTGTTGTTGTTTTGCACAAAGGGGGAAGTTGCAAAATGGAATTGCAAGATGACATAGCTAGCCCAAATAATATTAACAATTTGAAGAGTAAAGTCTCTTAAGAAATCAATACTGGAACTGTAGCCATCACTTCCACATTAGAAGCAGTAATGAAATTTAAATATACGCAAGCAGGAGACACTGGAGAAGCCAACAGAAAGCCTATATTTCTGTACAGAGCAACAAAATTCTAATATATGTAAACGTGTTCCAACATCAGGAGGAGGAAGAGAAAAATAACTAGGACAGAATGCTGTATTATTTAAAAAAATAAAGAGTTATTTGAGAAAGTTGCATTTTCTTTCTGGCTTCTTTCTTTCTTGTAGGACAGATGAGTCACACAATATAGCCAAAGGAAAAACGGCAACTGCTAACACCACATTAGTAAAGTATAAAAGGAAAAGACACTTTCCTCAACATTTCAGCCTTGTCATTTCCAATTTTCTGCTCTTTGGACATGCTTGTATTCAAATTCTGGAACATCTATTCAGCATATCAATCCTAATTAGACAATCTGGGTCTGGAAAGGATGAGAGCTGGGTCATTTGCATAATTTAATCATAAATACTCAGTGATACATATTTCCAAATGCATTTGTACAATTATCTTTTCATCCTTGGGGCAATGGTATTAATATGATTAGGCAATATTTCTGGAAAAAACAGACAAGTATGCACTCTTTTTAACTGCAGCTTAGGGCGATATGAAAAATTAATTAATTTCTGAAGAAAATCAATTTCTGTACGTGACCACATTAGACACTGCTAAACCAAGACACAGAATACTCTCTCAATCAGGACATTTTATCAGCCCTTTTCTAAATTCTGGTTGTCATATGAATGTTTCAATAATAAAACCGCTAGCTTAAAACCATCTCTCCTAATACCCACAAGATGAGGAAGTGACTATATTTTCATTTTACTCAAATAAAAAAATATTCTAATGGAATGCTATTTGACCATTCATTAGGAAATCATGGCATTCGATCTTAGCTTCTGTGATCTTTTTCAAATGTTAGTAACATTGAAGAACCAATGAGCCAAAGCATCCTAAACCCTAAATATTTTAATTAAAATAGGACTACTTGTTTGTTTTACTATTAAAATAAATAAAACATATCTTTAAAAGATTTATGCACATTACAAAATAATGGGATTGCATGTGGAATACAGTTAAGCATCCAAGTGACTAATCTGGAGGGTATTTCAGAAAGGTACAGCTTTGTATGATAATTGGTACTAAAAATTACATGTTAGAGTCTTGGAGAGGCACCATATCTATTTCTTCTCAATCAACAAAAAAGTAGGAATTACTGCATGCAAATGTTCAATATTCATTTAATTTGCATGAAGGTGCTTGAACAAATTTTTTATTCTAACAAGCTCATTTTTCATGCGTTTTGTCTTTCATCCTAATCTAGCATCTGTCATTCCTTTTTGAAGTTATTATCGGCCCAATTCCCTCTTGGACATGGTTGCTGGGTGACCGGTATCTTAGCACCCACTTTGACAGGAACAGATGTGAATCTGATCAAGAGATTTCCCATGAGTACCTGAAATCACAAACAACTTTTGTCAAAAACAAACAGCCTCACTGTCATGCCCCCTTTAAAAAACACACAAACCAACACTCTCTTTCCTCACCACAACTCATCCCTCCCAAAGATGACACAGAATTCATCTTTAACGTACAGTAAATTCAATCATCTACAATGGTTCCACAAGTGTCGCGGTATTTACTGTTGACTCAATTGTAGCAGAAAAACATGGTCTGAGTAGTAACTGCTAACAATACTTTTTTTGCTTCACTTTTTTGAAAATGAGTATCTGAGACCAGTCTAAGACGTGAGCTGGACACACATGAAATGAATTAAATTGCCTGCATGAGGTTCAAGACTCCACCCAGGGAGGAGGGTGTCAGCTCTCTCTCTGCATGATTCATTGTTCTGGCATTATTTCATTCCAATCACACTTTGCTTGGGTCAGATAATTCGGCTGAAGCTTTGCAACCAAAGTTATTGATCTAACTGCACCCGATGCAGAGCTACGTCAGAATTCCCTGCCAACAGAGGAGGCTTCCTACTGTGTCTCTGCGCTGGGTTTGTTTCCCTCCAGTCAGGAGGCACTCTAAGAGTAACAACTCATGGGGAAACATCAAGGATGGGGTTCCTCTGAGAGCAGTACTTCTTACTCAATCAACATTTTGGGTTTCATACGAGTGAAGAATTGTGCTCCCAACTTAATTTCCGGGGTGGCTAAGCATGCATTTTTGTTGGGAGTTTCAACAGGTCTATGTTGAAATTACAAGTACAACTTATTTTTTAGTTTTACAAGCAATTTAACTAAAGACATGGCTTACGCGAGTTATATAATCTATTTTTAATTCGCATATTCAGCTCTAAAACCATTCCAGCATATGACACAACCCAATTTTTGCTGCACCAACAAGTGACATGATGCACCAGCTGTTGTGCCCAGGCGCAGCAGTTCACTCTGCGAAAAGTTCTACGCTCTCACCATGCTCAAGTCAAACCCAATGAATATTATTAGTAGTGTTAGTATTGTTTTAATTTATATACTGCCCTTTTTCAAAGGGTGGTGTACAACATTAAAAACACATTACAAAACATCAATGATAAAAACATAATAAAAACATGGTAAAAAAACATACAGGCAGACATCTTAAATAGTAGAATAATCATAATAATAGCAGCCCCTCATACTTTTATGCCCAATATGTGTGTGACTGCAGACACGCACATCGCACCAAACCCAGAAGTGACCCAAAAACATCACAAAAAGGGGCAGAACGGGGTGGGGTGGGGCAGGGACAAAACAGGGTGTTTGCGAGCTTTTTCAATGGTGATTCGAATATATGCGACTTCACTTAAACATGCGGTACCTCAGAACAAAACCCTTGCATAAATGAGCAGTTGCCTATATACACTAAGAAGGAATGGTCAACTGATAGCCTGATGGATTTTTTCCCTTGCTGCCCATACCAAATTTTAATCAAAGCAAGGTAAAATGTTTGCCCACAGTTTCACCCGTAAGGGAAAGAAAAAGACTAATGTTACATTTCTCTTTTGAAATACGTGTGTAGTTCCACAGCTGTACCTGGTTCTGGGTAATTGTAACTCAGCAATCCTATGCATGTTTACTCAGCATGTTTACTCCAACGAAATTTACTCCAAGGTAAGTGCAAATAGGAATGCAGTCTAAGCTTGCAATAATTTTGCGCTCTCCCCAACCTAGGAGTGGTGCAAGACTCTTGGGGTTTGTGTTTCCTTTTGGAAATGAGGCAGAGCGGAGACTGTCGTGTCTTTATGATAAATGGTCTATTCACACATATACACAACCTGAGCCTGTGATGGAGGGGCTCAACGCATTGACACCCCAAAAGGGTATTGTTTCTTTCATAGCCAAAGCCTTGGATTAAAGCAGAAATCTAACATCGTGCTCTGCTTTTCTGGCTTTTCACCTTGCAGCTTTACATACTTTCAACACACAATTTTTGTCCTTCTCACTATCTGCGAGTTAAGAGTTGCCGTCTCACACAGAACCACCTCTCCTTTGTTCTCTTAATGGCCCATCACCCAAACAATTACCTGAACACAGGGAGACAGTATGGCATGATTAGAACTTGCTGAGTCCTAGGATTAGGTGTCTGACACCCAGTTTAACACACCAAGCCTCAATTAAATTCTAACACTTACTGGGTCCAGGAATTTAGAGTGGTCTGGCACCCACAAACTCATAACTCTACTAAGCACACTTACATGAGAGTGTGTCACATTAAATTCTGAGTAAATATGCATAGGATTGTTCCGCAAAAAAAGGCCTGTCTAACCTACAATATAAGCATAACAGCAGTGAAGAAGGAAGTAATAAATATTTAGAAATATAATCCATGCAAGTTTCCAAAAATACCCCATTGACTGAATACTGCAGACAACAGATGTGACATGAGGGACTGATCAAATCCAACCCCAAAGGTCTCCTGTATTTAGGATTAAGTTGTTCATTACATTCCCATGGAGAACCTAACATTTGTATAATTCTATGGTTTTATAAAAGCAGGTTAAGTTTCTGTCCCTTGGGATTTTTGGCAGTGTGAAGCATAGTAGTGCAGATCCTGGTGATGTTTAATTCTATATGCATTCTATTCCAGGAAAAAGTAAATTTCTATGATGCAACTCATATACACAGCTAAGTAACACTGATGTAAATGGCACTGCAGTTGCTCATTTACGCTGCCCTTCATAATTGGAAACAGGGTTACTGTACTTTCAAAGTCCTGCTCATTTGGGGAGGGGGAGATGCAGACAGAAGGAATCAGAATGTCTGCAAACCTCTTAAATAAATACATAAATGAAGTTAAGAGGCTTTTTAGAATGTCCATCATATGATCCCAGGGTGGCTTGCATTTCAACAGAACAATGAGAACAGTTCAAATATGATTTATAAGAGCAGGTGAAAATACAACATCCTTTAAACCACAAAACCCCAGGTAGCCACCACACAGGTGGTAACAATAATTATAAAAACCCACAAAAGCCCATGCTTTTAACTGATTGCAAAACAAGTGTTGGTGCCAGGCATATTTCACGGAGGAGGCCATTCCATAAATGAAGGACTACCACTGAAAAGGTCCTGCCCACGTCATCATGTAACACACCTCTCCCAGTGGAAGAACACTGAGAAGAGGTATGTAGGACCACTAGCAGGCTGATACAGGGAGAGATGCTCCTTCAGATATGGAGGTCTCAAGTCATCTAAGAGGATAATGGATGGAAGTTCTCCTCAATTCCAACCATACCTTTATGCTGCAGACCACCTTCCCACACTCGCCGGTACATCTCACTTCCAAGCAGAAGACATCAGTAGACAGAAAACTACAGTCAGTCTCTGCCTCTCTCCCCAACGCCTCTCATCCTGGACAACAACGGTGCAATGGGGATGAGGGAAGGTGCACCTCTTTTTTTCCCCAAATGGGAAAGATTGCAACAGAGGATGTTCAAAACACTTGGCACAATCCAGCTGAAATCATGCACTTTCAAATTCCAGTGGTTTACTTTCAAGCTCTCAGCTTTATATATTTTGCCTACAATTCTCCCTCTACCTGTGTCCAGGAACATACACCAATAATGCAGGCATTACTGGAATAGATATTCCATTAACTTGTTAAATACTTTGTTCTGACAAAGCAAATAATCTCCTTGACTACCTTGTTTTCCATAGCACACTTGAAGACGGTGGTATGCTTTGAAGCGTAACCTAAAATAGTAAGATGAGAAGACAATTGTTTCATTCTAGTTAAACATCTCCATCCTAAACAGATTTGCTCCGCTCATAGCAATGTAACAGTAATTGATGACGGGGTTATTTGAAACACTGTCCCTCCTAGTCACCACTGTATATCAAAAATTTGTATTAAAATCCCTGCATCAGTATTAATGTTTTTTCATTCATACGTGCAGCAAAGTTTTGGAGATCCAGTCATGCACAAGAAGAATCTTTTTTATATTAAAAAAATGTAATAATCCTGAAAGTCTGAATTGAGCCTATCACTAAGCCATGTTTCAATAACACAGTGCTTCCACCCACTGGCTTATGAACAATCTACCTTCTGTGCTCTCCCGTCCTTGCCTTCCACTAAACATAGTTGTTTGCAATGTCCACTCTATGGTTAGCACCTTGCCTCCAAACTATACTTTGCATGTCGCCTTTAAATCCTGCATTTGTGTTTAGGAGGAAAGGCACTAACCTTAATTTGCCAGTTCAGACAAAAGGTAAACCACAGTTAGCAAAAGCCAGAGAGTGCAGACGGAGAGAGAAGAAGAGGGAGATCATAAGATCATGACAGCCTAATGGAGCCATAACAGCGCAACACAGTAAATGCAAACAGAGAAGGAGTCGTCTGCTGCAGGCTGCAAATCTCACTCATGAGCAAGGCAACAAAACAGCATGCTTAGCTTTTCCATCCATAAATATAGATCATTCTCACTAGAATACATACACAGATAATAATGGTTTGTTGAGAAAATAATTCCCTTTTGAAAAAGATACTAAATCTTCAAACGTATCCGAATTTTCAAGATTTTCAATAAATATTCGCTTGTACCTGTTGTCCTTGATCTACTAGTGCCTTCTTTTTACATTGCCATACTGCTCCAGGACGCGGGTGGAGCTGTGGTCTAAACCACAGAGCCTAGGGCTTGCCAATCAGAAGGTTGGCAGTTCGAATCCACACGACGGGGTGAGCTCCCATTGTTCAATCCCAGCTCCTGCCAACCTAGCAGTTCAAAAGCATGTCAAAGTGCAAGCAGATAAATAGGTACCGCTCTGGCGGGGAGGTAAACGGCGTTTCCGTGCGCTGCTCTGGTTCGCCAGAAGCTGGCCACATGACCCGGAAGCTGTCTGCGGACAAACGCCAGCTCCCTCGGCCTATAGAGCAAGATGAGCGCACAACCCCAGAGTCGTTCGCAACTGGACTTAACAGTCATGGGTCCTTTACCTTTACTGCTCCAGTCAATGCAGATGCTAGAAAATTCTTCTGTGCATGCTATCACAAAAAGTTGCATTTCCTTATCAAACTGCCTTTCTTTAGGAATTATTCAGGCATTAGCTATCCCTAACAATGAGATTCTCTTGAGAATTAGAAATATCACACAAGGATAAAGGAGATAGAGCTCAGAGTTGAGTGTGAAAAGGCAGAGCCTTAATCTCAGGGTCGTGGGTTTGAGCCCCATGTTGGGCAAAAGATTCCTACATTGCAGGGGGTTATGTTAGATGACCCTCATGGTTCCTTCCAGCTCACCAATTCTATGATTCTGCATTTCTAAAGAGCTTCCCCATAAAGCCAGTGGTAAAGCTGACAACATAAATGGCCAACGCCTATTCATATAATAACATCATGCATGAAGGACTGTAAGCCTAGGAAAATGTTTATTGCTCATGTTTCCTTATTCAGCCAACGAGAGTCCGTAAAATATTTATCTCATCAACACAAGTATAAAGGGTAGCACTCATCTATTTGGATCTTGGTGCGAAGAGCAGGGATGGAATACTAACATAAGAAGAAGATAGTGCCCCCACCATCAAATAATACGAGGCACCCAGTAAGTCTAATTGTGACTCCATGTGGTCCTTCATTCAGCATTAGCCAGCAAGACCAAGAGGAGAGTCAAACAAACACACAACCGGAAAATCTGAGCTCTTCTGAAGCCTCCTGCAGCAATGGTGTATGTGCCTATAATTAAAATTAATTTACAAAATAAACTGAAACTTAATTTTCCAACTATTTCTATTGTTTTCTATAAGGTTAAGATAATTAAAAAGTAATAATGCCACCTGCAATGAAGAGGGGAAATACTTGACAAGCAACAGGTGATGCTTTTCTGCTCTTTGGTACTCTGAAAGACATAACTTTAAACAAGCTCTGTAAAAACCTGGTTTGTTTCCAATCTGAGCAATGGTACTGCACATATGTCAGAGCTGGGTTCTCCTCCAATTATAACGAAGTGTCATAAACAGCATTTGGAACAGACAATATTTGCCATCTTACCCAGCTCTAAGAAAGAAAATATAGGTGAAGTGAAACCTTTCACAAGACCTAAACCATTGATGCTTACGCCACTGACACTGCGGCATGAATACGCAGGTTTTAAAGTTATAAATATCTGAGGCAGCAAGGGGGAAAAGCAAAGCAAATAAGCATCAACTACGTACAAGCAAGGTTATTTTAGCTATTTTGGGCAGATGGTGGTTAAGCAAAGAAGTGGTATTCTGAATATTATGTAAACACAGTATGCTAAGTAACGCCGAACTATATATTCCAACAATGGCTCAAAAACCAAATGATGTTGAATGTGCAATGTTTAAATATGGGGATGGGGGCAGGGCCTGTGCATGTCAGCTCAAACCATGACTTAGAGTAAAACCTTGTGCATGATCGGGGCCCTGTTACATTCAAGGAAGCATGAGAAAATCCCCCTACATTCGCTGGTCAACACAGGCAGGTCAGGGACTGAGCAGTAATGACTTCCACTCCCCCATCACACTGGGTGAATGCCATCACAAACAGCTTTGTCCACATCTAGCAAAAGATTCCTGGTCCTCAAATACTGTATAGACAAAATATTCTGCCTCTGTATGGCAACAATTACACTCAGCAGCATCCTTCTTATTGCTTGAGACCAGGCACCACCGGTTAGAGGGTCTTCTGCATGGCCTTTGACAAGAATGGCTGCATCCACACATAACAATAAGCTATTTAACCATGGTTTGTTCAACAAACCAATAGCTGTCTCATAGACAAGCAAACAAGCCGAACATTTCTTTCGTTTCTAGCTGCCCTTACCTTGTGCTTCTATAGCTTGGAGGGGCTGGGGTTGGCAAGAAACCTATGGGTATGTAAGACTGTTATAAAGTATAAACAAACCATGGATTCAACTTTTAAAACAGATTGTAAAAAATATCCATAGTTGGGTTATGAAACACAGCTCTATAGCAGTAAGAACCATCTTGGCTGAGAGCCCTGGAAGACCTGCTTCCTGCCTTGTAGGACTTTCTCCACCTGGCCTGGGAAGGTGGAGCCCTGGATAACGCCAGCTACAAAAGCTGAGGCTGAACAGATTCTTGGGCTGGGGTATTGTTTGAGAGGGTTTGTAGTGGGGCGCAAGGGTTGCTGCTGTTGTTGATGCTTATTTTAGATCTTGTGATTTATGTGGAAATTGTTCGATTTGGTAATGCATTTTTCATGTTTCAATTACTCTTTATGGCTACTTTTGTTATGTTGTAGTGATGTGTTTTTTCATGTTGTAAGCCGCTTTGAGCATGGTTTGAACTGGGGAAAGGCAGCTTACAAATAAAATAATGTACGCAGGTATGTGTACATATTTTTAAGCTTTCAAATGTGTAAGTAGGCAAAACTATTCTAACAGTATTTTTTAAATCTTCTCAATTAGAAGCTAATCAAATATATTAGCAAGTAGGAATGATATTTAGCTATACATAATTATCATACCTTTAAATAGTGGCATAGCTTTAAAGAAATGTGTAACATTTGTCTTAACAAATGTATAATTTTAAGCAAGTATTCTGGCATTCTCTTCAAACATAATTCTGCTTTGGCTTTGACTCTGAGGTATCCAACACTTGCCAGATATGTTAAATTGTTTGCTGCAGTTGTGGTTTCCTCTTTCTCCTAACACATTACTTAGCGAGTTGTTGTGAATACAGTACACAAGTGAACCATAACTCTTGGCAAAGGCTAAGCAGCAAGAGATGGACTAAAGCAAAAGAGCCTCATTCATTCTTTCAAACTATTATGCTGGGTTTAGCAGCACCAGCCACACCTGCCCCTAAAGGTGGTGAACTGTCCCCCTGTTTCATGGATACTGCCACAGGCCAAATCAGATTAGCATTTAAAGGTGGAAAGGGGAAATATGGTAAGTTCTGCAACAGAATAACATCACTTCTCTAAAGGAGATGGGTTTTCTCAACAATGTACAACGCAACAGGGAAATTGCATCCAGCTTCTTCACTGGTAAACACTTTTTGCCACTTTAAAATTATGTTAACCACAACAAAAATTATGTTTCTCTTCATTCTCACTAACTTCAAACTACACCCAACCCAAAGCAAACTTCAACTGCACTTAGGTGAAACAAACAAATGATAATATTATTATTATTATTATTATTATTATTATTATTATTATTATTATTCTATCTATCAAATTTGTGTATCGCCCTTCATCCAAATATCACAGGGCAGTTTACACTATAAGAACTCAAGAATACATACCATAATAACAAACAATGCCACCCTCCCACCCACCGAGTTATTGTTTATTAAATTTCAATTCATAGCAATGAAGTCTGTGATACTCATTTCCATGGAAATGTTTTATGGAGAATCATACAATGGCCCATGCTGGAAGGTTTAGCAGAAGCAACAGGGAGTCGCACAGAGAGTAGCTAAACGACAGAATTTGCTGTGCAGTGGTAGCTGCCAACTTGGATGCCTTTAAAAGCTGTTGGTCCAAGGATAGCCAACACGGTGCCCTCCAGATGTTGTTGGACGACTCCCATCACCCCTGACAACTGGCCATGCTGGCTAGGGCTGATGGGAGTTGTAGCCCCACCACACCTGAAGAGCACCACAGTGGCTACCCCTGCTTTAGACAAGTTAATTGAGGATATGGCGATCCAGGATGGCTCTGTGCTACCTCCAGGGCGAGAGGCCGTCTCCCTCTGTATGCTGGTTACTGAGGAGCACAGGTTAGCCACTGTGAGAAGAGAATGCTGGACCAGACGGGCCTTTGGTCTGATCCAGCAGGCTTCTTCTTAAAACTGTGGTCCTTCAAGACAGTGTGTTGAAAAATATTCCACAGACTCCAATGGGATTTAATGTCCCAAATTAGACCAGTGAGAACTGTAAAAGAGAAAACAATTCAAGGATCCCAAATGACAGGTTGAACCCATGCATGCTAGTCAAGTTTTACTCAGAGAAGACCTACTGATATTATTAAATGACCCAACTTAGCTGTGTTCACGAATTTCAGTGGGTCTACTCTGAGTGAAATCTAGTTGAAGACCACTCCATGTCCCATTAAGTTTGGAAACAAAGATCTGCTTATATTACAGCAAACTCATTTAAAAAGGAATAGCTAATATTAGGTTTGACCAATGCCAGTGGAAGGATATCACAGTCCTGCTAACAAACCATTTAAAAACTTTTGAAAATATTAAAGACACATCATCAGATGAAAGTTACACCAGCACTGCAGTTCTGCAATGCTTCACATATGCGTAGAAATCTATTGTTAGCACACACACAAAAAACACCTGTCATTTCTAACAGGGCTGGAAATATGGAGCCTGACTGAACCTAGAAAACACGATTACAGTACAATCCGATACATGTCTATTCAGGAGTTAGGTTCCACTGAGTTCAATGGGACTTACTTCACATATTCTCCATTCTTTTTCACATATTCTCCATTCTTCACAAAATTCATAACAAAGATTACAGCACGGTTGACACAATGTACAGTTAAATAGGAATTAAGTCTAAATTTAACAGGAATGAGTCAGGCTGATGAACAGAAAATGTATCAGTATTATGATATGAGCATTCATTTAAAAAAAAGAACACTCAAATGAGCATTCATAGGATATAGTCGAGTTCCGTAAACTCACTTTGATAAAACACTGGAGAGAGAGAGAGAGGGAGGGAGAGGGAGAAAGAGAGTGAAGCTTATTTGTAATAGGCCCTCAAGAAATATCTAGATTTGTTGCCTGGCAGATATTGACTTTTTGTAAATTACTCTTTGTCACATAGGCATGTATTTAGGCAACTTAAAACCTGTCATCAGTTTTTTGTTTTCTCAACCCACATTATATTGCTGTTTCAGTATGCAAAAGTAGAGATTATTTTTGGAGGGTGAGGATCTGTCCATGAACAGGACTTACCTGCCAAAGATATGCATTTTAAAATCACAATTACAATGTAAAGCAGATGAAAAAAGTTATATGCTTTAAATAACTAATGATGAACAAAGCCAATTTGAACATAACATTTGTATCGGCCCTGTGGCTTAAAACTGACAGTTGAATGTTTGAGATTTTGAACTGACTTGTTCCTGTTATTTCTAACTAACTAATTTTCTTGTGTGGAATTCAACATTTCCCCTACATCCTCACCTTCAGAGAGAAATATTTGCATTTTTTAAAAAAAACAACAACACCAGTCTTGCATGTGTGTTCAAGAATCACACTTACCTGACCTAGCCATTGCTATGGTAAGTTTATAAATCAATACAATAGCTCCAAAGGTAATGCAACCAATCTTAGATGATGCAATTTCTCCACTTCTGTCATACGTTACAAACCATGCATGACACATATGCAACACATTTCAGACAATGAATCAGAGGAATTTTGAGTGATATATTAAAGCACTAACAAAAAAAGGACAAGCAATACAAGACCAATATTAAACAGCAGAAAACAAACTTCTGTTGACAGCTATTTCAGAATATATGCCACACAATTTATCCTCACTGATTATGTAAACATTCAAGTAGTGCAAGAATTTACTGCAAAATTATGCAAGGTAAATTCCACATATCGGAGATCTGAATATTTTGATTTCCCACAATCAAAAAACAGGAATAGAACTAGAAGTGTTATTATTTGCCTGAACATTTTAATGCACAAGATTGTTGCATTGTCATTTGCAGTCTACCGCAATCCATATTTGACCTAAATATCAATGGCCTTCAATATCAATAAATCTACATTCATTAAAAGTCAGCATTATTAAATAGCTTTTAGTAACACAAGTAGATATCTTGCCCTGTAAAAATATCATGAGATTTACAAATATGAAGTGCAATGTGGCGTTGAGATTTGCATGAGAAGTTAAAGCAAGAATTTATAAGTAACAAGCAACTGTGTGTCTCTTATTTCTTCTAAATATATTGGGTTGTAGCAGTTTCCCAAAATTAAATTTGCTTTTTAAAAATAATAACTGTAAATAGAAGCAAGAAATAACTCCCATTTGTATAACAAGCTGATGTCATTATTAATAAATATAGCTATTTCTACTTGCAAAATGATGGCTATAAACCATATAATTTAAGCTAATCACCTGAGTGAGTCAAAAAGGAATTCTGCAGCCAAGTCTCTCAAACAAAGAATATATATTTACATCACTGCAATCTGGTAAGTGCAAACTAGGAAAAGACTAAATATCAACGTGAATTTGATGAACATTATGATCACATACACTTCTCTGTATTCTGCATCCATAAGTGTTGTGCAATATGAGGGGAAATTATATAGCACCTACTGTACTATCAGTTGGATCCAGACTCATACTGAGAGTAGACCCCTTGAAATCAATGGGACTTAAGTTTGTGTAACTTAACATGAAGTATAAGTGAATAAAATAATTTCAATGGATCTACTTTAAACTCAAGTCTGGATCCAAGCCTACAAGTACTGTAAGGAATTGTGATTCTGATGACAAAGCATTTCTATACTCTATATTTTAGAAAGCAAGAGTTTTGAAATCATTATTATCCTTTAAATGCTGCTCTTTAAGGTCTTTGTAAATCTTGGAACACACACAATTTTTAAGCAAGTGTGCTGCAGGATAAAATGCCCATTCCATGAATTATATGCATTTGACTGTACTATTTATATAGAGGGGGGATCTAACTTTTAAATAAAAAAGTGGGAAAATTCACTAAAGTGTGTCATGCAGAAAAGAAATATTATCTAATATTGGCTCCTCTTGCATATTATTTTCCAGCAAAGCTTTGGGAAGACAGACCTATTTGTGTGTGACCTCCTGGTATGCTGTACTCCAAAAGCCATTAGTTCTCATTCCTACAAAAAGAACTTGCGAACGTCACTAGCAATTCTTCACTTTTACTTTGCCTGTCGGTGTACCCATTGAATAGCATCTTGTAAGATCAGCAAAAGGTTAGGGAACAAATCCATATTCACACAGGGCCTCATCCAAAAGCTATGCCAACCAAAGGGTTGCTAAAGATGAAGATGATTATGTTTTAGGAGAAAACACCAAGAGTTCTGAAATGAATTAGTAAATCTAGCAGCCAGAGAATTAAGTCTAGCTGCAAAACATTGGCGTTTGTTTCAGTCATCACTCATGAAAGCTGACAGCCAGCCTCAACCCACGAACTAATTAAATCAGAGAATTTGGATTTAGGAACTTAACTTGTACTGGGGACTGATGGTATCCTTAGGAATGCAATTCTAAGCACCCTTGCTTACATAGAGTAAAAGTCCCTTTGAACTCGGTGGAACATGTTTCCAAGTAAGCCTACTTAGCACTAGGCTGTAAACTGGCTTAAATCTAAGTGCTTTTACCATGTGTGCTCTGCTGACTGTTCTGACCATTTGATTTTTGCCACCTTCTAGTCTGATTTTTCATCACTGTTTCCTGCCTGTTCTGTTGCTGGTCATTTCTTAGTTCCTACACATTTTTAATTGACCAAAGCCAACTCTATTCTGCTCCAATATTATTCAGATTGCACAATATGCATTCATATCATCATCCCTTGCTTACATTAAAAAACAGAGAAATTGTTCTGCCCTTAACAGCCTCTGACAGAAACCTAATCTACGGAAAACAATCTTTGCAGTATTTTTTTGGACTAAACTACTACATAGAATGATACAAGTGTCATACTGTATGCCAAGGGGCATACAGTTCAGAGGCACATTAAGACAAGAAACTTAATGCCTAGTTGGCATCATGGAAATATTTGTATAGGAAATACACTGCAATTCAGAAATCTGTGTTAAAATGCAATTATTTTTCTAATCCGCATCTGTTAATAATATTCAGAAAATAGCCTTATGTCCTCTCTAAAAGAAGCAATATATTACAGTGCAGATAATTCAGGTAAGTACAAGCACTTTGCGTAAATAAGACGTTGTAAATCAGACACTTTCTTTATAAGCCACATGGCTTCTCTTTCAAAAAAGATGTCGCTTTTCATACAGATAAGTTGATTTAAGTACTTCACAGCAACTGATGACTAATGAATCAAAACTTATTAAGGGAAACCAAATTGGTTTATTATTCACAACAAATTAATAGCTTTTTTGAAATATCATTTGATTAAACAGTATATTAGCCTTGACTAAATGGTTAGCATCATCAACTCCCTCCAACCACAGCTACCCAAAAAAGATGTTGTCCAAGGTTGTCAGCTTGCTGAGATGTGTACATAACAATAATATATTTGCTTTGAAGTTACATTTTATCTCACCCATAAATGCTTTTTTTAAACATAAAAATGTATTTTAGATAACTCAGTGATAAGAGACAGCTAGTTTCCAAAAGGAACGTAGATAGGCAGGGATGTTTGTGTGCAAATGAAAAGTAACAAAAAGGGAGAAATTAATTTTTAAAAAACAGTACCACAAACGGATGAGGCAACCGTTTGCCCTTGACGTGTAGAAAAATACTGCTTCATTTGTACATGTTTACTGAAGGGTTTTTCAATAAACTTATTTGCTTAGCTTACAGAAGCGACGGTTTATCAGCTTCACTCTTATTGAAATTAATCCTTCGCCATGCTGACTTACAATAAAACAAGCACTCAAAATCACAGAAAGAGGCAGTAAGCCACCTCCTTTTTGGCTGCAATCCTCAGAACACCTCACTGGAACTTGGAGAAAACTTACATAGGATTGTGCTGCTTGTTTCAAAATCATGTTGCAGGTGTGTGGAAGTCCAGGGACTTGACCCACAAACATATATAGACTCACAAACAATGTTGCTTACACCTGTTAGGCTACAATCCTATGCACACACTTCTGGAAGTCTTGGAACCCAATGGAGGTTACTTCTGAGGAGACATGCCCCGGATTGCACTGCTAATGTTGTGCTGATGTTTTGCTTATGTCTAGGATATTTGATTTAAACTGCTGAGCATTCTAACCTCTCAATTTTTAGTGTAAAAATGGGGGGGGGGTTCCCTACTGTGCTCTTTGCCTCTCCCTTTAAAAAGTGTCTCTACTATTCTAACTTAATTCAGTGAGGAAGAAAACACAGCCATAACGAAGCGCAGTAAAACAAGAAGATGAGAAGTCAGAGGAGTTAACTCTAAACGTACTGCTGCATCGTAATAACCCCCAATATAAGAAGAAAATATTAAAGTGTAGAGATTCTACATCTTCAAAGAGCGGAAAGCGTTAACTGGAAACGATTTAGAAAACCTGATCTAAAGTTTCACACGCAGCTGTCTGAAAAAGTCTCAGGATTCTCAGCTGAGAAATCAGGTCTCCCAACCACACTGCTACTCACACAAAACTGTTTCCATATTGTGTTTTTTTTGTTGTTGTTGTTTTGAACCGGATCAGGACCCTCCTCCCCAGTTCCAACCCCTGAATCCTAAAACTGACAGAATCAGTGCTAATGCCCTCAGACTTGAACTTTCTGTTCTAAAGGGGTTTGTTATTTTCAACAATAGGAATGTCCTCTTTTGACAGATTTCATCCCCCTTCCATTTCTCCCCCAGCCCCACCCACTCCTCTCTTGTGCCAAGCAAATCCTCTCCTCTCTTCTCTCCTCAGTAGAATAATCTCCAGTGGAGGAGAGGGGTATCTTCTTCACTACCTAATTCCTAAACTCTGAAACAAGGTTGGGTTCTGGGCTATCTGCAGATGTCTAAAGAACAACTGTGGCATGAAAAGTCTGGTGGCGCGAGAAGAGGTGGTTTACATAAATGTGCACCTCTTGACAAAATTTTTGTAATTACTTCGCACTTGGAAAACTTTTTCTGGTTTAACAGCACTGGCTCTACACAATCACACATACACACACACAGAGGTTCCATAGGAAAAGCTTTTTTAAAAGACTAGTAGGTTCATGTTGGGCAAACTTCTGCTCATTTGACTTTTGAGTCATACAAAGTTTTAACCAGCAAAATAATGAGGAAAGAGAACTGTCTCGTTTACTTGCAATTCAAATAATTAGACCAGAAAAGTGCACCTCTTGGAAATGGGTATTTCCCAATTGTTTTCTTCCACAAGTTAACGAAAGACTACAGGGGTATATTAAACAAAACAAATCTGCTAAGCAGAACTAAAAAGACAAGGCCCATTTTACAATATCCCAAGCATCTTTCCTTTAAGAGAACCTTTAAATTTCCTTTTTATTCAGAAGAGCTAAAGATGTATCAGGACAAAATGTTCCTGCTTTTTACTACATAATTTCAGCATGTTTTAGAGATGTTAAACTTGGAAAGAATGTTTTGTTGTGTGTGCATACATGTGACCATTTAATTGTAGAAGGATAACTCATCCGATCACCAACTCAAGAAACCCACAACTGACTCTTTTCATTTGATTCAGTTATACTGAAACTAGTTTAAAATTAAATCTGAATTTAATACCAGTATGAATTTAATACCAATTATCTTAAAATTGAATTGGGGCAAAAATATGTGCCACTTTTTATATGGAAGAAACTCTGTGTTTATACTTACTAATATGAAAATTAGGAATATTTAGATTGTGAACTGAACGTTTTATTTCTATTTCATGGAGAAACCTTTCTGCCCAATGACTACCTGGCTTGTGGAAATATAATAATAATAATAATTTATTATTTGTACCCCACCCATCTGGCTGGGTTTCCCCAGCCACTCTGGGCGGCTTCCATAGAAACCAAAAAACACTAAAATATCATACATTAAAAACTTCCCTGAACAGGGCTGCCTTAAGATGTCTTCTGAATGTCAGGGAAGTTTTTAATGTATGATATTTGGCACTTAAGTCTCCAAGTAAGTGGTTTTGCTTAGCATCCTTACATATGTAAAGAGAGAACCCATTATAAATTATAAATAGCATGCTTGCTCCCCATCTATAAATAGAGACATATTATGAGAAAGGCATATGAGTTGTATGATCACAGACTCTGGATCATGCTCCCAGGTACTATGCATGCTTAGTGAGGAAATGTGTAAATTAGAAAGATATAGACTTGATTTATATCACACTTTTTCTTGCTGATTTTTTTCAAATCACCAATCATGGTGTATCTATGAGCATTCTTTTGCCCTCATGTTTTAAATTCAGTTCTTCCACTACAGCTCCCTCTTCAGTCAAATCCACTCTGCTACTACAAAGGTCCTTTCTCTATTTCCAACTGCCCAGGGTGTCGTGTCATCAGCTATGTTTGCACAAGCAAAGCAACCTGAAAAAAGTATAGGATGGCAATTGTCTGCAGAAAAAATGGTATTCGCCCAGAGCTTCCCATAAACCTATGCCTATCTGGTGGGTCTTATTCTGAATAAATAAATCACACAGCCTAATAATGATGGTTTGTCCAGCGTCACTCAAAACTAAGTATTCACTCTGCATAAGCATGCATCAAAGCAGTACACAAAGTCCTACTTTTTAAAACCTGACTAGAGAGGGTTATCCTATCAGCCCTTAACTCAAATCAACACCACAGTTAAATGGTTCTCTGTGTTGTGAAACACTGACATCAGTAAGGCCTTCTGCCTGGCAGCAGTGCTACTGGTGCTTTTCAAATGATACATATATTTCTAGGTGCATAGGATGGGAAAGTGCATATGGGTGCCCTGAAATAAACAAACCCCCCACCCACCCCTCGCTCCTTTCTCCTTGCTCTCTAGGCTAATCTACTTCTTTACTAGAAAAATGGGCAAAGATCAGGTTGCAAAAATTGAAGATTTGAGGCTTTTAATAAAAGCCTTTACAGTCAGAAGATCAGTAATGTCTTACTGATAAGGATGGGATGAAGTGTTGTCACAGCTTAAAGGACTCCATTCTGAAACTTTTTGTCAGTGTGTGAAGATTCCCAAGTTGGAGTGTGCCTTCCTCAACAGCTCCAAACTGGATTGAAAAGGTGCCCTTGTGCAGGTGTCTTACTTCCCCCACCCAGTGACAACACTTGTGCAATATCTGGGGGCAAGGAACTTGGACTTCCATGCATCTGTTGGAACCCGGGGCATCTGCCAACTAAACACTGGGCCTGTGTGCTCACCTCTATATTAAAAGTGTGCCATCCTCCCTTTTCCCCTTCCAAAGGAGATTGACAGAGGGGGGCGGGAGACTTCAAAGTGGCAACAGAAAAGGGTCAGGTTTCCATTTCATTTTAGTAAGGTTCCAATCCTGAGCTTGCTTCCAAGCACCCACTTACCTGGGAGCAAGCCCAAGCGAACTAAAGTGGAGGGTCACTTCCACATAAACCGGTCTGTAAGTCCCGCTGAACTTTTGAGCCAAACATGTTCAGGGCTGAGCTGCACGTGTTTACATGCAGCAGCAGAAGAGGCAGAGATCGCCCTAGAGGCGCTCTGAGCAAGAGTGTGTGTGTCTATTTATTAGAGAGAGGAGCTCGGCGGGGTGTTTTTAGAAGCTTGCGCAAAGCGCACCAGAGGGGCGCACGCTATTTCCCACCCCCCTTTCCTTTCTCCTCGCCGCCTTTTTCCCTTTTATTCCGCCTTTTCTGCACGCGCTTACCTTGCGTTGGTGCAGTCGTTGTAGAGGGTCTCGAAATCCTTCCTGGAGATGAGCTTGCAGCGGTTGACGCCGGGCTGGATGGCGCCCAGGCCCCTGAGGATCCGGACCTGCTCCACGTTGCAGACGACGGGCGTGATCTCCAGGCGCTTGAGCTTGGTGTAGACGGTGTGCAAGCCGCCCACCAGGTGCTTGAGGAAGAGGTCGAAGGCCTGAGGCAGGCAGATCAGCTCGCAGCCCTCCACCGTGAACGAGGCCACCTTGGCGCCCCGCAGGTCCACCATCTTGCACTCGTTGTTCTGAGGCGTGTTCTCCACCGGCGAAGGGGTCGAGTACACCGGCTTGCCCGGCACGCCGACGCCGGCAGAGGTGCCCGCGCTGGGCGCAGGCGGGGGGCCGCCACCGCTGCCTCCCCCTGCGCTGGAGGCTCCTCCGCTGGAAGCGCTGCCGGTGCCCAAGCTGGCGCTGCCATTGCTCTCCCCGCCTCCGTTGCTGGAGGCGGCTGTGGCGGACGCCGCCGCCGCCGCCGCCGCGACGGGCTCCGTCCGGAACAGGCTGGCCGCCCCCGACGAGGCTGCCGCCGCCGCTACCGCCGAGGCCGCTGCGGCGGGCGGGGAGGCGGCCGAGGAGGTGCTGGTGCTGGTGGTGGCGGTGCAGGCGGCCGAGGTGGAGATGGGCGGCTGAGGGGGCACCAGCTGCGCCGGCGGGATCAGGGGAGCCGGGGCGGCCATGGCCGCATGAGGCGGCGCGGCGGGAGCAGCAGAAGCCTCAGCCCGACCCCCACCCCACCCCCTTCACGGAAAAGTGGGCAGGGGGGGGGCGCAAAATAAACGGAGAAAGAGGCGGCAGCTGTGTTTGTTTATGCGGGAAGCGGGCAAAGGGAGGGAAGTTGGCTCCCTCGCGCGCACCGTGGAGAGGGTTTAAAAAGCCATGTTTGGGGGCGGGAAAAGTGCGCGGGGGGGGCGCAGAAAGAGAGAGAGGAAAGAGGCGGGGGGGGGGAGAGAAGCGTCCCGGCAGCAACTGTGAGGAGAAGGAAGGAGAAGTCCGCTTTGGAAAGTGGTGGCGCAGGGGGAGGAGAGGGGCGAGCTCGGTTTGTGGTGCGCCTCTTCTCTCGCTGCTGCTGTTTCTGCTGGTTCTTCTTCTTCTTCTCCGCCCCCCCCCCCTCCGCTCTTCCTCACGAGCACCTAGTTCAAAAGAGGAAGGAGGCGGGCTGGCGGTGCGGGGCTGGAGCTGTGAGCTCGCTCTCGCCGGGACGCGGAGCCAAAGGAGGAGGAAGGTGGAGGTGCGCGCGGGAGGCTGGAGCGAAGCGCCTGCTGCTGCTGCTCCCGCGGCCGCCAGCCTCTTCTCCTCGCTTCTCTGGACGTGGACGAGTTGTTGTTGTCACACGGTACAGGGAAAGGGGCGGAGCTCCGGCAACTTGAAATGCCCCTTTGAAGCGCGCCCCAGCCTCTCCCGCACCCGCGCGGCGGCGGGCATTAGCCTCAATTATCCAACCAGGAAGCCCAGAGCCAAAGGGAGAGGGAAAGCGGAGATGCACGGGGAGATCTCTCCTCCTCCTCCTCCTCTCCAGAAACCGTTAGATTGCATGTTTCACGTTTCATCCCATCAGAGGTGAGCTCTGTAATTTTCCAATTCCCACTCGCCCCCCCCCTTTCTCCCGCCCCTCCCCCAACGGGAGGTGGGGGGTGGGAGAAAGAGAAGCAACACGCTTGTCAACACGAGTTTGATGGAGAACACGCTCTAAAATTGACCCAGGGGCAAGCGGTTGGTGCAAGACACGAAGGGCCCAAAAGATTTTAATTTTTTTTTCCAAGTAAGGAAAAAGTAGCGCGCGAAGCAACAGCGCTCCTGTTTTCCTAAGTGTCACTTACGACTTACTTGCAAAAACAAAACCCCGTTTCAAAAGCGAGGTGGAAGGATCGGAGTTGGGGGGGTAACATGCTTTCATTTGTACACTCCACTCCTTTGAAGATAATAAACAATTGCAGAGAGCGAGTGGGGGGAGGGCTGGAAGTTGCATATTTGTTTATTAACGCTGCTCGGAGTGGGAAGGGAAGCGTCATAATTACCGCTCCTGAGAGCGCTTTGTTGTGCGGAGGGCTGCGATGAAACGCGAAGCGCGCGGAGAAGAAAGAAGGGGATAGAGCTACAGATATATATAGCATTTCCGGGAAATAATAGGCATTTATGGATCAAAGAGCCCAAGGTACTTACATTTAATGCAGTTGAGAAATAACATATGTTGTGGGAAGGGATTCTCAAAGCAAAAAAGCTGGCGGGGTAGACATATAGAAGGGGGCAGATGTTCGCCAATAAACTGCTGCAGCGAGTCTTTCTCCCCCCTCTTCCTTTACACCGAGGCGTTTTCAGAAGTACAGAACCTCCAATTTTAATGTGTGTCTCTCTTTCTTGGGGCTTTCGCCTGTATTTTGACGGCTCATCTGTTTGTCTTGTGTCCCTATTACTGGGGCGGGGGGGGGGGAGGAATTACCGAGCGCTGCTTTGAGCTAGAGGTGAAGTAACTTTGCAGACGTTTCCTAAGCGGAGCGAAGTCTATCCAGACGGCGCTGTGGCATCAACAGGTGGCACCGCCGCCTGATCCGGGCTGAGATCTCTTTGGAAGGAGCGGCGCCGTGTTTACTTGGGAGTCAGCCTGCGCGGAATCGGACTAGAAGGAAGCCTGCGTGTTCTATGTTACTCTGGCCCTCGCGCTGCCAGGCGCAAACGGGGGTGAGCGATCTGGCGCGCGGTGCGCTCAAAACTAAGGCTCTGGCCGGTGAGCCCTTGCTGGTGCTCAGCGGAAGGCTGCGCACGTGCTTGCATCTCGCTCGCCCCATTGATGCGATGGGGATGGCAAGCTGCCTTGCGCTTCGCCTGGATCGCGCGCCCCGTCTCGTGGAGACGCCTCTCGCTCTTCCACCGAAAGCAGCAGGACTCGCAAGCAGCTCTGGCAGAGCTCAGCACTTGGGAAGCGCGCTGCTGCTGCTGCTTTTGCGCCCTACCTGCAGCCGATGAATGACTGGGGCCCTTGGCCTGCGCTCTTCTGCTTAGTGGAGTCCACTGGAGTTTTGCCACGCGGGTGGCGAAGCCAATAAGAGCAGAGAAGTAGTGGGGGTGAAACCGCTCGGAGCAGTGCCAACCAAGCCCAAAGCTTTCTCTTTCACAAGTCTGAAAGGAGAATCAATACTTCCCTTAGGGCCCAATTGTTTATGGCTATTAAAAGCGCCACAAGCAGGCTGCGTAGTAAATTGTTTAGGCTGCTAAACAATTTTGGGACCTACTGAGGGGGAGACTCCGCTGGGTGGGGGGGGGGAGCATTTTCCTGAAGCTGGATGACACATTTTAAAAGGCAAAATGTGTGGCTGAAGATGAATTTGTAACGTTTTGTTTTTTAAAAACTTCCATCTCTAGGAAACATTAGGAAAATAAAGCCAGAAGCCATCCCTCAGGCTTCCCATTTTCAGCTAAGGTTGAAATCATTGAGAGATGCTTGAAAGGTTGTTTTTCCTTATTGGCATAATACTGTACTACTGTTCAAATAGTGGTTGCAGTGTCTTGGCTGGAGGCTGGTTCACTTCACCTGAAAGCATCTAGATTGCATGCTTTCTCATACTGAGAACTCAGGCTCATACCAGCATTTAACATCATTCCAATACCACATAATGTCACCATGGGTGATTTCAGACTCATGTATAAATTTCATGTATAGGTGTATGTAAAACTTTCCCAATATTTGAGATCTCCCTCCCCCCCCCCCCTTTGGGGAGCAGAACATATATAAAGTATTGGGTTGTACCATATGTCATTTGAAAATGCACTGATTCCAACTTATTCCTAAAGTTTGGACCTGCTCCCATCATACAAAATATGCTACAACAGGTCTGAATTAATAACCATGGTGACCCATATGCATTTATTCAGAAGTAAACTCTATTGTTTTGAATGGGACTTACTCCCAGGTAAGTGAGTTTAGGATCACAGCCTAAACCACCCCTATGTGACTCCTGGCTGAATATATTGTGAACTGATGCCATTGAAAAGCACTGCATTTGAGATGATATGAAAGATCTGCCTGTGTTGCTTGATATGTGAAGACTCATTCACACATGCAAAGCACCACTTGAGGCTGCCTGCAGTTATTTTGTGAGGAATATGGAAATATGAACCAGGCCTGTGTGCCTGGTTCATACCTGCATATTCCTCAGTCTGCCTATGTCCGCTTTGCTGCCTGGGTTGTGCACACATTTGAGATTCTGTGGCTAACTACAGCTTCCCCGGATAACAAATTTCTGATAGCACAGATAAAAAGTGCACATTTGCATATGGCTTTTCCTACATGGAAGTCATACTTGTATAGGAAATAGTCATGTGTTCTTTATACTAAGTTGTATTGAAATCAATGTGTCATGCTGATAAATTGGCTTAGGAGTACAAAAGATCTTAAGCAGCAACTGCAGTCTGATTACGGAACCATTTTCTATGTGTATTATTTTATATGTATGTTCCATAATCTTCACTTAAGGACAAATAATTGATTAAAATATCTTGGAGAGGAGAAGAATGGTCCTTTTAAAGTAAGTGAGTACCAATAGCAATAAAGTATTTAAATCCATGGGTGTTTTGTGGGCGTTAAATTATTTTGGCTGCTTTCTTTACACCTTTGCATGACAGCAAGTCCAGTGGATTTGAGAACCTGCAATCAGTTTGTATAAGCCTCACCGATTTCACTATGGGAGGTCTACAGTGTTGAGACAATCATTCTGACCCACCTTGCAGGGTTGCTGTAAAAGTTAATGGCATACAGCTCAGTCATATATGTTTACTCTAAGCCCTCCTGTGTTCAGGGGGAATTACTTCTGAGTCACAGCCACAGATTGCAGCCACAGGATTTGAAATGTTGTGAAGGCCATCCAAGTTCTACACAAGTACAAGGTATTTGTCCTACACAACACTGAAAATCGGTGGCAGTTAAAATTTACATCCTGGTCTGTTCAATTAATGGAAACACCAGTGTTTGTAACAAGCTTTAGAAAGGAATATGAAATAACAGATATTTAAACATGTGACAGGTGTCTCAAGACAGACACATGGTGTGAAGTGGGCACCTTCGCTTTTCAGGTTAATTAATAAAAGGTGTGTTCTTAAAACATGGCCTGCTGCTTCTAAGGCACCTCTGTTAAAACTTTCTTTAAACTGAAGAAATGGGTCATAATTTCAAGGCTGGAATCTTGGGTATCAAAAGCACAAGGAAAAGCCAAACAAGCTTGCTTTTGCAGTGACAAGACTGTTAACTATAATAGCCGAGCCTTCCTTCATAAAATTAAGACTCTGTATTTGCCTCTCTGATTCCAGTGCAACCATTGGAAAGAAAAGATGTATTTGCCTTAAAGAGTCCACCTGAACAAATAAATAAATAAATGCTAGAGTATGACTAAAGACGTGAATTTTTGTTGATTGTGGTTGCACATATGTTGTTGAACACCTGTGAGGGAGCAAGGGCACTTGAACTCAACTCATTCCGAAATATGCATATAAATAGGATTGCCGGGTACAATCCTGAGCATCGTTCCTTGCAAATAAGTGCCGCAGAAATAAATGGATCTTACACAGGTTCGGGCTCAAAGTATCCTGCAGTTGGTGTGAAAGGCTTCTCTCTCGCGTAACCACTGGTGCTTTTTTAATCTGCGCAAAGTGGACACACGTGAATTGCGAGTCCCGAGCCCAGTAACTCTTTCCCTTCCAGGGGCGACTTCTCTTCTCGCTTCATCTTCCTGTTCTCGGAGTGAGTCGAGTAACTTTGGTCTCCAGAGTCCTGAAGCTGCCAAGGGAACACAACCAAGAAATGGAGCCCCAACAAAACTCTCTTGAAGCTTCATGCCTGGAGTCTGCACTCCTCAGCAAAGTACTGGATCTTGGGGGGGGGGGGGTTGGCCTTGGCCACACGGGACCTAAACGCCATTCCCACGACCTTTTGTCCACGGATTTCCAAAACTGGTCCAGTCTCGACGCATGTGCGCGCGTTTAGGACTAAGAGGCTTTCGCAGCGCAGAACCCACCAATAACATTGCGTGGCTATGCGGCGCCCCTTAAAACATGGCGAGGCTCATTTATTATTATCATTATAATTATTGTTACCCATCGGCCCCTTCAAAAGGGCTGGTTCCCCCTCCCTGCTCTCTCCCTCCTCAGCAGGCGCATCCCTCGCGCGTCCGCCTTACTCCCAAGTAGCCCAAGTGAGAAGGGAACATTCTCCGTGTGTGTCAAGTAGGAGACCTGTGGTGTTGAAATCAATAAGACTGTTTAAAATTCAAAGACCTGCAAATCGTTCTGTTTGTCCTTTGATAGGGCCTCTGCTGATTAAAATGCGACCAAGAAAGCTTAATTGCTGCACTAATTAAGAAGTCTTTAATTTCTTTCCTGGAATATTGTTTGAAGCTGGGTTTCTCTTCTATTCCTCGCAGCTTGTTGAGGGCAGAGTCTCTCCCCCCCCTCCCTCTCTCTCTTCCCCCCCACCCTCCATCACTCCCTCTGACCCTTTCGATGAATAAACAATGCGCACTGGAAACAGTCAGATGAATAGATAGTGATCCTAATTTATTACTTTCCAAAACACCTGCTCCAGAGTGCGCTGCTTTACGAAGCCCGGGGCCGCGGAGCGACGCGTAAGATGCGCATTAGACGACGCGCGTTAAGTCCTCTAACCGCACCTGAGTGACAGCAGATAAACGGGGGCGCAATTTCCTCCTGTCTCTCTCTTCCCCACCCCCCTCCTCACGCCTCTCCAACTTCTTCCTTTCTTTCCTCCTCTGTCGTTAGCGGAAAAGAAATATTTCAGCTCATCAGACGGACGAAAAAATCCTTAGCTTTAGGAAAGGAAAGGAGGAAGACCGAAGCAAGTGTTGGGGGGGGAGATGGGTGCCCCTCTTAAATTCATCACCATATACTTTCTTCTGTTTATTTCGACTCCCCTCCCCACCGCTGCTTTCCTGAGAAATACAATGACCCCATTATGCTTCGCCCCCTTCCTCCTGCCTATTGACCGATCTCTACCCAGCCATTTCTCAAAACTGGGGGGACGGACTCATGAATCTTGCCCTGTGATCAATAGCCCTTAAAAAGAGAGCGGATGTATTTATTCTGCGTTCCCAGCGTGCGCCTGCCTGAGTCAGAGAGGAGTGCGAGGTTAGGAAGGAAAGAGGCGATGCAACGCCAACCACCGTTTACTCCAGAGTAGCCTCAGTGAGGTAGACCCCCTGCACCGGGGGAAAGACCGGACAAAGTTGGCGTGCAAGTTTCCGGGTTGTCCCACAAGTGGGCACGATCCAGCCAAAGCAACTTGCCTTTCCCAAATGCTGCTGCTCTGTATTATCAGGGGTTCTGCGGGAGGGGCTGGATCGTGTCCCATCTTGAGAAATGGGAGTGTCTGGGCGGGCGGTTTAAACGATTTAACGAGATACCCTGTTGATTGTGAATTAATTGTAGTTTTAAAAGATAGGCGCATGTTGCTGTTTTTTATTTTCTTTGCTTCTAATATGTTGGATTCCTGCCTTGCAGTGGGTTGGACTAGATGACCCAAGGAGCCCCCTCCAACTGCACAATGCTGTGATCCTGTGCGCTGCGTTTGGAGAGCCTGACTCTGCGGAGGCGGCAGCCGCTGGGCTTCGAACTTCTAACCCGGCGGTGGTGAACCAAGCCCCGCCTTCCCCTTCTATAAATACACCGAGGCTTCTCGTCGCTGACAGGACGACTAGATAACACGCTTAATACAAATACAAAAGGGCTGGTTGCCATTCAAGGCACGGCGGCTCTCTAATTATGTTTATTCTAATTGAAAGCAAAAAGGTTTGATTTTGCAGGGCGGGGGGTGGGGGGGGGGCTGGCGGAGGAGAGATGCCGGGGGAAGAATCTGAAACGACTTTTAGGCTGCTTTGGATTTATTTTTAGTAAGGGCAGCGGGCCCAGTGTGCTTCGCAAACGTCTCCATCAATCTCCTGCTGAAGGAGCAAATAAATATATATATATGTATATTATTTAAAAAGGGAGAGAGCTGTTGGAGTGGAAAACTCACATCTCCAACGGAGACCGTATATAATGCCCCCAGGGGTAAAGGAGAGAGAGAGAGAGACCCCAGTAACGCTGGAGTTTGCAGACTTCACGCAAATCAATTGAAGCCCACTCCTTATGGCCAGACTGCCAGATTGTTATGACTGCGAATTCAGTCGATTAAGCAGTGCATTAGCACCCTCGCCACAAACAGGCTGGACACAAACAGCATCCGCTTGGGAACAATCGGCGTTATAGATCATTTGAAGCAAACACAAACACACACAAGCAAGCAAGGAGGCCCCAGCGAAAATGCGGATCCTTCGCTCAAACGAAAAGTGGTGCCAAATAAATGCGCAGCGCAATCCTAAGCACCATGTTTAATCTGAAGGGGATCTCGGTGGGTTTCAATGTCTGCTGAGGATTGCAACCTTAGACATGGTTTGCAGGGCGGAAAAGCCTCCAGGAGCTGGAGCAGACGCGTCGTATTAAAGTTCCGGCAGGCCGGAAGCTCCTTGAAGTGGATGTAAACTGCGAATTGGACGTGGCCGAGGGGAGTTCAGTCTTTTCAGCGCCTTTGGTAGCAGGAAGCTTAGAGCCCCGGCCCTTTGAAAGCTCGCAGCTTTCAAGGTGCAAGTTCCTTTGAACTCGGTTGGGCTTCCTCGCGAGTAAGCTTAGGCGCGAAGCGGGTTGCTGCGTGGACGAATCTGGGGAAGCCCAATTCAGAAACGACCCTCACGTCGAGGCCGTGGTTCCGAGCTCATACAGACGAGCAAACGATTCTGCGGGGTTCATCCTCGCCCGGGATTTAGCCGGGTCATTTGTGTCAATTCACAAAGCCGTCAGAAGTCTTTCAGCCACGCATCAATGGCTTACGCGTGTTGGAAGTGAAGTGGTCGTCTGAATGAGCTCTCCTTTGGCTCTGCCCCTTGAAACTTTTTGCGCGGCGTGTTTAGGAAATCTCCATGCTGCGAGGGTTTTGCCCTAAGCTTCCGGCTATTCACCCAGCCTCCCCCCAGCCCAGCTTTCTCTCTCTTTGCGCGATTCTGCGGTCCACCCGTCCACCCCCAACTTCTTTCTCCAGCGAACCTTAGATGCTGCGCTTTATGTCAGGGAACTTTATTTTACGCGCGGGAAGCAGCCGGGAGATATTGATCTCCAGGAAAACCTACTCGGTGCGCACCACGCAGCAGCTACTTGCAGCGTCTGCGCCCTTCCTGGGTGCAGGACATGCCCGGGACCATCTCTATATGCGACCCTCCACGTAGGGAAGCGGTGGGGCTGGGCGACGGAGGCGGCGAGGAGCTTTCCCTCTCCGGGGCGCGCAAGGGCGCGCGGGCGGAGCCGCTGGCTGCTGCTCGCCGCCGACCGGAGAGGTGCCTTAAGGCGTTCCCTGACGCCGCTCTTTACAGCCGAGAGGGGATTTTTAAACATGCCTCTTTAAAGGGGAAAGTAAGAGGGACATCCCTCGACTCCACAGCGCACACGTTCGGCAGATGGCATCAGTTCAGGCTGAGCGGAGAGGGCAGAGATGCGAGGCTTGCATAGCTCTGCGTCTCTTCCGCGATGGCCACGGACTCAAGGATGCCCAACAGGGATGCCGTGAGGGGCAGGCAGTCTCCGGCTCCCCCGAGGACAGGAGATGGAGCAGGAAAGATTGCACGGGGGAGCGCGCAAGGGCGGCGTTTCTGGCTCCCTCCCTGCGCTTCGCGCGGCGCTCCGGGGCTGAGAAGTTTGCCGCGGCTCCAGGGCGAGGAAATCCGGACTGGTCCGTGGTTTCTTTCGCCACAGGGGCGGCGCACCCTTGGCCCCGACGCGCCCGCTCCTAATCCACTTATCCTACTAGTTAATGCCTGACATCCGGATCACACCTCGTTTGGAACGAGGGTCACTTGAAGTCCGTCGGATTTGTGCCCAGTTGCGTTTCAGTCTTACCTTACCCACGTGAATCTTTCAAACGCAAAGCTTTTCCTCATTTTTTTGCCCCCGTCCCCTTATAAAGGATGTCTCGTTTGCCCCTAGTGCAGCGCCAGATTCTTGAGACGCGCACATGCACACCTTCTTTTTAAATCCGGAGTAACTCCCAGAGTAAAGAGTGTGATTGTAAAGAGTGGAAGCGAGTAATCGCGCCACACAAAAGACCCCTGGGAGAAATCCTCATTTTCGTGCACATGCGGCAGATCTAGAACGTGTGGTTTGGAGTAACTAATTCATGTTTATTGATCTTAGTAAGATTTAGCTCTTGCAAAGCACCCTAATACGTTTGAAACTAAAAGGTGGGAAGTTAGGATAAAGAATAGTGTTTTTTGGGGGGGGGGGTTAAAGTTAGGGCTCCTTTGCGTTCCGACGGCGCGCAGGTGCATTTGCGCAAGTTCAGCTCCATTTGCTTTCCAAGAAAGTGTATTTAGGATCGCAGTCCAGGCCTCTCTTTCTCCTCTCCTGCCTCTTTTGTTTTCCTCACTCCTTGTCTGACGACGAGGATACCCTTTCCCCTCCCCCTTGAATGAACCTCAAAATCTTTTTTAGGAAACAAACCCCCCCCACCGCTTTGCAGATCAATCAACTTCCAGGGCTCGCCCCCTTCCCCCCCCCGCCCCGCTCCCCAAATGACGCAACAGTTTGCGGTGTCTTAATCTGCGGGAAGAAACGTGCTATGGAACTCCAGAGGTAAAGCAGATTTCTGCCGGGGAAGAATGGCTGACAGTCAAACGACTGAACTCCTCCGAAGCTAATTGTTTCCCTTCTCCAAACGCGCACTGGGGAGGCTTTTCGCCAGGGCTTGCAAAACGCCGCGGCTGCCACATGACAAACGGGAGGAGGGCGGCTTTCAGCTGATGCCCAACATTAACTCAACGTTTTATTTAATAAAACAGTGCTTCTCCTCGCCGCCACTTCTTCTACTCCCCACCTCCCTTTTAAAACCTCGTTGGAGAAGTTTCAGACCTGGATAGAGATTTATATTATGAGAGACTTATATAAACCCTTTACAAAAAAAAAGAAAAAAAAGCAAAGCGTGGCGGGGGGGGGGGAGGGTGATGAGAGGTATTGTAATGGAAGTGCTGACACCATCTTAACCATAGCGTTGTAAACGGCTATGCTATAATATCCATTAAGCAGAAAGAAAAATAAGATGGTTGATCAATAATTTATACCCAGAGTACCAACTGCAGACATAATAACTGTAATGTTTGCAAAGCAATCTCTCGCTCTCCAGGCTTTAACAGTAAACTCAAACTAGCCACGCTGTTAATTTCCAATCTCCCCCCCCCCCCCGTTTTCCCAGCTCCTCTTTTTTTCCAGACGAGAATACAAACAAATTACTTAAAAATTCTATTTTGCTCCTCATTTAGCATGCCTCACATGGGATCCGGGAGCAGGAATTTAATTATGATGTAACTCGGAGTGATTGCAGGGTGAGGCAGAGCTGGGAAGAGGTGGCGGAGCAAGCTAAGGAACTAGGTTGGTGATGATGGGCACGTTTCTAGTTTTTAAAAAAGGAGTTTTTAACAACCACGGCCGGGGGAACCAATGCTCTCCCCGCTCCTGCAACACCCCGCCCGGCGAGGGAGAATCAAATGATGCAAAACCTGCCGGGCTTTGGGTCATCTCGATTCTTTGCAGTTATTCACACATGAAAATGGAGTGACACAGCTCAACTTCAAAGCAAGTCCCTGCGCTGGGCCGGGCTGTGGTTTTCTTTTTTTAAAGAGCCACTGTGGAAACACAATACCCCATGGGACGATAAGAATCAGTTTCACAAAACAATACCCCTTGCAGTTGAAAGAGAGAGAGAGAGAGAAGGGGGAGGGGGAAGCTTGGAAAATCAAGCCTTTTTGCTGCTTAAGTGGGAGTGGGTGGCGATCTCCCAGCACCCACGCAGAGACGCGATCCTAAGCACGCTTCCTCGCAAGGAAGTCCGGTGGAGTCCAAAGGACACCACGTAGTGTGTTCAGCATTGTACCCTTGTGGTCTGAGCCGCAACCCAAGGAACACTTACAAGGGAGTGAGTCCCATTGAGGTCCGTGTGGTTACTTCCCAGAATACGAGTGTGACATGTTCAGCTCTACGTTGTTTCTTGTCATTTGCAGAGAAGCTCAACCAACCATTTCCACTCAGTTATAATGGTGCACTCAAGGCAAAGGTATTTGCTTAGAGCAAGCTCCGTTGAAATCGCCTGAACTCATGCACTTAAGGAACAGCCAGATCTCAAAACACGGGTGTCAGGGGTTCAGGGAGAGAGGCACAGATGAGGGAGGAGACTGAGAGGGAGGGGGAAGAATCCAGGAACGAGGAGGAGGATGACAATGACTTGAGGGCTTCCATGAGTCTCTCAAGTGAATCGGAGGATTCCCAAAAGGGGGCGCCCCTGGTCAGGCCAAGGGGAGCCACAGGGGGGACTCGTCAGGAGCAGGGGAGCAGCAGGGAGACCCCGAGCAGGAGTGGGAGATCGGGGCCGGCTTCCCAGCCGGAACGGAGTGAAGAGGGTGGAGTTCCCAGTGTGACAGACGGAGCAGAGCAGGAAGCAGAGAGGGGAAGGAGATCGGGGCAAGACGTCCTGCCGGAAGGGGCGGAGAGTAGTACAGAGAGTAGTATAACTGTCAAGAGGAAGGTCAGGGGTAGCGAACGCGCGCCAAGTTCAAATGTGGAGGCTCGCGGAAATGCGGAGAGCCCGGAGGAGGAGCCTGGTCCCAAAGCACGGAGGAGGGGGGAGCAGGCGTCTGGGGACTCAGTGTCAGGGGAAAGCAGGAGGGAAGGAACCCAGGGGGGCAGAAAGACCCTGCGGAAAAGGAAGGACAGGAAGAGGTGGACCAGCACAAGCCTCTTAAACTGGTGTAGAGGCGGGACTGATTCAGAGGGGACTTCAGCGGTCTAAGCGTAACAGACGTGGGGCTGCGCGCCTCGGCTGTGGAACAAACAATGTACTTCAATAAAGACTTTTGTAAATAAAGTGGACTTGGCATTGGTCTCTTGTGAGCTGGGACCTGAGGCGGCCCTGACAACGGGGAATTCTCTTTTACACACAAGAAATTTTCATAGGCTTAATCTGATACATGGAATTGGCCTGTTGTTGGCTGAATATCCATTTCATGGATAAATTTCATGTGTATTACTCCCCAAGCACACATGCCGGTCATACTTTAAAATAATGGGTGTTTTTACTCAGAGTAGGCCTATTGAATTGAATGGACCCAACGTAGTCATGTTCATGACTATCAATGGGGTCTACTGGGGGGGGGAACCTTAATTGGGTTTTATGCAGCACCACTCAAAGCAGACCCATTGAAATTAATGGACCTAAGTTAGTTGTTTTGATTCATTTTTGTGGGTCTGCATTAAGTAAAATAGATACAGCCCATTTACTTGGAAGCAAGAGGGGTTTATACACCCAAGTTAGTGTGCATAGGATTGCAGCCTTAGCTGTAAATAAATTCCACTGGAATCCATGGGACTTACGGTCCCATAAAAGCTCTCCTTCATAAGACAGAGGGGTAGGTAGCAAATATTCAGATACGGGAAGGAAAAGTGTGTTTGCGCTTCTTTCTCAATTTAGGCTACATGTAAATAGGATTTAAAAGTAGAACAGTACGTGGAAGAAGAATTGTGTGTGCATTCTAGCCAATCTAGATTCACCCATCACCTTGAAGTCTGATTGGAGCCCAGCCTGATTTAAGGCACACACAAGAAAGCTCCCTTTAAAAACTAATGGCTTTGGACTGTGGCTTCAGTTGCAGCTCATTGTTCAAGGTCTGGCCTTTAAACTCATTTGAAATCAATGGGATTTGTGCACATGTAATTGGGCTCTTGATTGAAAGTTTCTTTCTTACATGTCAAAGAATGGATTTGTCATCTGGGATGGCTGAAAAAAGGAAGCTCTGCCAGAATAAACTCTGCAAAACAAACTTGAAATCATTTGGCGATGATGGGTTCGAAAACTTCAAAAGTTATTGCAGCTTGTCTCTCCATAAAGCCTCTTACTGTTTTGTCTTACTTTTTTTACTCATTTCCTGAGCACTCTTTTTTTTAAGCAATGGAATGCAATGACTTTGCTACCCCGAACCTCAAGTTGTAAAATGGTATATTATTCTTTGAACAGTTCCAGTAATTTATATGAGAAGTGTTTGATTGCTTGCTTATCCAGTGACCCATAACAGCTCAGCTTCTTCCAGAAATGGCAGAAAACAAAGGCAGCTTAACAGTGGGTATATATACGGAGGCTGCGATCCAAAGGACACGTACTTGGAAGTAGGTGCTACTGTAATAAATGGTACTCATTCTCAAGTTAGCATCAAGGGGCCAGACTGAAGCAGTGCAAGCGAACATGATGAAGAGTGCTGCATCTTGTCAGTAATGTAGTTGAGTTGCCTAAAGGAAATAAAAGGTAATTGGGGGAGAGTCTAGCAAGCATTTCCAGCACAATTCTATATACATGTTTCCTCCAAAGAAAGCTCAGTGGGGCTTACACTCAATGGGGCAGAGGAATGCACTGTGAATCTCTTCACTGAAATGCATTGTATTTGAAAATGCTTCATTTTTGGCTGGTGTGTGCTAAATTTCACCAAAAGGCGCAATGCTCTTAACAGCCCATTTGTCAGAATTCCCTTGAGTTTAAGTGATGAAGGTTGTGATCCTATACCCATTTACCTGGGAGTAAGACCCATTGGTAGGACGCGGGTGGCGCTGTGGGTAAAAGCCTCAGCACCTAGGGCTTGCCGATCGTCAGGTCGGCGGTTCGAATCCCCGCGGCGGGGTGCGCTCCCGTTGCTCAGTCCCAGCGTCTGCCAACCTAGCAGTTCGAAAGCACCCCCGGGTGCAAGTAGATAAATAGGGACCGCTTACTGGCGGGAAGGTAAACGGCGTTTCCGTGTGCTGCGCTGGCTCGCCAGATGCAGCTTTGTCACGCTGGCCACGTGACCCGGAAGTGTCTCCGGACAGCGTTGGCCCCCGGCCTCTTGAGTGAGATGGGCGCACAACCCCAGAGTCTGTCAAGACTGGCCTGTACGGGCAGGGGTACCTTTACCTTTACCTTAAGACCCATTGACCTCAATAAGCAATGTATAGGATTGCATTAGGTAAAAGTTAAAGGACCCCTGGATGGTTAAATCCAGTCCAGGGTGACTACGGGGTGTGGCGCTCATCTCACTTCAGGCCGAGTGAGCCAGCATTTGTCCACAGACATTATAACATTGCAATCCTATACATATTGACTTGGGAGCAAAGCAGCCAACTCCTAGGCGTCAAGGTCCATTCAGGCCCCCAGCAAAATATCTGAGGAGGCCAGGCCCCCCAAAGTTAATGGGCATTGCCATTCAAATGGTGCGTGTGCGCCATGTCCTGTGATCAGTTATGTGGGGTAGGACTTACATGCCCCACCCCCAATTTTTTTTTCAAGTTGGAACCTGAGCTTGGAAGTAAATCCCACTGTGCTCCAGGGGGCTTAATCGCAGATAAGTTTGCACAGGATTGTAGTCTGAGATTTTGACCTTGATGTTATTACCATTATTATTACTCTTATTTTCTTTTTATATCCCACTATTCCCTCAGTAGAAGCTGAAGGCAGTAACAAATAAAACCATAAACAGGTAATCAACATAAAACAATAAGCTATCAACTGAATGACAGCAGGGTGGGAGACAGCAAATTCTCCACAGAGAGGGAATTCCCTAACTGGGGTGCCACCACTGAGAAGGCCCTGCTTCAAGTACCAATGCATGGGCCATGTCTTGGGTGGGGATACCATAAGCAGGGCCTCATCCTTATATCAAAGCATGAGCCTGTAGGTCCTGGGAAGGTGCTCTTTTAAGTACTTGTGCTTCAAGTCATTCAGAGCTTTATATACTAGTACCAACTCCTTGATTTGCCATGCAAATTAAGACTTCAAGCAACTTACTTCTGAGTAAACACACATTAAGCTGCATGATTATTACTTGGAAACAGAGCAAGTCCGTTTGAAACAATGTGATGTATTTCTGAGCAATGAGCCCAATCCTAGTTCAATGCACTTTTATTGCCATTTAATCCTGCCTGTTTCCTGTTCAATATGTGTAGCTAGGAGTGCAACTTTCAGAAATAAGTTAAGCGCTCTAAATTGCACTGATTTCAATAGGAGAGATTTAAAGCAAGTGCTGATCTCTCCCACTGTGACATGTAATCTGATTCTATGCATGCTTATTCAGAAGAAAGTATCGCTGAGTTTATTGGAGCTTGGACGGCAGACTTTAAATGAACAGAATGCGACTGAGTAATTTGCTGTATTCCAGCTGTAAAATTCAGAAACCAATGAGACTTAAGTAAGTCACGACTAAATTGTTTTATTATCTTATTTGTTTATTTGAAATATTTCTAAACCATCTTCATTCATTGGATCCCATAATGGTAAAAACAATAGGCATAGGCATTTGTTCACATGAAGTATAGATATAGCAATCACAACTGTGAGGCGGCAAAAGCTATAAAAACTAAATGTAGATTTTAGAATGCCAGAGTTCATAAAAGTGTCTGAACCTGCTGCCAATAAGATTGTAAGGTCAGTGCCAAGCATACGTCTTTGTGAAGGGCATTCCATAATTAGGACACTGCTGTAGAAAAGGACTTCTCCTTTCGATTGGACTGGGACCCAAGTACTTAAAGAGCTTCTTCTCAGGACCTTCTAACCTATGTTTTGGGATCAGCTTATGATGCCCCCTGCTCCAGGCATGGCCCATGGGGTGGTGACATGAAGCACAGCCTTCTTAGTGGTGGCACCTCAAACGAGAAATTCCCTCCTGGTGGAGACTCAGCTATTCCCCATACTGCTATCGTTCAGGTGTCAATTTCTCTTTTGTACATACACGGTGTGCCTCCACTAAGCACTGCACCTGGAGACTTACAATGAAAGTTAGTTTCAGTGACACATGCAATGCAACCCTAAGGATATTTGCTCCCAAATGTGTTTCACTTCCTTTAAATGGATTTTGCCTGTAAAAGGAACATATAAATTCATTAAGATATCTTAATGAATTTATATGCTCCTTTTACAGGCAAAATCCATTTCAAAGCAACCTACAAACATTAAAAGATACAAGTTTTAAGGGGCGGGGGGGAATCAATACTACTAAAACCAAGAAAATTAACAACCACAAATTTAAGAACAAACTAAGTATTCTAATAACACAACAAAATTCACAGAGTGTTTTTTTTATAGATGTGTGTAGATTCCACCTAGGCCTGCCCTCTCCAGAAAGGACCACAGTTGTCATACCAGCCAAAGCTGATGGAAAACATCATTGCCACCTGTTGTTTTCCCCCCAGTCAGTGCTGAATCCAGGGGCACTCCCAGCCTATGGTCTTAGTCTTTTAGGGGAGTGATACATCATCCGATGCCAGTGATAATCTTCCTTCTAGAACCCAACCCTTAGCATCTTGTCTAGGCTTAATTGCCTCCATCCATTCCAGAGCTACTTCAGGGTACCAGTTTTGTGTTTCAACAGCCTACCTGATACCAGAAATATAGAGCCAGTGGTTTCATGTGGATTTATTTACATATATGTTAGAAAGCACAAGGGACAGTATAGAGACCCATGGCACCCTGCTAGCCAAAGGGCATGGGGGAAAGCAAGAGTTTCCCAGCATCATCGAAGAATGCTGAGCAAGGAATGGTCAGAACTACTACTACTACTACTAATTATAATAAATTTTTATTTATACCCCGCCCTCCCCAGCCAAGACCAGGCTCAGGGCAGATAACAACCAATAATAAAAACAAGTTGATTAAAATACAATTTTAAAGATTAAGATACAACATTAAAACATTAGGATGCAGCCTCTTCACCGGAGGAGAAAGGAAAAAGAAAGAGGGGGAGGGAATCAAATTGACTCCAAGCCAAAGGTCAGGTGGAACAACTCTGTCTTACAGGCCCTGTGGAAAGAAATCAGATCCCGCAGGGCCCTGGTCTCATGAGGCACAGCGTTCCACCAGGCTGGAACCAGAGTTGAAAAGGCCCTGGCTCTGGTTGAGGCTAATCTGACTTCCTTAGGGCCCAGGACCACTAGGGTGTTGCTATTTATGGACCTTAAGGTCCTCCGTGGGGCATACCAGGAGAGGCGGTCCCATAGGTACAAGGGTCCTAGGCCGTGAAGGGCTTTAAAGGTCAAAACCAGCACCTTAAATCTGACCCTGTACTCCACCGGGAGCCAGTGCAGCTGGAAAAGCACTGAGTGAATATGCTCCCATGGCAGAGACCCCGTGAGGAGCCTCGCTGCAGCATTCTGCACCCGCTGGAGTTTCTGGGACAGCTTCAAGGGCAGCCCCGCGTAGAGCGAATTACTGTGAAACAGTGGTGCCTAAGCCCGACCTCCATGCATGAGCCAGAAGGATACCATGGTTGATGGTACAAAACGCCACCAAGAGATCCAGAAAAACAAAGAGGATGGTACTCCCATGTGCTCCATCCATGCTCTGGCATAAGTCACCCGCCATTATTTAGTATGTGGGTTTAGAATTGAATTGCAACAATACACATAGTTACATAAGCTAGATCAGATCTTCATTGCTAAAAACTGGATGGCAATGGGTTTGTCCATCCACTTACACAAGGGAAATGGAATGTGAAGGATTTTCCCAGAGGAAGAGGCAATGCTTGCTGGCGCCCACTTTCCCCTCCATCCCCGTCTGCCACCCATCACACAAAGTTTTGGGAGGTACAGAGGACTGCAGGGCAGAAGATGAATTAACAGACCTCACACCCCGCTCTTCCTCCTGTGGAGTCAAGACATTAAATCAAGCACCACCAAGAGGCAGACTGGCAGTGGTCCTTTACCTTTCTAGAAAGAAAGTAACTTTTATCAGCTTATTTTTAATACTTATATACCATCTTCATTTGTTTATTTCTTTAAAAAGACAGTTCACATCAGCATAATTCAATAATACAAATATGAGACCAATGTAACCCTCAATTTCTTACTCCTATCCCTAAATTTCTCTGTGTGGCATCCTCCTCCCTCCCTCATAGTCAAGCATCTTGCACAATTCTGACATATCTTCAAGGCCATCACCTGCCTAGAAGATTCTGAGGCCATCAGCTGTTAGCTTTTTGCTTCTATAACACAATTTCTGCTTTCTAGTCATTCTCTCTAAGCCCCCAAAGGCTATGCCAAGTTTCTTGCAGATTTATGCTTAATGATTGGTTATTTCAGACAAGGCATTAAATAATGTGAAAGCACAGTTTATTAGAAAAAGAGACTGAATGCTAAGTTTCAGGCCAAAGGAAAGTAATAGACTCTGAAAACAATTGATTGGGAACTGTGGAAGGAAGTGGCATAATCTCAGACATGGTGACTGACAATAAAACAGCTTAATTGGTCTGTAGTATCTTGGGCATTTGAATACATTAACATAAGCAGTATTCTTATTCTGTTACTGAGGCACATTTTAACACTGGAAATCCACAAAAAGGTGTATCATAAATCCTATATTGCTCTGTTATAAACAGTTCTGCATGGCTTCAGGAAAATTTGTCACATCTGTTAAGATCATATGCATTTGACCGAGGACTGATGTTTAGATTCTTCATTAGTAAATAGCAAATTTCTTCTTTTTAAGTATTTTTCTTCTGGTCAACTTCAGTTATCCAACAGAAAAGATGGTAAAAATCTGAAGTGAAGGTCAAACTCCTAACTTAATTCTGATATGTCCTTGCAAATGTGTTATAGCTAGTAATGAAGACTCACAGAAATGCTAGCAGCATCATAACCATGTTTAACAAGATGTAATCCCCCATTGCTTTAATTTAAACTTGCTTCCGAGTGAATATGCTTGGGCATGAGAGCATTACTTATATGTTTTGTAGTCTATTTTGGCATGATCTAGGGCTCTGATTCCCATTTTCTTTGGAAAAGGCCATGTATTCAGTGACAACTCAGGCAGGCGGGGGAAATCTCCCTCAAAGCCAGCCTTTGAGGTCCTTGCCTTCTCAGTAGTCCTAGCCTGAAGAGGTGCTTTTGATTTCTTAGGCTCCAACGTGGAGGTCATACTAGAACTCTAAATTCTCCCCAAAAGGCTGGGCTCCTTTAAGGGTAGAGGCTCTATTAATGAGGGGCGGAGCTAATGGCTCAGTTCAGCCCTATTTGAGGACCAGACTCGACTTGGTGTAAGAAACAAGTCTACCTTGTTTGAATTCCAACACCGGCTCTCCTTGGAGCTATCCAGAGTTCTACACACCTCACTTGTTTGTTTGTCCAACCCTGCCTTTTCTTTTCTCCGCCTACCCTCCACTTTGTTTGACCTTGCCTTGATGGAGCCCAATCCCTCCTTGACCTGTCTTTGCTTCCAGGATTCTGAACTAGTACTAGTGTACTTGTTTAACCTGGTGTCCCTGGGCTCCGTCCTTAGACTAGAACCATGTCATCTGGCTTGGATCATTTCCAGAGACACAAGAAACACGGTTCACAAGTTACATCTGTACTGGGTAATAAACCTAACGTTGCATCTGTCAGGAGCTCAGCCTACACTCGAGTAGGACCCTGGCAGAGACCCATGCCCGACTGGCATGTTCCCTCCCTCCTGGATGTTTGTTCGGGAGCTTCAAAAGCTTTCTTCTGTCCGAACATCACAGCGACTGATGCCAACCGACACTGGCACACTTGGGGATCCACAGAGTCTGCGGAGTTCGCGTAACAGACCTCAGCAACTCAGCATTTTGGCTTGTCTACTTTATTTACATATAAACACACATGGAACACTGCAACATGGCTCCCTCTCTCTCTAGCATCAGACAGCAAAGAGAAAAAACAAAGGAGAATAGTCCCACTTCACGGAACACAGTAACACAAACATTCTGTCTCCGTCACTTCCCACTCTGTGGAGTCAAAACATAGAGAACAATCCAATGACTGCAATCATGGAGCAGGAATTCTATCAGCATTATTCAAATGCCTTTTTGAGTAGTATTCATTCTGAACAGTAAGGTAAAGGTAAAGGTAAAGGGACCCCTGATCATTAGGTTCAGTCGTGACCGACTCTGGGGTTGCGGTGCTCATCTCGCTTTATTGGCCAAGGGAGCTGGCGTACAGCTTCCAGGTCATGTGGCCAGCATGACTAAGCCGCTTCTGGCGAACCAGAGCAGCACACAGAAACACTGTTTACCTTCCCGCCGGAGTGTTACCTATTTATCTACTTGCACTTTGACGTGCTTTTGAACTGCTAGGTTGGCAGGAGCAGGGACCGAGAAACGGGAGCTCACCCCGACGCGGGGATTCGAACTGCTGACCTTCAAGTCGGCAAGTCCTAGGCTCCGTGGTTTAACCCACATCGCCACCTGCCTGCGTCCCATTTTGAACATTACGTGATGTAAAATTAGTATACTGAAGACATCAATTAGGACACAAACATATAAGTGGCATTTTAATTGAAAACTCAGAATGAAATGTTCACAGTTCCAGTAACATGTCTTGGAAGTGGGGCGCTGACAATTAAAATATGATAGAATTGGAAAACAATGTGTATAAGTGGGCTTGTGGTGATTTTTTTCTTGTAGGGGAACGTTAGGGCCAGAGGCACCAGCTTTTGATGGCGATTAGGGTGGGGACAACATCACACATGTGACGTCATGATGCCCCGACGTCACACACATGAGCATCATGCCTTCCTAAGCCGGGCAGAAGCCTTCAGGGCTTTGGGAAGAAGGTGCCAAGCTTTAATACTTTAATTTACTCTAATTTACCAGGAACATTTAGGAGACTAGCCTTGTCCCCCTAGTCCACTGACCACACACCACTGATGTGTATGTTCCAGCCAAAATTATATACTCTGAATTCTCACTGTTTTCAGTCGGAGTGTGTATTTACCTCCTCCACTAAAACAAATGTATCTTTAAATATTGTGCCCAGAATTACATTTGTTAATTAATTTTGATGATTTAATTTCCATACCACTTAATATATTAGACCTATCTCTAAGTGGTGTATGAAAAGTGAAGCAACTTAAGGAAAGTATTACAAAAACACACAGTTACATATAAAAAAGACACATTAATAAAAAGTTACTAATAAAGAAAAACCAATATACAAATTCATTTTCACACCCTTCCTCTCAGCCTCCGGGTTCTCTCCCAGAGGCCAAACAAACTCTCCGCTCACCCACAAAAGTCTCACAATGAGAAAAGCTCCTAGAACCCTAGTCTCTCACTCTTTGTTGTTTAGTCGTTTAGTCATGTCCGACTCTTTGTGACCCCATGGACCAGAGCACGCCAGGCACTCCTGTCTTCCACTGCCTCCTGCAGTTTGGTCAAACTCATGTTCGTAGCTTCGAGAACACTGTCCAACCATCTCGTCCTCTGTAGTCCCCTTCTCCTTGTGCCCTCAATCTTTCCCAACATCAGGGTCTTTTCCAGTGGGTCTTCTCTTCTCATGAGGTGGCCAAAGTATTGGAGCCTCAGCTTCACGATCTGTCCTTCCAGTGAGCACTCAGGGCTGATTTCCTTCAGAATGGAGAGGTTTGATCTTCTGGCAGTCCATGGGACTCTCAAGAGTCTCCTCCAGCACCAGAATTCAAAAGCATCAATTCTTCAGCGATCAGCCTTCTTTATGGTCCAGCTTTCACTTCTATACATCACTACTGGGAAAACCATAGCTTTAACTATATGGACCTTTGTCGGCAAGGTGATGTCTCTGCTTTAGACTTGCTTTTTATGGGCAGGCCCAGGGTGAATGCACTCTGCATAATGTGTAGGGCAATGTTGGAGGTATACTATATATCCACCTGGATTTCTCCTTCTTTTCAGCATGCAGTTCAGGAACAAGTTCAGTTTATTTCAATTCATCTCATTGAAATTGTTCATAGATTTACTATTCTGCTACAGGTTTTCCAAGCATCCACCATTTGTATTTTTTTACTGAAAACTTTCAGACATCTTTATTTGTTTATTTGTTGCCCCAAACATAGTTTATATAAATAAATACTTCAAATTTTTAAAATTTAATTCACTCTCTGTCTTTGTACCACATTTGCAATTGTCTATGCCATTGCCACATTTCTGGACAGTTAAATAAGTACTAATAGTAATCTAACATAACACGGAGCCTTAAATTGCCATTGGTTCTTATTATAAAGACAATAATTCTTCCATATATTTAAAATACCGGTAAGTAAAGTTATGTAGTCGCAATATTTCTAGGAAACTACTGCAGAGAGGATTCAGATATTTGTCTGATTAAAAACATCAATTCACTGCCCATCAGTTCTGATGAGCTAAAGGCGCCCTCTGTAGGGCTGCAGATGTAAATGTTCCCAGGTATCAGCTATTCCTACCTTGGTTTTAAGTATTTGGTTTATGCAAAACCAAACAGACAGGAAAAGTTTTATATTTGAATATCTCTTAGTTAGACATTTAAGGATGGCTGTGTCAACTGCTCAAAGACCAATGATTTTTCTACCTGTGAGAAAGCAACCTTGAGCACAAAGAAGTGCTTAATGAAATTAGATTTGACATGTTGTCAAGCCAAAAAAACAAAGCCCCAAAGTTCTGTACTTTTCCTAGAGAGCCACTCGTTGCTGATTTCAGAAGCAGCAAATGGATTAGAAGCCCTGAGAGAATTATGAACATTAGCAAAATAATTTCTGCGGGGAGAATTCAGAAAGCTACGTGTTTTAAGAAGTCAGTTCTCAGCCTGTGCACTTGAAAAGTTTACCACAATGTGGATTTATTATCAGTCCCACTGGGCAGACGCATTGCTCACTAAGAAATTGCTTTTGTTTGTACGCCCACAGAAGAAGACTAGCTAATTCACAAGGTCTCTAGGGATGTTGCTAATTATTTTGGGAATTCTCCACCTTTAATTTATAATGCTAGCTATTAACGAGCCTAGGGGAAAAAGTGGGTAGCCTTTCAAAGTACAGCTCTGTATGATCTTCAGCAATGATTTAATTCAGGGCTGCAACCTATAACCTGTTTAACTGGTAGGTTAATCAACTAATGCTTTTGTTGATTGATTGGTACAGGTCATTTTTAATTGGTGGAACTGAAAGTTGAGGGTACTGTTCTAATTCTGCTCAGTTACTGTAATGGGATAAAAAAAATATTAAAGATGGCCTTTGCTTCTAATAAAATTTTAGTAAATTGTATTTTACCTTACATATAAAAAAAAGAATATATTGATGTTTTGGAAATATGTAAATATATTTAAATAGATTAATATATTAAAAGGCAGGTTATTCATCAACAATTTTTTTAAAAATCAGTTGACACAATTTCATTACATCAGCATAAACACACAGCTGATATATTTTGCTAGATAGGGCTCTCTGCGTATGATGGAGTAAAGTAACTTCAAAAGTATTAATGTACATGGCCCACTGAGAAATAGAAAATGCTATTTCACCCATTTGTGAACTGTAAATTTATTAAACCTCTTGCCTAGCCACATAGTCTCACTCTTCCAAATGAAATGCCAGTGGACCGTTGATCCGTCCTTACTGTTACCCCATTATCAACAACCCGGCCGAGAATGCCTATCAAGGGCCAAATAATGAGAAATAGTAACTAGAATGTTGGATTGTTCACAGAGATGAACCATCCTGGCCCAGGTTCATTCAGTCTCCACACCCATTTCCAGATTCAGCAGGTTTGTTGAGTTTCCCAGGAGGTCCAAAGGATGGCTAAAGGGCACTATGTGAAAGGGTGGAGATATATAAGGCTCAGATTTTCAAGACTTGGGTGTTGCACACTTAAAGATCCCCGTGTCAAAATTTGTGACATTTAACAAGTAGCTCTTTACCCAAACAACAGGCACGTCTGCATCTATCTCCTGCATCCTGTTTACAACTGTCAGGGGCTCAGGGACTGAGCCACAGGAGAAGGAGGAGATGGGGAGCGAAGGGGAACAATCGGAGGGGAGCGCAGGAGGGTGTGACAGTGACCAGGGAGATTCCCTGAGTCTCTCCAGCGAATCAGAAGATTCCCAGAAGGAGGCCCCCAGGGTCAGGGCAAGGGGGGCCAGTGGGGAGTCGCCAAGCGGCAGCTGGAAATCAGGGGTAGCTTCCCCACCAGAGCGCAGCGGGGGGGAAGAATCCCACAGATTAGAACAAAAGCTTCCTCCTGCAGGAGGAGGGAGTGAGGCAGGACTGACCACGCCTCCGTCCGAGAGGGGAGGGGCGGAGGAGAGAGCAGGGCCGTCCAGCCTCCCGGAAGGAGAAAGCAGTGAAGGGAGCAGTGTAGCCGTTAGGAGGAAAGTGGGCGGCTGGGTGCGCGCGCCAAGTTCAAATGTAGAGGCGCGAGGGACAGCAGAAAATCCGGATTGGGAGCCAGGTCCCAAAGCCCGCCGGAGACAGGGGGAGGAGTCAGAAGAATCCGCCTCCGAAGAGTCCAGGAGGGTTGGGACCCCAGAGGGCAGGAGGACCCGGAGGCGAAAGGAGCAGAGGGAGGAAAGGAAGAGGTGGAGCAAAGCTCGGGTATTGAACTGGTGTAAAGGAGGGGCGGATTCAGACGGGACTTCGCCGGTCTAAGGACTCAGACGTAGCGCTGCGCGCCACTGATGTCAAACCAACAATGAACCACAATAAAGACTTTTGTTTATAAAGAGCAACTGGCGTTGGTCCTTTGTGAGCTGGGACCTGAGGCAGCCGCTGACAACAACCATCTAACATAACTGGCTTCACGTTGTGACGTGATGACCTTCTATGTTTCCCCACCCCTCCCGCTGGCAGTAAAAGATACGGGAACCAACACAGGGTACCATTGCCCCATGACATAGATCTGTTCTCGTAGATCTTGTGGACTGGGAGAACAATGAAGGCACAGCTTTAACAGCAGCTGTGTGATTCAAGTCAATGTTTGGCTCCAGATTTATTCTGAAGAAGAAAAGAAACTGTTTCAATCTTTATCATTATTTTTCCCCCATGCACACACTTTTATGACAACTGAAAGAATGTGCTAGTACCTCATGCAGCACCTTGGAGGGCGTAATTGATTCTAAAGAGCCAACCTGTAAATGTGTCTAAAGCTGACTTTCACATTCTTGATTACATTAAAAAAATCTATTTCAGATTATATGACCTCTGTTTGCAATCCAATAGCTAAGAAAAGTCTGTTATGAATTTCCAATACAAGATAAATTGTAGTTTATCAGCCATAGAGCACGAGAACTGGAACTGAATTTTAAATATACGGGTGTGAGTTTGTATAATGATGGAAAGTGCCTTGACTTGCTCAGATTTAGTTTTTGATTAACTGTTAGTATGACATACATTTATACTATATATGCAGGCCGGGCGAAGGAAGATCATATTTATTCTTAATTCATTTCCTGTTAGAATAGAGACACTTCCAAGTTTTCCTGAATGCAGGGCCACCTTTCCTTGAGCTGCCACAGTGTTTGTTTGGTTTTCTTTCTTTTTCTTGGTTTACAAAAATATGTGCAATCTCTCTCTCTCTCTCTTTTTCAAGTCACATTTTTTATAGATCAGTTTCATTTGTTGAGACATTAGGAAGAAAAGGGGGAAAGAGGTGGAGGGGGGAAAGGTGAGTGGGGCTGGGCTGGGGTGGCAATGTTTCTATTATACTTAATATATGTGGGGTTTGGTGTCAGCGTTGCTTGTGCTGGTTCTCCGCTGTTCACTTGTGTTTCTTTGTCGGTGAGAGAGGTTGGGGTTGGCCTAGGGTGTGGTTGTTTGTTTGTTTGTGATTGGCTGTGGTGATCTTTGCTTTCATGTGTGAGTGGGGTGGGTGGGTGTTTTGGATCAGGTTAGCCATATTGATTTGTACAGTGGTGCCTCGCAAGACGAAATTAATCCGTTTGGCGAGTCTCTTCGTCTTGCGGTTTTTTCGTCTTGCGAAGCACGGCTATTAGCGGCTTAGCGGCTATTAGCATCTTAGCGGCTATTAACGGCTTAGCGGCTTTAAGAAAAAGGAAACAAACTCGCAAGAACTCGCAAGACGTTTCGTCTTGCAAAGCAAGCCCATAGGGAAATTCGTCTTGCGGAACGACTCAAAAAACGGAAAACCCTTTCGTCTAGCGAGTTGTTCGTCTTGCGAGGCATTCGTCTTGCGGGGCACCACTGTATGTTGTTGGTGGATTTTTGTCATTGTCTTGTTGGGCTGTGCACGTGATAAAGGGGAGCCACAGTGTTTGTTGAGACATCTACACTTTATCTAAAATTGTCTGCATAACTGAGTAACTCTGACAATGCAAATCCATCTGTTCTACTAATGAAAGATCTTCTGAGAAATTCATGCAGCACCCATGGAATAAGGATTCAAAAGTCATTGGAGGTTCTTAAACAGAAGTTGGATGGCTGTCTGTTGGGGATCCTTTAGTAGTGATTTCTGCTTTGCAGGGGGGTTGGACTAGATCACACTTGGGGTTCCTTCCAGCTTTACACTTCTATGAAATAATAATAATAATAATAATAATAATAATAATAATAATAAATAAATAATTTATACCCCGCACATCTGGCTGGGTTTCCCCAGCCACTCTGGGCGGCTTCCAACAGAACACTAAAATACAATAACCTATTAAACATTAAAAGCTTCCCTAAACAGGGCTGCCTTCAGATGTCTTCTAAAAGTTTGGTAGTTATTTTTCTCTTTGACATCTGGTGGGAGGGTGTTCCACAGGACTGTTCAACTACTGAGAAGGCCCTCTGCCTGGTTCCCTGTAACTTGGCTTCTCACAGCGAGGCAACCGCCAGAAGGCCCTCAGCGCTGGACCTCAGTGTCCTGGTAGAATGATGTAGAATGATGGGCGTGGAGACACTCCTTCAGGTATACAGGACCATGGCTGTTTAGGGCTTTAAAGGTCAGCACCAACACTTTGAATTGTGCTCCACTGGTGCACTATTATTGTGTCAAGAACACATTGCAGAAGGTACCCACCAGTTTGTTGATTTTCAAACTTGCTGCTTTGCAGGGAACTATTTCCACATGGCTTTGCCTGCTATGGATGAAGTTTAGAATCCTCTCTCAGTTTGCATGAAATGTTAGTCAGGACTGCCTGATGGGCCTGTTTTCCACTGATGCTTGAGACTGCATCCAGTACTTACACAAGGATGCTCATTACAGTCTCTATGTGATCAATTATTTGGGGCAGGGCTTACCTGACCCCCATATTTTATTCAAGTTGGCACCCCTGGAGGAGTGTATGCCATTTGCTGTTCTGCTGGAAGCAGCAGAATTTCTTAGGAATGGCTCTGAGGTGACAAGTCCCGTGGGATCCTTCAAATATCCTTAAGGTTGAAGAAGCTCAAGCATTTGTGTACTTCCCCCCATTACAAGTAGCAAGTGTGAGCAATTGGGCTGCACAACATTGTTTCCAGATTTCATACCACTTCCACAGTGGCACCTTGAGCATCCCCTGACCCTGAAATGCAATCCTAAGCATTCTTATGACATAGGTAAAGGGTAAAGGGACCCTTGACCATTAGGTCCAGTCATGGCCGACTCTGGGGTTGCGGCGCTCATTTTGCTTTATTGGCTGAGGGAGCCGGCATACAGCTTCCGGGTCATGTGGCCAGCATGACTAAACCGTTTCTGGCGAACCAGAGCAGAGCACGGAAACGCCGTTTACCTTCCCGCCGGAGCGGTACCTATTTATCTACTTGAACTTTGACGTGCTTTTGAACTGCTAGGTTGGCATGAGCAGGGACCGAGCAATGGGAGCTCACCCCGTCGTGGGGATTTGAACCGCCGACCTTCTGATCGGCAAGTCCTAGGCTCTGTGGTTTAACCCATAGTGCCACCCGCGTCCCTTCTTATGACATATGTGTCGCTAAACTTGAAAGAGGGTTGCTTCTGAGTAAACATGCTTCGGATCCTGTTGTGCTTCTGAAGTTCAGTCCTGTGGCCAAGGTGTTTGGATGTGTTAAAAAGAGAAGCAAACAAAACACCTCGCGGTTGCTGATGAACTGTGAATATTGCTCTCTATAGTGTGCAGAATAACTGAAGGTGAGGAGCAGGGAGATTTGGGTGGGGGGGGGGGGGGGCGGAGAGAGAAGGCATTTCCCAGCCACTGACATGAAAAGGTGGGCGTATATTTTCTCCATGAGAAAGTACTCTTTCGGCTGCCTTTCCCAGCCAAAAAAGAGCCTCGTGTGTTTCATCTCCAAAGTGCACTTCATGCAGGTAGGTCTCAACAAAGCCCCGGTCTTGATGAAGCTGTGGGGAAGCTGCCAGACAAACACTTCATCATCATCATATTCACACATGGCTTGAAGGGGTTATAAATTTAAACTGCTTTGCATTCTTAACTACATCTGATGCCGCAAAACGGCAGCTATTATTTATTACAACCCTTGGTGGTAACATGCACTCAGGTTGACTCATGATCACATGGCCTAAAACCTTCTGCACGATGGCCTTGCTAAATGAATGGCTGAGGTTAATACCCTTTTCCTGCTTTTTAAATGAGTCATCAAAGTGTGTGTGAGGGGGAAGAGAAATTACTCCTTTGCGTAAAGGAAAGATGACTATGCAAAGGTATGGTCACAAAGCTGACTCTCAATCAGGAGGAGAGTAAGGCAAATGGTTCAATCGCCCTCCCCATCTCCAATTAATCAGTGGGGCTGAAAAGTGTTCGGTGGCACCCTGGATGGAGCCCTGAATTTGCATATCATATTCAAATTGGCCCTCTTTGGGTCTTGTGCACAAATTGTACCCCAGATTCCTAAACATCAGTTGAAGCAGAAAACCCTAATGTGGATACAGCTGTTATAAAAAACCCTTTCTTGGACATTTCGCTGACATAGCCACAGTACAGTGGTACCTCGCAAGACGAATGCCTCGCAAGACAAAAAACTCGCTAGACGAAAGGGTTTTTTGTTTTTTGAGCTGCTTCGCAAGACGATTTTCCCTATGGGAAACGTCTTGCAAGTTTGTTTCCTTTTTCTTAACACCGTTAATACAGTTGTGACTTGACTTCGAGGAGCAACTCATAGAATGCGGTGTGGTAGCTTTTTTTGAGGTTTTTAAAGACTTTGGTGATTTTTGAAGCTTTTCCAAAACTTTCCCGACATTGTGCTTCGCAGGACGAAAAAAATCGCAAGACGACAAAACTCGCGGAACGAATTAATTTCGTCTTGCGAGGCACCACTGTAATAGCACATAGCTGATGAATACTGATGGGAACATGGAAAAGAGGAAGAGTCTTCAGGGTAAGAATTCAGATGAGGATGAGGACAGAGGCAAGTACAGTGGAACCTTGGTTTATGAACTTAATCCGTTCCAGAAGTCTGTTCTTAAATGAAAGCGTTCTTAAACCAAGGCGTCCTTTCCCATAGCAGTGGGGGGACTCGATTTACAAATGGAACACACTCAACAGGAAGTGAAACATGTTCTTATTCCAAGGCAAAGTTCACAAACCAAAAGACCTACTTCCGGGTTTGCAGCGTTCTTAATCCAAGTTGTTCATAAACTAAGCTGTTTTTAAACCAAGGTACCACTGTATACTACGCAAGTATACACATGGAGTGAGAGCGCTGGGGAGAAAAAGATAATGAAGGGAGAAAGAAGGAAGGGAGGTGGGGCAAAGCCAGCTGGCCCAGGAAATTGTCACTGGGCAATACATCCTAACCCTAAGCAGCTGTGTGACATACCTGCAGAATGACAACCTGCTGATACCATAAGACCATTTATTTTCCTTACTGTTTTTCCTATGGGTAACAGGGCTTCTCTCCCCCCCCCCCGGTAAAAAGTCATGTGGTCCCCCAAACACAGTAGATTGCTTCCCATCCCTTCGTAGCATCCTGATCATTCGCTTTCTGCGCGAGTAAAACAGTTCAGGAAGAGCAAAACAGATGCATCGTCAACATTATTTTAGAAGGGCCTGCAGGAATAGACAGTTCCTTGGCTGCTGCTGCAAATCCTGCCCCACAAATGGGTTTTGTTGGAGGATGATGATAAGAAGAAGCTGCATGTCTGTGTGGCTTGTTCATTTTGTTTTTGGTTTTTTTAGTCACGTTCCATGCTGCCACCGGAAGCCCCACTTCCTATTATGGGTTATGCTCACAAAAGCTCCCATTCTGCTCCCCATTATCCTCCTGCTGCAGTCTGATCAGTCTGCTTAATGATGGAACTTTCTACATCTAATTGAGAATGATAAATACACGTCTTGCATTCTACAACATGTCCCAGAGGTCAGGGGTGGACTTTGGTCTTTCAAATTTCAGATGGCTGAGGTGTGGCCTGTCAAAAAGGTGCTATCTATCAGTTCTTTCTCCCCACCAACTTCTGATTATTTCATTTGTGTTTCATGAAAACAAATACAACACACACACACACACACACACACACACACACATACACACTTTTAAGAATCATTGAGGTTTGTAAGACATCCCAAGGTTGAATGCACATTTTATTTAATATGAAATATTGTATTTGGAGCTGTTTGATTTTCAGAAATAATGAGCAAAAATGCTTAAATTTATAATGGTAATTAGTTTTCAACCCAGAAAGTCTGAATATCTCTGTATTTACTACTTTGTAAAGGTCTATCACAACAAGCCCCGAAGCATTATTTGAAAATTAATAAGCTAAAGAAGGAGTACATTCTTCTACTTTTGCATGGCAACACTGCCTGCATTAAGCTTTTTGATTGCAAAATCCAGCTTTTCAATTATAGGTTTGCCAAACTGTGAAGCTTGAAAAACTATAAAAGGCAATTATCAGTGTTTCTTAATACCACAAATGAGTAATGCAATGTAGGCTTTATTACAGCTAGAAAACAAAGAATTGTTTTGTCAGGAGGGCCGTGCTCACTGAGTCAGGCTGGAATAAAGATTGACTCACAGTATTTTCAGGTTGGCTCCAAGAAAAACATAAGCCTCTCTGATAGCTTTTTTAAAAAAAGCAAATTAGCTAACAATTCCACTGCGTTTTAGAAATCACAGAGTAATATCACAGTGGTTTTCTTCAGTTTTTCTCACACAGTTTGAAAACTGCCTGGATTATGAAACACATTAGTATTGAAATTATGTGGGTAGGAAGGAGGGGACCCCATGAGGTCCCACAACTGAGGTTTCCTCCCCCCACATCTTAGCCAAATCACCCCCTTCTGTTAGCTTAGGTGGCAATCACAAAAAGTAATGCAAGCACTGAAATGACTGAAGGACAGAGACAAGGATCAAATGAAATCTATGGCTAACCAGTGGGGTCTGGTGACCTATCATACCCCAGGAGGCGGACCTCATATCGAAGGGGCATATTGGGTGGGCTGGGCCAGTTGGTTCTGAAGAGGGTTCTCCCAGACAAAGACCAGTGGCAGGACTTGGATCAGCAGTTCGGGGCAGGAGATGAAGTAGACTGGGCCAAGAGGAAGACACATGAAGAGGACCCCCAGTGTGTCAGTGAGGAGACAAGTTTGATCCTGGAATTGTGCCTTGAAAAGCAGCTGCAGGAACTGTTTTGGGACTGGGGTGTGAGTTTGGAGCCCTTAAGCAGTTGCTGATTTACTTGAACTGAGAATTCTGTGAAAATCCCAAGATAAGGACTATGTAGGCAGTTGCCTGGGGGGTGTTTATGTCTTCTGGGATTGTGTACTGATCTACTGTAAGGATCCTTCTGGGAAGTTTTGTCATTTTTATGCCATTGTTCTGTGGGGTTTTTTGCATGCTTTTAGTGATGGGAAAGGCAAATAGAAGGGGAAGAAATGGAGGCAGTGAGAGATTTTACTTTCTTGGGCTCCATGATCACTGCAGATGGTGACAGCAGCCACGAAATTAAAAGACGTCTGCTTCTTCGGGGAAAAGCAATGACAAACCTAGACAGCATCTTAAAAAGCAGAGACATCAGCTTGCCAACAAAGGTCCGTATAGTTAAAGCTATGGTTTTCCCAGTAGTGATGTATGGAAGTGAAAGCTGGACCATAAAGAAGGCTGATCGCCGAAGAATGGATGCTTTTGAATTATGGGGCTGGAGGAGACTCTTGAGAGTCCCATGGACTGCCAGAAGATCAAACCTCTCCATTCTGAAGGAAATCAGCCCTGAGTGCTCACTGGAAGGACAGATCCTGAAGCTGAGGCTCCAATACTTTGGCCACCTCATGAGAAGAGAAGACTCCCTGGAAAAGACCCTGATGTTGGGAAAGATGGAGGGCATAAGGAGAAGGGGACGACAGAGGACGAGATGATTGGACAGTGTTCTCGAAGCTACCAGCATGAGTTTGATCAAACTGCGGGAGGCAGTGGAGGACAGAAGTGCCTGGCGTGCTCTGGTCCATGGGGTCACGAAGAGTCGGACGCGACTAAACGACTAAACAACAACAACAACAGTGATGGGAACTCTTTTAATGATGTTTGGGAATTACTCTGAAAGTTTTGTGTGTGTTTCTAAAAACTGCTTTGTGCTACAGGAACAAAAGGGTGAGGGTGAGTAAGGCCTTTGGATAATGCACCTCTGGTACCAGGGCTGGCACCCTGGCTTAAACATGTCAGAAACTCGTAACTGGGTAAGCTGTTTTGGGGTGCAGAATGCAAGCGGAAGAGGGAGGCCTCAGTGCCTGGAACTTATTAAAAAGGAAGAAACTGATATTATGTTGAGTTGGGTTAATCTTATTATGCTGTGAGTTCTTTACTAACTTTGCTGTTATGTCTTTTTACAGGAGAGCTGTATTTGTTTTGCTTTTCTTCTTTCTGTTATTGGCCATCTGTGGTCAGATGTCTGTTTATAAGAGCGGGGTGATGTTATGAATTGGGGGGGGGGCAGACCTGCCTAAATTCTTGGGTCTAATAAAAGTTAGAATTAATAAATGCTTGGAGAGTTGACCTGAAAGTTAGGCTTTAAATAGCTGGACTCAGCTTTCCCTGTCCAGGAAACTACCTGGGAAAGGAACCATCAAGACGCAATCAGTCACCGGAATGGCTGAGTCATTGACTGAACAAAAGACAGAGAACGTCACTACCAGCAAGACTAAGATTTTGTGCCTCGCTCTGGGTAGTTAACAAAAGGCAATGTCAGGGTGGAGAGGGGGAAGTTCCAGGTTCACAGCTTGGATGGGGAAAGCAAACAGGGGAAAAGGTGTCAGTTTTGCAAGCTGGAGAGAGGAATGGATATCCCACTCATTGAAGGCTTAGGAGCCTTAGAAAAGTAAGTTCCATTTGACACTGAGTGAGAGTTGGGCTCCTCACACTTGTAATTACAGTAGTACCTTGGTTTACGAACTTAATCTGTTCTGGAAGTCCGTTCTTAAACCGAGGTGCACTTTCCCTAATGAGGCCTCCCGCTAACGGTGCCCTTCGACCATTTGGATTCTGTTCCTAGACCAAGGTAGAGTTCTCAAACCGGGACACTACTTCTGGTTTTGTGGAGTTCGTAAACTGAATCATTTGTAAACAGGACTGTTCTTAAACTGAGATACCACTGTAGTTAAGAAAAGTCAATATATGTAGCTGCCTGCTATGTCTTAGGTACCCATGTAATTTGGCCTTACATTTCTGTTCTTACTCTGTTCCATTTCAGGCCCAAAGTAGTAGTGCACAAGCATTTTCGAGGCACTCTGGGTATGAAACTATCTCAGTAAGTGACCTTGGAGCATGTGGTCACACCGCAGAGCTTGCATCAGACATGGAAGGGAACTTGGGTGTAAAGCATCGAACAAAAGGCCTGCCTTTTAATTGGCAAGCAGTATAAAACATCTGGTTGCTACGAATGACAACTATGAGCTTGGCCGTCAGCCTTTGTCTAGTTAATGGAGCAGTGTCTTTTGCTAGCTATGAGCTGAAAAATGTACCTAAGGTCAAGATTCACCTAGCCAACGGTGCTCCTCCTGTCTTGACTGCTGTGTTTTTATTATGTTGGAAGCCTCCCAGAGCAACCGGGGCACCCAGTCAGATGGGTGGGGTATAAATAATAAAATGATGATGCTGATGCTGATGTGTACTCCCACAATGCCTCCATGATGCATCTCAGTAATATGCATAGTTTATAGAGGATGGGAAACTCAAGGAGGCAGAGGAAGTGATTATTACTCCCCTTAATTAGCAGAGAGGTTACTGAGATATTTCAAACAGGTCATTGGTGTGTGTGTGTGTGTGTGTGTGTGTGTGTGTGTGTGTGACTTCCCCAGGAGAGGGCAAATCTGGATTAAATGGGTGAGGATGACATGGGCATTTTATGCCACCAATGTTGTGTGGACTCTGTAAACAAACAAACAAACAAACAAACAAACAAACAACTTGCATGTATGAATAGCACCTATCCTACAAGAAAGACTTGTATGAGAGCCCTCAAGGTTAAAAGGAGTAATTTGCACATAACGCTGCTTCTTTGCTGCTTTGCTGGCAAGAGCCCTGGAACAGAGTGATGCATTTTCAATATATATAGCTGATGGCAATTCATCAGGAGAGACTTTTAGGTTGTGTCCAATGTTCATTGAGTCTCAGAGTAGTTCTCACTATTACTGTTGCCATTGCTATTACTATTACTTTCTGAGTATCCCTCAACATGTTTTGCAATTCTGTGAAAGATAGGAAACTGCTCAGTGCTCAGGTTTACTTGCTCACCAGGTTAGCACAACAATGCCTCCAGCATTGATAAGTAGACTGATAAATAGTACTGATGATGCCCTTCCTGTTTCCCCTACCTACCCCGGTGGTTGAAATTTAGATCAGGGAAAGGGGGTGGGAGAAAAAAGGCTGAACACCCTGTTCTGGAGCACCACTTCCCTACTCCCCCAAACCCAAACTCACGGAAGATCCTAATTGTGGATCTCTGGCGCCATATCTACTGTAGTTCAAAAAAGAGCTAGATGAGACAAAAAAGCTTAATACTTTTTTAAAAACCCCGACACTTTTCTCAAAATGAGATCTAATGAAATGGCACATGGGGAATTTGTAACCCTTCTCAGCCACAACCACAATGAAAATTTCAGTCCCTTGTGTTGCAATTCGCAAAAATTCACTCTGTGGGTGGTACAGCCCGTAAGGAAATGGGGGGGGGGGGATTGGTCCTTGCCATTACTCTTAAATAAACAAAAAAAGTGGTGCCAGTAACACATTTACCATCATGTGCAGTTAGGCCCTGAGTTGGCAATCCAACTCAATCCCTGAGTTGCTGTGTAGGAGATATTAAAAAGAGATATTAAAAGAGTTTCTTTCAGCAGCCAGAACAACATTTTTTGCCTGCAGATATCTTCGGTGCAAGCAAGCCACGACAACCTTCAAAAAATTGTAATTCTTTTATTTTTAAATTCAAGTACTATCTATCTATCTATCTATCTATCTATCTATCTATCTATCTATCATCTATCTATCTATCTATCTATCATCTATCATCTATCATCTATCTATCATCTATCTATCTATATCTATCTATCTATATATCTATCATCTATCTATATCATCTATCATCTATCTATCTATCTATCTATCATCTATCATCTCTATCTATCATCTATCTATCTATCTATCTAATCTATCTATCTATCATCTATCTATCATCTATCTATCTAATCTATCATCTATCTATATCTATCTATTTCTATCTATCATCTATCTATCTGTATCTATCATCTATCTATCTATCTATCTATCATCTATCTATCTAATCTATATCTATCTATCATCTATCTATCTATCTATCTATCATCTATCTATCTATCTATCTATCTATCTATCTATCTATCTATCTATCTATCTATCTATCATCTATCTATCATCTATCTATCTATCATCTATCTATCATCTATCTATCTATCTATCTATCTATCTATGTATCATCTATCTATCTATCTATCTATCTATCTATCTATCTATCTATGTATCATCTATCTATCTATCTATCTATCTAATCTATCACTATCATCTGTTCCTCTCTTCTTATGCTGTTACATTATTTTTTAGTATTTTGTGTTCAATAATTTTTTTAAAAAGCTTTAAAAACATTATAGAGAAATTGCCAGCTGTCCAGGGTATTCTAGCTCATTTTGTCTTCCTAGAACATGTTTCTGAACCATTAGCAGTATATTTTATACAATATTTGAAATTTAGATCAAAGTGGAGCTCAGCAAGAAGTGGAAAAGGTTGACCCAACACCCCCTTTAAATCCATGCACTGCTAGACTCTTAGCAACTACAGGCAAGCTGTTTGCAAAGTTCAGAGTAATTCAGAGTTTTGCGGTATTGAAAAGACTGGGCACCAGCCCAAGAGAGAATGGATTAAAAAAACCAGCCCACAACATTTAGATTTCTCCTTGCAATACTCTGCTAATCAGTGATTGAGCTCAGTGAGGGAAATTTCATATCAGGACAGACGAAAAAAAGTATTTCTTCACACAACATTTAGTTAAACTATGGCATTCTCTCCCTATAGATGCAATAATGGCCACTCACTTGGATGACTAAAAATTCGACAAATTAACGGAGGAAAAGGCTTGTGGGATGTTGAACTAGTTGGGGTATTAATCTGATTCAGCAGCACTTTTCTTATGTTAGAATGTACACAGACTACAGCAATATGATGTATTAATTGTCCCCCATTGAATCTTTCAGTAGACCTATCTACTAATTTACATACAAAACACTATCCATATGTTATATCAGGGCGAAACTAGATATAGCATTTCCTGTGTCAATGCAATCAGCGTACACATTTTTTGTTGTGAAAGTGGCAGCCCCAGAAAAACCTGAGCAATCTTAGGGTATGAAGGTGGGGTCAACTCTTCCCGCCTCCCCATTGCAGCCTCCCTCCCCCACATGCTGGTTTAACCAATAGGCGGACTAAGCAGCAGCAAATTATGAGCATCCTCACAAAAGAAATATATATATATTTATATACAAAGAATTGGACATTTGATATTTCAAAGAAAAAGCATCATGGGGGGGAAACCACAACTTCCTTACACTCTAATCCACAATTTCCTTGCACAGTTTAGTATTATGTTTATTTTGAATTACATATGGAAGGCACCATAATCATGTCAGTGTTTAGGGCTTCTAAAGGTCTTAATCTGGCCCTGCTACCCCACCCCCTGCCCTGGGCTGCCAAATTGCATCTCTTAAACTGCCCTGTGCATCATAAGGAAAATTCTCATTGGCGGTTTCACTTGAAATAGCAGTTTCAGAGGGTTGATTTGTGTTGGGACTGCGGCAGGGAGAGAAAGCGTTAAATGCCCCCTTCCAGCTGCGGATGGTTCTCTGCAGCTACTATCCATATAACAAAAAAGTTCCCACTCATTACATTTATGCAGCTAACATAATATCTTGTTTGGCCCTTAGCAATTCTGGAGGACAGGGCAGTCAGAGATGAAGGCTAAGGGCTGAGAGCTTGTACCTTTCCTCAGGCCAGATAATCAGGTCAAGTCTGAGCTGAAATTTGAGCCTACTTCCAGGCATACAGCTCATTCTCCCCACCATCACCCTACTAGGGCTGCCATATTCTAAAGAGCAAAACAGAGGACACTATGACAACTCTCATTTTAAATACCCCTCCTATATTTAGGCTATAAAAGCTGTGATATATTGGTGAGCGGGGCAGGAGAAGAGGAGGAAAGTGGTCTTCAGTCACCGGCAATGTCTATGTCTCATCCAGAAATTATAGCCAGGGACATTTTGGCAAATTTAAAAAATCCACCCGGACAGAATTTTTACCCCTGAAAAAGAGGACACATGGCCACACTACAGTTGCTCTATCTCGCTTGCATATAATTGTCATTGTATCTTTAGATTTTATACTGAGAGCCAACAGACACTAATATTTTTACATGGTGACGTTTATAGGCATGCCAAGGATAGAAAAGGAAGCTTAGAATGAAGTATTTGCCTTGCAATATTCATGGTGGTGGTATTCTAACTAGAGAACAGTGAGAAACAGTGTATCCTAGCCAAACCTTTAAATCTTAAGGGAAGCTTTAATAACTATAAATTTGATAAAACATTATTTACAGCAATTACATATATAGTTAAATTTTATGTATGTGTTTCAGTCTGAATGTCTGCAAACTGTAAAACAGAATCCGCTACCAGAGCATAACAGATTTCTCTCCAAGGATATCTGCCTCATGTATTTCAGATTCAAAGAAAAATAGACAATTCTGGGTAGCTATAAAGGTATAAAAATGCTATAATTTATTTTTATGCAGAAATTAAGCCAGTGCAGCTCCATTTTTACCTGTAATTTAACAGTGATCTCGTACAATTTACTCTACAAGAGTAGTCTCCACGCTTCCCTCTAGGGAACGAGAGGGATTCTCAGAAGCTTTCCAGAGGTTCCTCAATGAGAAGATCAGCAAAACTTTGTTAAAGGAGTGGTTGGCTCTCTCTCATACAGCAGAGGAGTGTTGGGTGTGTCCTAGGCAGAGGTGGGTTTTGGGTGCTACAGGGGTCACAACAACAATGCTGTAGAACGGAGCGTGAGAGGGTGCCACTGAAATTTGAGAGCCCAAAGTCCTCCACTAGTCCTAGGGTGCTTTCTCAGCTCATGCAGAGCAAAGGTCACCACTTTCCCCTGGCGTTTTCTTTTCTTCTTATTTAAATCTAAAGCAGCTACCCCGGCAGGGGCATGTCAGTGTGTGGGGGGAGGGAGGCCATCTCTTCCAGTTTTCCAGCTGTAAATTGTCCCTCGTATAGATAAAGCTATGGTTTTCCCAGTAGTGATGTGTGGAAGTGAGAGCTGGACCATAAAAAAGGCTGATCACCGAAGAATGGATGCTTTTGAATTATGGTGCTGGAGGAGACTCTTGAGAGTCCCATGGACTGCAAGAAGATCAAGCCTCTCCATTCTTGAGGAAATCAGCCTTGAGTGCTCACTGGAAGGACAGATCGTAAAGCTGAGGCTCCAATACTTTGGCCACCTCATGAGAAGAGAAGACTCCCTGGAAAAGACCCTGATGTTGGGAAAGATGGAGGGCACAAGGAGAAGGGGACAACAGAGGACGAGATGTTTGGACAGTGTTCTCGAAGCTACGAGCATGAGTCTGGCCAAACTGCGGGAGGCAGTGGAAGACAGGAGTGCCTGGCGTGCTCTGGTCCATGGGGTCACGGAGATTCGGACACGACTAAACAACTAAACAACAACAACAACCCATGGTGCTTTCCAAGCATGGAAGAAAAGAAAAGAAAACAGGAAGCAAGCTCAGAGGGTGCTTTGGAGGAGAACACTAGCAGTTTATCTATTTTTTTATGTATATAAAATTTTATACAAAAAATTAAATCCCTCCCTTCTTGTGCCTATGCATCACTCAGGTTGGTTTGCAACTATTTAAAATGACAATGGAATACATGTACCCTAGAGAACTTCCCAAATCTTCTACACTAGTTGACTGGCAGAGAAGTTTATGGCTGGGTTCAGAAATAGTGCTGAAGTGAAGCAGCTAAACCATTTTTTTATATTACATTCATGAACCACAAGCTTATTTGTCACCCTCCTTTATCCTCTTGTTGAATACCCACAAGGATGAGAACATGGTGTGTGAACTGTGGTTAAAAGTTAACTATGGTTTAGGACAGAGGTGAAGCACCTGTGGCCCTCCAGATGTTCCTGGACGACAACTTTCAGCATCTCTGACCCATTGGCCATGCTGGCTGGGGTTCATGGGGACTGGGAGTCCAACAGCATCTGACTAGAGGGCCACAGGTCCCACATCCCTTCTGTATACAGCCAAGACATCAAGCTGAAATCCCACTTTATCCTGATGAGATCTCTTCCCCGCTACCTTGCTGGGATTTCTGCTCTAGCCCCCAAAGGAGATGGGAGTCCTCTCCCCCAGTTCAAATTTCAGCCACATCCCTCCCTCCATTCTGACTCAGGAATAAGCACTAAAGTCTCCTGCTTGCTATAGTCCTGATCCAGATTGGAGCTCCTACGCTAGCAAATTCTGTAAACATTGCTCCTTCACTTAAAGATGCAGCAATGTAGTGAACATTGCATGCCTTTTTGTCCTTACCAACTTCATTTCCTCCCTCCTCTTTGTTGTGTCTCAGTGTTTGCTCGGCTTGATCCTTCCTAGTACACACAGTGACCAGGGGCTCGTGACTACCTTATCTCTTATGCTCAGAGGCCTCCTGTTCTCCATGTGCACAGCAACCCCACCCTTGTACACAGAAAGGACAGCCATGCTTAGCTATGACCCCATTTGACTGAGAGCATCTTGAAATGTTAATTGTATGCTATTTTTTTTCTAGAGAGGAGAAAATGGGATTATCTAGAAAACTGCTGGGTAATTAGATAAATGATGGCCAATGAATGCTGTAACGGGCAGAAACAATTAAAATATGAACAAGTTAGTTCCCAATTGAAGATTCCCCCTTTGTATTGATTCTACAGAGGAAGTAAGATGTGAATTCTCACTCCATATAAATGTTACTTGAATAGGTCATGTTGACTGGCTCAGCCAATAGAACATGGACTCGGATTCCACACTTTAAATATGTAACTATTACAATTATTTACACAATATTGGTATGAGGTGGGTAAATATTTTCTGAGCTAAAGGGATCTTGCAACACTGGGACATCAGGAATCCAGTGTAGAGTCTTTAATAAATGAAAGCAAACATATGCAAGTACAATAAAGCCAATCAAAAGTTTGTTTTGGAAATGCCAGCATTAGGTTACAGCAAAGTTATTTAGAGTGAGGCCAGAATGAGATGTTATTGAAGATGTGTTGATAGTGCTGAAAACAGCAACCTCACATCTTGGCTCACCTTCTCCTGGGTAATGTTTAGGAATACAGCATGCGTGACTTGACGTGACTGGGCTCTGGTATTCTCTACATTGGTAATGCACAGTCAATGGAGTGAAAGCAGGGAAACATGGAGCATGATGACATTATCATGTGTTTTGGGTTACTTAAAAGTTACAAGAATGAGATGATACAATGTGCAGATGTGACATACTCTATTTTTCGCTCCATAAGACACACTTTTTTCTTCCTAAAAAGTAAGGGGAAATGTCTGTGCGTCTTATGGAGCGAATGCGTGGTCCCTGGAGCTGAATTGTCCAGGGACAAAAAGCAGGTCATGCTTTTTTTTTTTTAAGAGGGAGGTGGGTGTTGAAACAAAGCTGCTGATCGTTTGCCAATCGGGGAGAGAGATAAGGGACGCTAGAGATAAAGGAGGCTGCCTGGGAGTGGGGAGGTAAAGACAGCGAACTTGCAAAAAGGGGAAACAGGAAGACTAAAGCAATAAGGAGAGAAATTAAAAGAAAAGGAGGAGCAAAAAACTGCTCCAGCTAAGGAAAAGACACTAAGGCAAATGAGGGAAGGGAGTGTTGAAAGGAAACAGCTGATCAGTGGGATCGAAAGAGAGATAAGGGACGCTAGCGGAGACTGCCTGGCGGGGGGGGGGGGGAGATAAAAGCCCATGGATCTTCAGAATTTTTGCATTGGGTCACCCCAAATTCACCATCTCTTCCCCCAGCCCTCATGGCGCTGGCTTATGCCAGGCTTTGGGAGGGAGGCACAAGGCTCTGACAGGGTCCTAGAGCACTGCTACATCCTTCCCAAAACCCAGTAAGCACTTCCCTAACTTTGGAGTCTAGGAAGAGGAGGAGGAGGAGGAGGAGGAGGAGGAGGAGGAGGAGGAGGAGGAGGAGGAGTTTGGATTTGATATCCCGCTTTATCACTACCCTAAGGAGTCTCAAAGCGGCTAACAATCTCCTTTCCCTTCCTCCCCTACAGCAAACACTCTGTGAGGTGAGTGGGGCTGAGAGACTTCAAAGAAGTGTGACTGGCCCAAGGTCACCCAGCAGCTGCATGTGTGGAGGAGCGGGGAAGCGAACCCGGTTCACCAGATTACCAGTCCACAGCTCTTAACCAGTACACCACACTGGCTCTCTAGGACCCTGTCAGAGCCTTCATGCCACCTTCTTGAAACCAGGCCAGCGCTTACTAGGCTTTGAGGAGCTGCCCTCCTCGGCTGCTCCTCAGGGTAGGCCATGTGGCTGGTACAGCTCTGTCCACTCTCTGACTCTCACTATCTGCTGCCTGAGGCAGTTGCCTCATTCTGCCAAATGCTAGGGCCAACCTTGAATAAGAGAAATGACTATACATTTTGTTTCACAACAATACTCTGTGATTGCTTGGAACAAGTCTTGCCACGGTGTTGAATGCAAAATAAAGAAGATAAATCAAGGAGCCATAAGCTACAAACTTAGATTTTTTAAAAAAAATGAAAATAGCAGGTAGCATTAAAAGAACTGCAGAAAGGTGATAGCGGCAATGTGTCTGCATTGATTTTTGTGTTTAGTATTTATTAAAACGCTCTGGAGGATACAAATTATCTCCTTCCCAAATACTTGGCATTTATTATTGCTTCATTTACCTCAAAATGATAACTGCAGACACTTAGAGGAACAGATCCATGTGTTGTCTCATTTCATTGCAATCTCCTCATCTGAGGTAAGTGTCTCTGTAACATTATTCTGGCACTTCTTTTAAAAGCTGTATATATTGTTAATCACAAGTTCTCAGTGTTCTCATCTTTAACAAACTGTCTTCAGAAGAGAATAATTTCCTAACCCTGGAGAAAGCATATGCAGACCTGCACAGCTTGGGCAACCAAGGAGAACACAGCACACTGCCATGTTGGGTGGCCTCCCAAGGACTTGACAGATCCACCCCATGCTTTGCAGTCCCAAGCAGAAAGTAGAAATAGAAGGTACTGTATACTGCATTCCTAGCAGGCTATCTGGGTGGGACGCAGGTGGTGCTGTGGGTTATACCACAGAGCCTAGGACTTGCTGATCAGAAGATCGGCGGTTCGAATCCCCATGATGGGGTGACCTCCCATTGCTTGGTCCCAGCTCCTGCCAACCTAGCAGTTCAAAAGCACGTCAAAGTGCAAGTAGATAAATAGGTACCGCTCCGGCGGGAAGGTAAACGGCATTTCCAAGTGCTGCTCTGGTTTGCCAGAAGCGGCTTGGTCATGCTGGCCACATGACCTGGAAGATGTACGCCAGCTCCCTCGGCCAATAAAGTGAGATGAGCGCAGCAACCCCAGAGTTGGCCACGGCTGGACCTAATGGTCAGGAGCCCTTTACTAACAGGCTATCTATCACACTGAGCTGTGTTTGGTTTGGTAACTCACAAGTTGTGCAGACCTAGTATTACAGCAGTTCATGCCCGGAGGGCATTTCACAAGGCCATATCCAGCCCTTGCCAAGGATTAGGCACTGACATTTAATTATTTTTTTCCTTTGACTACCCCATTGCTGCAACTTCCCCCTTACACCCCCTACTATTTTTATAGAAAAAGAGCATTCAGGTACACAGGGTGGTATATTACCAAGATCTGCCCCTGCCTCAGTTGTGACGGAGGATCCTGTCCCATTGCCAGTGCTGAAGTAGTCAACTGCATGCCTTGCTAACTTGTGTACATTGACTGGGGAAATTCAATCTGCCTTTCACCTCAGGCAGCAAAATGGGGCAGCCCTTGGATAGTGCCTGTGACATCATCAGAACTGAGTCACATGCTCACTATACCCATGCTTTGGTGGTTGTTTTTTCTATGGCCTGTATTTGGAATTGCCATGGCATTCCTGAAAGCCTTCCTTGGCACCCTGGGTGATTGGAGCACCAAGCTGCCAAACTTGTCTAAAAATACAAAATGAATAAATGGCAGAACTTTCTAGAGTTGTCCCTTCTGGTTGGTTCTGAAGGGTATTTGTGGCAGGAATGGCTTCCCAACTTGTCCCTGTGGCCAATCCCAAACTTGCTTATTGCCCACCAGCCATGTGCAGCTGTGTATGGGCGTTTGATAGCCATAGAACATTTGTCCTTTTGGGGGGAGCTACTAGCTCTTTTTCTTGCACATCTACTCATGGTGTGCTTTCATTTAAGCCTTGAATGAAATCTGTGTGACCCAAGTGAGGCTTTGTATATACAGTAAAGTAAAGGGTAAAGGGACCCCTGACCATTAGGTCCAGTCGCGGACAGCTTCTGGGTCATGTGGCCAGCATGACTAAGCCGCTTCTGGCGAACCAAAGCAGCACAAGGAAACGCCATTTACCTTCCCACCAGAGCGGTACCTATTTATCTACTTGCACTTTGACGTGCTTTTGAACTGCTAGTTTGGCAGGAGCTGGGACCGAGCAATGGGAGCTCACCCCGTCGTGGAGATTCGAACCGCCGACCTTCTGATCAGCAAGTCCTCGGCTCTGTGGTTTAACCCACAGCGCCACCCGCGTCCCTCTATGCCTTTAAAGCTATGTACTATGCCTTTAAAGCTCATTCAAAGTACTATGCCTTTAAAGCTCATTCAAAGCACATTCTTTCTGTAAAAAAATCCAGGTAATGTAGTTTGTTAAGGGTTGCTGGGAAATCTAATTCTGAGAAGCGGGAACTACAGTGCCTAGAAGTCCCAGCTTATGCCAGCCTAGCAGTTTGAAAGCACACCAGTGCAAGTAGATAAATAGGTATCGCTGCAGTGGGAAGGTAAACGGCATTTCTGTGCACTCTGGCTTTCGACATGGTGTTCTGTTGCATCAGAAGCAGTTTAGTCATGCTGGCCACGTGACTTGGAAAGCTGTTCTGTGGACAGGCTTCCCCGGCCTGAAGTGAGATGAGCACCACACCCCATAGTCGCCTTTGACTGGACTTAACTGTCCAGGGGTCCTTTACCCTTTTAACTTAAAGGTATAGTGTGTACCTTTGGGACGCGGGTGGCGCTGTGGGTAAAAGCCTCAGTGCCTAGGGCTTGCCGATCGAAAGGTCGGCGGTTCGAATCCCCGCGGCGGGGTGCGCTCCCGTTGTTCGGTCCCAGCGCCTGCCAACCTAGCAGTTCGAAAGCACCCCTGGGTGCAAGTAGATAAATAGGGACCGCTTACTAGCGGGAAGGTAAACGGCGTTTCCGTGTGTGGCTCTGGCTCACCAGAGCAGCGATGTCACGCTGGCCACGTGACCCGGAAGTGTCTCCGGACAGCGCTGGCCCCCGGCCTCTTGAGTGAGATGGGCGCACAACCCTAGAGTCTGTCAAGACTGGCCCGTACGGGCAGTGGTACCTTTACCTTTTATAGTGTGTACACAGCCTAAGTGTTGTAACATTTTTCTATACACAGCGTGGCAGTTTGGCATCTCTTAACTAAACTAAAGAACACTGGGTGAGATTAGCTAGGAGTAGATGATTTAAAAAACAAAGAGGAAACAGTGTTTGAAGTTAACATGTGGAACTCTACAATATGAGAAATTAGACAATGCACTGATACCTTGCTTTTTTAAAAAAAATCATGATGGAAAGGTCATCTGTCTCTCAATGCCAAATTGATGATGGAATGTAATCCCATCTTTTATTTCTAAAGTCTGATATCATGACTGAATGACAAGAGATGGATCCGTGTCATTAAGTCATGTGGCTTTTCGTCCTGTGGTTGAAATGTGAAAAGACCCTGCGGCTTTTGACTTCCTCTGTAGCATCTGGTGCTGGCCAGTATTGCAGTTTATCCAGCTAGTTAGGTTATTTGTCTGACCCCATGTAGTTATTATCAACTTTTCATCTCCATTGATAGTAGCTCAACAAAAGAAGCAGGCAGATGGTAAGCTTAACCCCATTAATATCACATATCCAGGGTTCACTGCTGACTATCGCTTCACGTTATGTCATGTAAAGTCTTCAAATGCCATGTCCTGTGTTGCCCATTTTTAGTGACAACCAACCGTCTTAAGCCTTTTGGCATTTTGTCAGCTTAGCAGATCCAGAGCCATCCATCACTGCTGTTAGGGCTGTCACAGACATTTAACTTCAGCATCAGCCAACAGCCTGCAGTCTTGATTACTGATCAGAATCATTGCAGCTGTCAGTTGAGAAACAAAAGTCTGTTTCAGAATTTGGATAGTCTGACTATTTTAATAAGAGGGTTTGCAGTCTTGAGTTTATGTCTGCATCCTTGTTTTTATGTGATGTTACAGCTAGGAATATTTAGGAAGCTTTTTTCAAATTCATTTGTACATCTGCAAATGTCTCCATTACCTCTGCAACCTTCCAGTGATTGGCATATAAATATGTTTTACTTTGCTTCAGAAGAACAGGCACTTTAGGATGACCAAACAGTCAAACATTCAAGAAGAATCAGCCCTATGTATGAGTGTGTGTGTGAAGAATGCATGGCTGTTTCTGTCCTGTGTCTCCCCTCCACTTGACCACGGTAACAAAGATGTATGATATGACACCATCACGCTCTGTTGTCTGGCCTCCACCAATGAGGTGGCGCTAGCTTGTGGGAACTCCAAGAGTGATGATGTCCTATCCTATGTCCTTTTTCAATTACATGTCACCAAGAGAACTTGGGGAGGATTCGTGGGATAGTATCAGCCATATGTTTGTTGTAATGTGTAGTTAAAGTATATCAATTCAGGTGGCGCTGTGGGTTAAACCACAGAGCCTAGGACTTGTCAATCAGAAAGTCGTCGGTTTGAATCCCTGTGACGGGGTGAGCTCCCGCTGCTTGGTCCCAGCTCCTGCCAACCTAGCAGTTTGAAAGTACGTCAAACAGGTATCGCTCCAGCGAGAAGGTAAAGGGCGTTTCTGTGCGCTGCTCTGGTTCACCAGAAGCGGCTTAGTCATGCTGGCCACATGACCCGGAAGCTGTATGCCGGCTCCCTCGGCCAATAAAGCGAGGTGATCACAGCAACCCCAGAGTCGGCCACGACTGAACCTAATGGTCAGGGGTCCCTTTACCTTTACCTTTACCTATATCAATTCAGGCATAAGGCATGCTGTTTCTTTTAATTTGGATTAGGGTGGCCTTTGGTTTTTAGCAGTAGTGGGCAGCAGGGAGGGGTGGTGCTGTGTGGCTGACCCCCTGGCAGTAGAGTTTCTGCCACTTACTGGGAGGGAGAGGAGGAGAGGGGAAGCAATGGGGATGTAGGTGCTGTGCAGGCCCCCCAGTGGAACCAATCTGACACTCCCCATGGTGCACTTGCACAGTGCTGTTGACCCCACAGCCTTGCATGTTAAATGGTGGCGACTCCACTGCTGGGAGGTCAGGTGCACAGCAGTGCCCATTCCCTATGACCACTATTGTGTGCTTTTATTTTATTTTAAACCAGTTGTGTTTATATCATAACAAACTCAGACTGAATTGTTTGGCTTCTTAAGATCGAGTCACATGACCATGTTCAGCCAGGTTCATCCTCCTTGAATTTGAATAATACTACATGTTGTGCAGCGAATTCCATAGTTTAACTGTGCAGCATGTAAGGAAGCATTTATCCTGAATTCCCCACAATGTAGCTTCATTGGGTTACCCTGTCTTCTAGTCTTGTGAGGCCCTCCTTGATTTCCAATGTAGCTGTCTCCGGAATGTTCCATGTGCAGAGCCAACTAGAGAGGGAGAGCTGAGGAGTTTCACTCTCAGGACAGAACAGTGGTGTCAGGAGGAGGAGTTTAGATTTGTTAGCCTCTGTGGAATGCTTTGAGACAAGCTGGGTTTGTACAAGCTGGGCCATGCTCCAGTTGAGCCAAAATCGAACCAGATTGTTGGCGTCCAACATCAAAAAGGTGACAGAGAAACATCTATAAGGTTGAACCATCTCTAGAGATTGAAAATATATCTGATCATTCAACTGGGGATGTGGTAGAACTTAGCAATAAGAATACCTGGGAAGTAAGCTCAATTGAACATAGACAGATTTATTGCTCAATAAATATGCATTCTGATTGATTGGCTGGGCTACAGCAGTACATGGAGACTACCACAAGCTCAACCCAGCTCATAGCTGTCATGTTTCCCTTTTTTTAAGGGAAATTCCCTTATTCCGAATAGGATTCCTCGCAAGAAAAGGGAAAAGTTGACAGCTATGGCCCAGCCCAGCTCCCCTGCTCTCTCCTACATATGTGGGAGCCCAGGATGTTAGGGTAAATAGGAAGTCTATCAATGCTTCCTGTATCTCTGCCAAGCACGTCTTCTCACTTTAATACAGCTTAGAGACTATTGTGATTAAGCAGTATATAAATGATTGAAATAAATAAATGAACAAGTTGTTTTCTGGAGCATGAGGGGAAGACTGGATGGGAAAATGTGAGTATCCCATTCATCCCAATGGCACCTTACGCAAACTGCATCTGCATCCATCCATCCATGTACATGGGCAAAGGAGAGGGGAAATAAGAGTTCTGTTGAGCCTACAGGAATCCTTGGCACACAGACACTGATTGAAGAGGATGTTGCCCTTAGTTAAGGGATTTTCAGGTACCGGTAAGTCAAATTAGTGGTAAGCCTCTAGAGTCAGTGCTATGTTTTGTCCATAACTAGGGAAAAGGAAATATATTAATGAAAACTAAGTGGAAAGAGTCCGCCCCACAAATCTAACCTCATTTTGCAGGGTATCCGTCGTTCTGAGCCATATTTTTTACAAAAATAGATAATGTTGAATTAGTTAATCATCATATTGCAGTGAAATGACTATGGATGCACAAATTATATGGATATTAATACTGCATTAGTTCATCATGATTAATCTTATAACAATTAATAAGCGAGTGAACAAATGATTGGCCATTTATTAGCAAAAGAAATATGTGCCGTTATATTCATTCCCTATTAAACAATTGGAGTTTAAATTTAAAAAGAAATTAACGTAAGGATGATAGGAAAAATATAATGCACTGAATATCTTTTCAATTTGTGATCATGTAAGACCAGACTAGTATTGACACAACTGGAAACGTTAAACCAATTATCATGCATTTTGTTAACTAGACAGCATGGCCATTTGGATGGATTCAGAGTTTTTCCATTCAGTAAAAACCATATTGTGTTTTCCAGATAGACCATATTTGAGGACTACTATAGAGCAAATAGTTAATAGCAAATAGACGCGGGTGGTGCTGTGGGTAAAAGCCTCAGCGCCTAGGGCTTGCCGATCGAAAGGTCGGCGGTTCGAATCCCCGTGGCGGGGTGCGCTCCCGCTGCTCGGTCCCAGCGCCTGCCAACCTAGCAGTTCAAAAGCACCCCCGGGTGCAAGTAGATAAATAGGGACCGCTTACTGGCGGGAAGGTAAACGGCGTTTCTGTGTGCTGCGCTGGTTCGCCAGATGCAGCTTTGTCACGCTGGCAACGTGACCCAGAAGTTTCTCCGGACAGCGCTGGCCCCCGGCCTCTTGAGTGAGATGGGCGCACAACCCCAGAGTCTGTCAAGACTGGCCCGTATGGGCAGGGGTACCTTTACCTTTACCTTTTTATAGAGCAAATTGCAGTGGTCCAAGCAGCAGGCTACCAGTGTGATCACTGGGATCGGGCTTTCATTTTTCCCAAGAATGGACATAGAGAATAAAGCAGCTGCAGCTGGAAAAAAGGCACTCCTTGACACTTAGGCCACATGGGCTTCCAGATACAGAGTAAAATCTCAGAGTACCCAAAGATCCATGCACATGATCCTTTGGGAAGGCAACCTCAACCAGAACAGGTTGCCTTCCTAATTCCCTGACCCAGAAATCAACAATACACAGCAGCACCTCCATCTTGTCAGGATTCACCTTCGCTTTATTAGTCCTGATGCATCCCGTCATTGCTCCCGGACACTGATAAAGCGCCAACATTGCTTCACCTGACTCAGATGGTATGGAGAAACAGAGCTAAGGGTCATTCACATACTGATGACACCTTGCTCCAGATTAGCCCCACCTCTCTGTGCCTGGCCTCACTGCCCCCAACATGTTTGGTGTTGTGTTGGCTCCCCACACAAACCACAATGAGGATATCCGCTGTCAGGAGTGTGTGTCAGGAGCAGGTAAGCAATAAATCATACGGCATCAGTGAAATTAACCTTTTATTCAGTGAAACAAGGTTGACTCAGGAGGCCAGGCCTAGTGAGCACAGCAACTCACCCTGGTGGATCTTGCCCCTATGAAGCAGTTGTAGGGACCAAAGGTCCCCACCTTCCCACAGTTGTCCAAATCTCCTCCTCTCCTGGGTTCTTCCCAAGCAATCTGAGACTGAGTCACCGTGCCTGCCTTTGCTCCTCCCGCTTCATGCCTCTCCGGGTTCTGAGAGACCAAGGAGGAGGAAAGCTTGTTGCAGCAGCAGCAGGAGACCCCCTGGCTTCTTCACCAGCCTGACTCATCTCTGCCTCTTGCCCCCCCTTCTCTCCAGCCTCCACTTCTGCCTCTAGTTCTGGACTTCTCTCTGCCACAGACTCCCCCTGCTCACAAAGCCCTGTTACCTCTTCAGTTTCTGACACCTTCTCCTCCCAGTCTTCTCCCTCTGACCACTCATCATCCCACCACCAATCCCCAGGCTCTGAGCCTTCTTCCCCTGGGGGATCCCTAGGGGTTTCCCCTGCTGGCACTCCCCCACTCCTCAGAATCCAGCCAGTCTGTGGCTGCTGCTATTCTGCTATTTTCTTTATTTTATTTTTTTTAAAAGCATGGGATACACAATCATTTGGCAAATATATAGCTAATCCCATGTATCAGGCAGCTTCACCAAAGCAAAGCAACAGAAGATATTTTTTCTTATAATCGACATTATTATTATTATTATTATTATTATTATTATTATTATTATTCCAACATAATAAAACTGCAGCAAAATATCAAACATTAAACTGCCCCGATACAGGGCTGCCTGGTTTATTTATTAAAATTCTATACTACCTTTCATCTGAAGATCACAGGGCAGTGTGCACTATAAAAGCACAAAAATACACAACAGAGTAACAAACAAAAGCAATAACCACCCTCACAGTTTGAAAGGCCATAGATTGTTCTTCTCCCAGGCCTTTGTGATTAAACAATGTTTTTGTGTGGCGCCTAAAGATATGTAATGAAGGTTCCAGGTGAGCCTCCCTGGAGAGAGCGTTCCGCAAACAGGGGGCCACTGCAGAAAAGGCCCGTTCTTGTGTTGCCATACTCTTGGCCTCTCGCAGAGGAGGCACATCAACAAGGGCCTCAGATGATGATCGCAGGGTCCAGGTTGGTTAACATGGGGCCAGGTGGTCCACGAGGACATGATAGGCATGTCTAATATCTGTTCTATTTTCCTGATTAAGAAAGTCACTTTTCTGTAGCAGAAAAGTTGTAACACTAAATCAGCTAAAATAAGGGCACTAAACTGCCTTTGCCCATTCCGTATCTGAAACCTACCTTTGGGTTTTTAATTTGACTTCGCAGATTGTCTTCTGATGTGTCCCTGTGGCTTATGTGCAATTGACTAACATGCTAATTGTGTGACATTAGCGAGGAGTTCTATGCCTGCCTGGCTGCGACGATGATTGTTGACTTCATCAACTTCCCCCTAGGAAACTCATCTTAACGTCTCACCCCCTTTTCTGCTAAGACAACAAGAAAAGTCGTTGATCTTTTAAAAAATGCAACACACTCCTAAGAGCTTTGAAAACTTTGATATGATCCTTTGAATTCAGTGCTGTTAAGTTTGGAAAAGGGTCACTAAAATTAGAGCTGTAAAAGCTAGAGATATTTGTTACTTTTCTCTTTATTTAAAAAGAAAGGACCAAGCTTCATTTGATACACGCCAGAGATCCATGATTGGAGATCTCAGTCTCCTCCCCCCCTTTAATGAAAAACATCCAAGCTGGCTATTTTATCGGGGGGTGGCACTGTGTGGAGGACGTGTTTTTTCCACTTTGTTTTCCTGATTGAAGCTTTCTCTCAAAGCTACTATTATTTCCGCCGGGGTGGGGGCAGGGCACGTGCAACACTATGGTAAATTTCCACTTGGTGAATGATCACCTTATGATCAATGACTATAACTAAGAACCTAGCAAGCTGCCTTATATCATTTCAGACTATTTGTCAAAAATTGACTGACAGCAGCTGTCCAGGGTTAGAGGGTGTGGTCTTTCACACCACTTGTTATTGGACCTGGTCCCTGATCCTTTTTTAACTGGGGCTACCAAGAACTGAACGGGACACAGGTGGCGCTGTGGTCTAAACCACTGAGCCTTGGGCTTGCCGATCAGAAGGTCGGTGGTTCAAATCCCTGCAACGGGGTGAGCTCCCGTTGTTCGGTCCCCGCTCCTGCCAACCTAGCAGTTCGAAAGCACGTCAAAGTGCAAGTAGATAAATAGGTACTGCTCTGGCGGGAAGGTAAATGGCGTTTCCATGCGCTGCTCTGGTTTCGCCAGAAGTGGCTTAATCATGCTGGCCACATGACCCTGAAAAACTGTCTGCGGACAAACGTTGGCTCCCTCGGCCTGAAAAGCGAGATGAGCGCCGCAACCCCAGAGTTGTTCATGAATGGACGTAACTATCAGGGGTACCTTTACCTTTACCTTTTTACCAAGAATTGAACCTGGGGCCTTCTGTGTACACTGGCAGGTGCTTTACCACTGAGCTATGGTGCCTCCCCAAGTTGAGTTCGCCATTTTCTTGAATATATGATGAAAGGCTCCAGTACACTCCTAAGCATAGCTACTTGGAAATAAGTTCCATAACAAAACAATTAGGTTTTCCTTTCCTTTGATTATATTCTGATTTACTTTTTCTTACTGAGATGGAGAGCTTGGAAGCCTTCGCTGAGTTCTTGCTAAGCTTAACTTCAATGTTTACAATCGGCTGGAAGCTGCTCCATTTGGGTTGCTGCCCCACCAGGCTCAGTCTGCCCACACCTGTCTGCCTCCTTCCTTACAACCAACCCAGGAAGTGACTTTGTCTGGAAGTGGCTCTAGCTCCACCTACTGTTGGTCCTCCTGCCATTCGCCCTACCAGTCCTGATGAGTACCAGCTGCCACAGCCAACAACACAATTTCAGAAACTTGAGACAAGTAATAAATTCTTTATTTTAGCTTTTGAATAATAATGACCAGAGAAAAACGGCAAAAGCAGCAACAAGAATAATGCCATAGATGAGATTTAGAAGTTTTGGAAGAGAAGAGCAGCCTTCTTATGGGTAGTTTGTCACGAAAAGGTAGATCTGATGGTTGGGAATGCTTTGTGAGACAGGCAACAAAATTGTGATAATTCTTCCCACCCTCCTTTCCTTCAGATAGAAACAGTTTGATATTTTATTCATTTCCTAAACCTTGCAAGATGCTGTGCGATGTGTTTTTCAACTTTTTGAAAGCTACATTAATCCTAAATAAATATATCTCGGATCCGACATTCTCTTTCAAAGATAACTTCTAGAAACACAAGGAGCAAAATTCTCTACTGATATAGCTAAGCGGAATTCAAATATAGCTGTAGGCTGATTATAAAAAAAAAAAACACACCTCACACTGTTTTTGAAGATCAAAGAACAGAGTTCCGCGTTATTGAGTATCAGGTGGGGTGTCCAGGGCTTGCAACTAAAAATGCATTTGTAATTGTCTTTTGTCTTTATTTTCCAATTCGTTTTTAGGGGCTTTAAAGATCTGTTGTAACAGGACTCTTGTTACATTTAATAAGTGCCATGTTGATTGGCGTCCTCTAAGTAGGCTTTTCAGTTCGCCTGTGGGGAAATTTAATATAAAAACATTCAACATTCTTTTATTAGTGTTTTTTACTATTCCCAGTCCCATCAGACCTTTGGTGCAAGCAGTGTATTATTGAAAAGCTTATCTGTAAGAAGTGAGCCAAGGGGAAATTCAGGCTTTATTAATATTGACATCATGTTCCTGTACAATGGCTGTCTAAAGAAACTTTTCAATTGGATTTCACCCTGCTTTGATGCTGCGCAAATGGAAACAACCAAATGCATGATTTAACATAGTAGAACAGTAGTCTGTATGCTACATGCTCACTTTTAAAGTAGGATGTATATGAGGAATATATACAACAAGATTTCTAGTTCAGTTTCAGGGGAAAAAATATAGAGATCGTTTAGCGATTCTTAAAAATTGATAATATTTAAGAATAAATTTTATCATTTTGTCAGAGAAGTGATTCATTTGCGTGTTCAGACCCAGAGACCTCCCTCCTAAATAAAGACACATTTGACTCAAATTTTAGTTTTGGTTTTTGGCAGAATTTAGGCCACAACTTTAATGATTACAGAAAAGTGAGTGGTTGCATAGGCTCTGGTTCGACTAGCTCCCTACACCCTTGCAGGTAGCGCTGACCCAGAGCTCTATCATAGGTCAGCCAAGGGTGAACACCTGAGGCAGGTGAAAAGCCTGGGAACAGACCCTGTTCACTCCCCAGATGCTCCCCTGGACTCAGGCAGGGGCACAACCCCTTTTCGGGGGTTGGCCAAACCAAGCTGAGCCCCTGCATTCCTTTAACGGAATACATAGGGATGGCAAGACCATTCTCCCATCCCTATCACCTGAACCAGAGTCTATCTGCAACCTTACAAGTTGTGACGATTTGCTATGCAGCAGGAGAAACCCAAATGGCAACAGTCAATCAGCCAAGCGGGAAAATTCCTGCCGTGCCCCTGTCCCAAAGACAGACGACACACGACGGCATAGCAAGGTCAATCGCAAAAGGCCCTAAAATTAGGGAGAGGTAGGCGGGTGTTCTGATGCACGAGCCGAAAGTGGAAGCTCTGGGTCACGTGCATGGGTTTATATAGGTCCCTCGATCCGTTTAGACTGCAACCCCATTGGCCAGATTGACACCCAGCATTGAGGGACCTACCAATCAGGTGTTGTGGCTATCCAATGGATCCACCCACAACCAAGAGGTCCGTCTCCAGATCTCACCACAATACATGCCCTCTTTTAGAGAGGACACAATTTATTAATTTATGAAGCTGTTTCATTTACTTTCTCTTGCTCTCCTTCAGTTGTGGCCTAGGAAACAAAGATGGCTTGTGAGCTTTGACACTGATAATATGATCTTGGGCCTGACATAAAAAGTGGTTAAATGGCCCGTTACAATACACATATTAAACTATGAATGGTTCTCTAGGAAGTTTGAATGTGCCCCCTAGGAGATTTTTGGTGGTATTCAACTACATCTTGCATCAGAGTAGGCCCACTGAAACTAATGAACCTAGCTTAGCCACATTCATTCACTTCAGTGGGTCTACTCTGATGAAAACTGGGTTGAATACCACCTATTATTCTTAGTGACTTTCTAGCCTCAGTCAAAATGCTGTTTCCTGGTCTATAACACTGGCTTAAATTTATTTGCACTTTCAGCACAATAGCCCTTTACCGCAACATAACTGGATGACTTTGTTGTCTTAAAACCATCCTTGGTGAGAATGTACATGTTAAATAATTTGCCTTGGAATGTAAAATGTGCAAAAACAAACGTTATTGTCAGGTCTGGGATAACAGGATCTGGAACACAAGTTGTATTAAAAAGATTTAAAAAAAAAAAAAAAAAACTATCGCCGTTTATTATGTTCATGAGTCTCCAGCCAGTGTAATGAAAGCTTAATGGAAGGTCTAAGAGGAGCAACAAACAAAAAGAAGAGGGCAGCAAGAAATAACAATAAAAAATTATTGGTTCAGTTTCAAGCTGGCCTTGAGAAGTCACAAGGTCTTTGTTGACAGATCTCCTTTATGCTAGACAGTGCAATATGCTGGGTATGGGAACTGTCATGGGGAAGCTTCAGTCAGTAGAGATGAGGGAGGTGGAGGCAGCTCTAATGATAACACTAGCAGGGAGCTTTTAAGAGAAGGGGAAGTCAGCACTCTTGAGTGGCAAACCCAACTGTATTATTACTTGAGCAGGGCATCGCTAAACACCTACCAGATTTCTCTCCTTACCCTTTTGGGCCATTGTGGCAAAACGAATGATGCCTCTGATTAGAGCAGGAAGCATAACTTCCACAACGTACATATATCATGTTGATATTTTGCAAATTCCCTTGGGCTGTGATCTCAATTTCAGCAGATGACACACGATTCCAAAGAGTCTCCCCGCTGCTCTAGGCCACCTTTTGTCTATACGTGCATCACGTAGGAGATTACTGCCCACCATGGATGCCCATTTAAGATGCCATTTATACACTCACGTTTTGCTTACACTAGTGTCCATTAAAGTACTTTACACTCAAGACCATTCCAGGAATGCTGACCAGGATTAAATGCACTATAAGTGATATGAAGCTTCCTTCCTTCTTTCCTTTTACTGCCCTTGAGTGAATAAACATAATGAATTTTTGCTTCCATGGTGTGGATTTAGTGGGGATGCCCTTCAAGTAAACCCAACATTCAGTGAGGCCTTGTTTACATATTTCCCTGCAAAATTGTAATATACTGTATTTTTCGCTGCATAAGAAGCACCTAGTTTTTAGAGCAGGAAAACAATAAAAAAAATTCTGAATCAAATGTTGTACTAAACTATTTAAAACAGCAAAGCAGGCAGCTCCTGTCCGCTTTGCTGCTTTAAAACGAGCCGCAGTATATAATGAAGAGAATGGAAAAAGGATAGACATTGCATTACAATGTAGCTGTTTTCATTATCACTGGGAAGTCAGTACTGGCAGCGGTCACATAAACTAAAATTTGAGCATTTTACTATTATTAATCAAGAATGGTAATAGGGAGAGAAACCAGGGCTGTGCAAATGAGAAGAGCTTGGAGTATGGAGAAACAGCAAAGAGATCAAATGATTGTGCTCCAGTTCCTAAATCTGTGAAGTTTTCTCAAAACAGGCATGGTTGTTTTGAAAGGAAGATTCAAAATGGAGTGACTGAGCAAAGAACAGAGGAGGAAAAGAGGGCAGATAAATAGCTTCCATTCAATACCAAGAGAACACAATGTTTTTGGTTTGGTATAGGTGGACTGTACTTGTAAGAATTTGTATAATGAATTATAGATTTGGAGTGGAAAATCAGTGCCTCTTTTCAGCAATAAAGATTAGCTGTGAGGAACATGGTTCACACACAAACACACAGGATGTCCGGTTATGGTTGTGCAGTTTAGACTGTTACTGAGCCAGATGCCTGCTTAGTTTTAGCTGAGCTCACTATTACTGGTTTGTGGAGATGCTTTGCATGTATTTATGACTAGTTCTGCAAAACTGCTACTTGAAGAAATCCCCAAACTTAATATTTTCAAACTTCAAATGGAGCTCAGAATCCAGTTAGGCAATCAAGCCATTGCAGTTGAATTAGGAGCACTGAGAGACGGTAAATTCGCTTTAAAGCAGCAAAGCTGGACAGGAGCATGCCCCCCCCGCCCAAGAGCAGCCAAGGAGCACGGGGCAATGGCACACAGCCTGCCTGCTGCTCCAAAACCTTCCCGGCGCTTCAGGGGAAAGAGGAGGCTGCCGACAGAGCAGCGTGGCTCCACCCCCCACCCCCAAATAGCAGCCTAGGAGTGTGCCGCACTTGGGCGATTTGGCTCCAGGGACCACACATTCACTCCATAAGATGCACAGACATTTCCCCTTACTTTTTAGGAGAAAAAAAGTGCATCTTATGGAGTGAAAAATACAGTACATCTGCAGCTGCCTAATGCTAACTTGGACCATGACATTTCATAAAGTTCTTATGATACTTCATTGTTGCAATGGTAACAGAGGCCACTGACTGTGCATCAAATTTATTGTCACTTTCCAACAGAAAACAGATGTTCTTTGCTGGATTTACTAACACTCACTAACTGTCGAGACTGTATTCTAGCGGGTAATGAAGAAGCTCCTCAATTTCACTTGAGTTACAAATACCAGCCGAATCTTAACATCTGGTTTTGCAGTATCTCCCCTCTAGAAAGTCCACAGTCACTGTCTGAAATCTCTGAGCTATGCACGCTCTTCTCTGCACACTGTTCCTCATGCCTACCAAGTATTTCACCCCCGCACAAGAATGACTTTAAAAAGCTGCATTTAGCCACAATGGAAAAGCTGGAAGGTCTTATTATCGCCTGATTAGGTAGGGCCAGTCATGGAGTGAAATCTCGAGCAATGTACTGGGAAAAGCACTTAGAAGAGCTGGATGGAAGTTATGTCTTAGTCATGTACTCAGTTCCAGCGCCCATGTTCTAGGGCTTCAGCTCTAATAGAACCTGGCAACAGACTTCCTAATGTGGAATGCGTAGGTGTCCTTCTAAGCGTATCATCTCAAAGTGCATTCCAAGCGAAAGATCCCGTCTTCAAGATGCTGCCTTCTTTGTACAAATGTTTTAAACAGACTGCACATCTGAAACACTCCCTCTTCCAAATGCTGTCTGGGAATAACATCTTAGTTGTTCCACCCAAATTTGACTGCAAAGGTTAGGGTCCCTCCAGACATCCTTTTTATTGTGCATAATAATTTGTGCCTATGATGCTATGGGGGCAGTCATTTTTCCTCTGCAAAAGTCATAACTTGAAATAAAAGAACATGGATATGTGATAGAGCAGGTTTACTTCTCCCTTTTTGCATCTTTCTCCTCTGCAAAACTTAGAATGGCTCTTTGTAAGTCCTTCATGATTGGGCCCTCATCCATTTGACAACCACATTGAGGACTTCCATACAATTCACCAGAGCAGCTGACTCCCTTTTGTTTCCATCCTGGCTGGTCATTAGAAGAATTTGTTACCAAAATCTGGCCCATAAACATGCTTATTTCCTCCTTCCTCCAAATCTGTTTTCCCTTTTTTGTCATTTCTTTTTCCCTTGCAAGCCTGAAGGCAGGGGTGTCTTGTTTTTATTGACTTAGCAGGCCCAAGCCATTTTGCTGTCTGAGGCAAAATGCACCCCACTACAGCACTGCATGTGCGCAAGCTGACTTGCTTCAACAGTAGTGAGGGGACACTGTCCTCCACTGGACCTGAGGCAGAAAGCTAGTTTGGGGGCCCCAGCCCATGCCATGTGGCCTACCTAGCTCCGTCTTCCAACAGAGCAGAATGATCAAGAGCTCAGGAAGGGCTGAAGCTGCCACCATAGCTGTCAAGTGTCCCTTATTTGAAGGGACAGTCCCTTATTGCAGAGCCATGTCCCGCTGCTGTCCCTTATTGATGGATGTCCCTTAAATGTCCCTTAAATGATGTCCCTTAAATTTCAAAGGAAGCAGCTCCTCTCCCTCCCTCCCTGCCGGTCAGGGAGGAGGGAGGCTCCAACTGTGTTGCTTGGCCGTGTTGCTCACCCAATAAGAAGTCTAAGAACGACTGGGGGGTGGAGCTTGCATGCCTTGTGTGTGGCTAGTTAACGCAAGCTGAGGGGTTTTTTGAATGCTGGACGCCATGTTGTTGCACGTGCTGCTGCAAACTTTGCAGTGCAAAGCCAGGCCGGGGAGCCATCTTAAGTTGAAGCTGCATAGGCCTTGTGGTGCATGTGATTCAGATTCTATTCAGTTGAACCTCTGGTTACAAAGTTGGTTGGACAGTGTTCTCAAAGCTACCCAGCATGAGTTTGACCAGACTGCAGGAGGACAGGAAGACTGGAGTGCCTGGAACAGGTGAGGCTGCAGGTCCCTTATTTTGGCTGCTGGTCCCTTATTTTCAAGGCTGCTGGTCCCTTATTTTCAAATCTGTAAGTTGACAGCTATGGCTGCCACCCTACAGCATCTGCTGCCTGAAGCAATTGCCTCACTCTGCCTAATTGTAGGACTGGCCCTGTCAGTAAACCACACAGAGCCTTTTTTTATCAGCGTACGGGGGAAAAACTCTCAACAAATAAGTGTACGGCAAGTATTTTTGCTGAGACTTGATTCCCCCTCCTGCTTAGTAATGCATCTACAACTTTAGCTTAACACTGTAGTTTTGTGCTGATTTGCTCCCTGCACCTGCCTGGACAGCACCATTCCTGTGGCCTGCTGTCAGCAAATGTTAAAAGCTTGCGTTACCACATATCAGGCTACGTTGTACTGCCATGTCCACACAAGGTACAAGTGGACTTCAGCTGTTCCTTTTGATAGGACAGCAGGTCTGGAGGCTCCCTACTGCTTGTAATTATGAGCTGATAGGAGTCCTGTTGCTCAGTAATTCTAACTTCTGAAAAGCTGCCTCCTTTACTTTCACCATTTAGTCTTCTCGCCTGCATTCCTTCTTTCATGAATCAAATGATTCTATTTTTTAAAAAAGTTGTGCTCATGATTGCACAAACAACGTAGCACACACCAATGACCTTAAGTTATTGCCATTGCTCTGTTTGATATTTGCATAGGTGCAGTCAGAGTATTTGCACAGGTGTATTTAGCAAACAATGAAAATGGGACTTTTGGTGTTTGAGCAGGAATGAAAATGGACTAAAGGAAAGAGGTGGGGAAGATGCCTACTGAATATACAGTGATGCTTGGGCAAAGATAACTCATGTCATGGTCCAGAATAGTATAGAAGTGTTTTATGGCATTTCACCTTCGTCGCAGTTCCTACAGTGAGCATCCATAGTAAATCAGTTGGGTCTTCATAAGTCAAAGCATCTCTGGTATGGGCTGACGTAAGGCTTTAGGAGAAGGCGTGGATAAAACAAGCGAAACATAGGAAGCTGCCTTGTCTATCTAGTTCTATATTGTCTGCACTGAATTCAGACAAGGTTCTCTCCCAGTCCTATCTAGAGATGCTGGGGACTGAACCTGGAACCTTCTCCTTGCAAGGTAGATGCTCTACCACTTTGCTACAGCACTTCTCCAAGTGGCAGGGCAGGTGAAGGTGGGAAAACAGAATACATAAATGGTTTTGTCCCAATACTTGATGCAGTAGTGGGACCATATTCGCTTATATGGTCCTTCACGGCCTAGGACCCTTGTACCTACGGGACCACCTCTCCCGGTATGCCCCACAGAAAGCCTCAAGGTACATAAATAGCAACACCCTAGTGGTCCCAGGCCCTAAGGAAGTTAGATTGGCTTCAACCAGAGCCAGGACCTTTTCAGCACTGGCTCCGGCCTGGTGGAACGCTCTGCCTCATGAGACCAGGGCCCTGCAGGATCAGATTTCTTTCCGCAGGGCCTGTAAGACAGAGTTGTTCCGCCTGGCCTTTGGCTTGGAGTCAATTTGATTCCCTCCCCCTCTTTCTTTTTCCTTTCTCCTCCTGTGATGAGGCTGCATTTTAATATTTTAATGTTTCAATATTTTAATGTTGTATATTAATCTTGTTTTTAAGTTGTATTCATTCAACTTGTTTTTATTATTGCTTGTTAGCTGCCCTGAGCCCGGCCTTGGCTGGGGAGGGTGGGGTATAAATAAAAATTATTATTATTATTGGTCTCCCATGGCCCAATACATGCATTCTCTCTAGCAGCCTGTGCCCATCTGGTGTCACCCAATCAGGATGCAGACCTGAGCCTTCCTGGCAACCTGTCTGTGACCAGTTTTGGTGAAGATCATTGCCTGCCATATTCTATAAGCCAAATGTTCACCTCATCCATTCTTAAGGACAAGTGCATGAGTTCTAGGGCATGTAGTTATGAATTGCAGCATTCAAAATCTAGCTCCGTTATATAGGCCCTACATTTTTAGCAAGACCACAAGCATAAAGTATGCTATTGGCAATTGCACAGAACTTTTAAATATAAAAACCCTACTGGGAATCATTAGTCTTTCACCCTTTTACGTTTTACAAATTTTTATTTGACTATTTTTGCATCTTTTATAATAGGGCAAGAAAACAAGGGGGATTTATAAGTGAAAGGAAAAGGAATACAAGACTTAAGACAGGAAACTAGAACAGGGTGATATTATAAAAAAAAATAATAACAACTAAATGGTTGGGATCCCTTCTATGCTGCAGAACTGAATGGTTTTGAATCCAGTCGCCAAATAATGTGGAGCGTTTTGCATGAAGTAAACAAAGCAGCAACACAAAGTGTAGCGACAGCAAACTAATGGCAAAGTGGGATATGGAAAAGTAGGGCAGACTGGGAAATGAAACCTGAAAACAAACTTACTAACTTCTAAACAACCCCCTACATAGGTGCATGCCTTCACTGAAAGACTATGCGATCCAGTAGACTTGACAAGTTACTCCACACACCACCCGGTTTCTCTACAGTGTTCTGGGTTTCTGTAGCAGATGCTCAGGAGGAACTTCAGCACACAAACCACCATGGAAAGGGTTCCCTGAAGGCAGGAAGTCTGAAACCCACTGTTCTAGAAAAACAAATCTCTGTTTCCATTTAGGCTGTGCAGAATATGATATTAATGTGAAAGGCGACATTTCCCCTCTCAATCTAAATTAATTAATTTGCTACCTCCAAATGCCAAATTTCCTCTAAGGAGTACAATGTGGCAACTTGCTATTAAAAGATTTTATTTGATTCTCCAATGCAGGATGATGATCTGTTAAAACGGATCTTAAACCAGGGGTGGGGAACCAAGGTCCTCTAATTGTCAGAGATTGACAATCCTGCATCTGACACCCTCCTCAAACCGAGGGCCACTTTGTGAACACCAATTGCTTAAAAGCAAAATGGATGCTTGTTTTTTTTTGGTCAAAGATGTACTCAAAACACCAGCCCACAATTGTTGCCCATCTCTCGGGGTCTGTGGGCACACCTGCAAATTGGAGAAACTCTTGTGAAACTCACAGTTCATAGGATCATAAGATCATAGAATTGTAGAGTTGAAGGGACCACAAGAGTAATCTAGTCCAACCCTCTGCAATGCAGGAATCTTTTGCCCAACATGGGGCTCAGACCTACAGCCCAGACATTTTCATCCCTGACAGCTGAGGTAGATTTTTTGGCACTGACCACTGAAAATTAAATGGCTGAGAAATTGTGAGGAATTCATTTCTGATTTCTGATTGCTTTTGCTAGCAATGGGACCATTTATTCTGGTGCAGATACAGGACGATGAGTTGGGGAAAACCAAGATTTCAATAAAACAGAAAAATAACTGCTGAGGGTATTTATAAACATCAGCCACAGCTGTAGTAATATTGGCAAGAAGGCATGCCAAAAAATCGAAACATTTGCTGCTACAAACTGTTCATTTCACCCTTTATCCAGCAACAGCTGGTAAAATGGTATTTAAAAGCAGTTTTGATTTAATCTAATGAGAAACTATGCTGCAATGTACTGTACTGCGCAAAGATAATAATTGAACAAACATTGATTTTTATGGCAACATAACAGTTTCATTTTTGACAAATAGGAATTTATGTGCAGTTATTTGCTATCAGTTCTGTTTGCATAGAGAGAGCAGATCTGCTGCTAATTTTTAAAAGGCTTCTTGAAAGTACGTGCTGGCATCCTGGAAGAGGATAAAAGGTAGTGTGCTCTAATGGCTAGAATACTGCACTTGGATCAGGAAGACCAGGGTTCAAATCCATGCTTACCCATAAAGCTTTTGAGCAGGCTCAGGCAAAGCAGGCTTCCTCAAACTTGGCCCTCCAGATGTTTTGGGACTACAATTCCCATCATCCCTGACCACTGGTCCTGCTAGCTAGGGATCATGGGAGTTGTAGGCCAAAAACATCTGGAGGGCCAAGTTTGAGGAAGCCTGGCTAAACCATCTCATGGGTATCAGTGCTAAGCCACAATCTAGCCCAGTGTTCAGTGAGCTAAGGCCCACAGATTTCACAGGGGAGTTAATAGCAACTTGTGGGGTGCTTCCAGATGGAAACTTAATAATGTATCTCTCAGATATCACAAATGGCTTGTTGCCAACAATTAGGAACATAGGAAGCTGCCTTTTACTGAACTCACACTCCTGGGTGAGTGTCTGGAGGCGGTGGGAGGATGGATGGCGGCTAACAGATTGAGGTTGAATCCTCACAAGAGAGAAGTACTCCTTTTTGGAGACAGGGGGCGGGCAGGTGTGGCGGATTCCCTGGTCCTGAATGGGGCAACTGTGTGCAAGTGTGCAGCCTAGGAGTAATTTTGGACTCACAGCTGTCCATGGAGGCGCAGGTCAATTCTGTGTCCAGGGCAGCTGTCTACCAGCTCCATTTGGTACGCAGGCTGAGACCCTATCTGCCCATGGACTGTCTTGCCCGAGTGGTGCATGCTCTGGTTATCTCCCGGAATGTGCTCTATGTGGTGCTCTATGTGCTCTTGAAGGTGACCCAGAAACTACAATTAATCCAGTATGCGGCAGCTAGACTGGTGACTGGGAGTGGCCACTGAGACCATATAACACTGGTCCTGAAAGACTTACATTGGCTCCCAGTGTGTTTCTGAGCACATTTCAAAGTGTTGGTGCTGACCTTTAAAACCCTAAAATGCCTCGGCCCGGTATACCTGAAGGAGCATCTCCAACCCCACCAGACATTGAGGTCCAGTGCCAAGGGCCTTCTGGCAGTTCCTTCACTGTGAGAAGTGAGGTTACAGTGAACCAGGCAAAGGGCCTTCTCGATGGTGGTGCCCATCCTGTGGAACTCCCTCCCATCAGATGTCAAGGAAATAAACAACTATCTTACTTTTAGAAGACATCTGAATACAACTCTGTTTAGGGAGGTTTTTAATCATGTTTAGGGAGGTTTTATCACGTTTTTAATATTCTGTTGGGAGCCGCCCAGGGTGGCTGGGGAAACCCAGCCAGATGGGCAAGGTATAAATAATAAATGATATTATTATATTATATTATATTATATTATATTATATTATATTATATTATATTATAATTATCCAGACTATTGGCCCACCTAGCTCAGAACCATTTACATTGAATGGCAGTGGGTGTCCAGGGTTTCAGACAGGGAGTCTTGCCCAATCCCCTACCTGGAGATACTAAGGTGTGCACATGGGGCCTTCTGAAAGAGGAAACTCAGATTAAACTGGGGGGAAAGCACAGGGTGACATTTTCATGACATCAACATCATGTGGATGCGGTGTGGGGGGGAGATCATGCTTCAGAAGCACCCATCCCACAATGAACACCCATCTGGAAGCACCCTTAGTCAGAGGGTGGCTCCAGCCCATGCTGGATTTTATGATGTCTTCCATCTTGACTGAAGGGTCTCATTGAGACATTACTACCTTCCAAGTCTGTCACTCACAATCTCTACTGCAGTTGATCTGATTCCAGGACTACAGGCTCAACAAAAGCTTCTTTAGTACAGTAGAAACTGGTTAATTTTTTTTGCCACTCCCCCCCCCCCCCAATACAGGGACGCGGGTGGTGCTGTGGGTAAAACCTCAGCGCCTAGGACTTGCCGATCGTCAGGTTGGTGGTTCGAATCCCCGCGGCGGGGTGCGCTCCCGTTGCTCGGTCCCAGCGCCTGCCAACCTAGCAGTTCGAAAGCACCCTCGGGTGCAAGTAGATAAATAGGGACCGTTTACTAGCGGGAAGGTAAACGGCGTTTCCGTGTGCTGCGCTGGCTCGCCAGATGCAGCTTGTCACGCTGGCCACATGACCCGGAAGTGTCTGCGGACAGCGCTGGCTCCCGGCCTCTAGGGTGAGATGAGCGCACAACCCTAGAGTCTGTCAAGACTGGCCCATACGGGCAGGGGTACCTTTACCTTTACCTTGCCCCCCCCCAATATGAGTAAGAAGATACACTATGGTGAGAGAGGATATCTTTTCTACAGCTTAATGAGCTATCCCAATGCACAGTTCCTAATGAAACTTTATTATTTTATTTTATGTATCACCTTTCAGTTTCACCCTTTCCGCTAAGGAGCTCAAGATCCATCCCCCCCCCCATTTAATCCCCACAACAACCCTGTGAGGTAAGTTAGGATGAGCAGCAGTGACAGGCCCAAGGTCTCCCAGTGAGCTTCATGGCCAAGTGAGGATTTGAACCCTAGTCTCCCAGGTCTTGGTCCATCATGCAAACCACTATACCACACTGGATCACAACAAGCACTCTAGAGCAGTGTTTCCCAACCTTGGGCCTCCAGCTGTTTTTGAACTACAATTCCCATCATCCCTGACCACTGGTCTTGCTAGCTAGGGATGATGGGAGTTGTAGTCCAAAAACAGCTGGAGGCCCAAGGTTGGGAAACACTGCTCTAGAGAACACCTGAAGCTTCTGTTGACTGGGGTCATTGGTCTCTCTGGGCCTTCCCTAATTCGCATTTCCAAAACAATACTCAAACTGAAGCACAACCACCCTTTGAAAGTCACACTTCTCTGAATTTTGACATGCACTTCTCCAGCCAAGCAATGTGCACAACAATGTGTATACTAGGGTAAAGTCTGCATATAAATGCCTTTATATAAGGTGTTTATATTAATGCTGTCATGTGTTTGGTTGTTCCCATATTTTGCAGTCCCAGGTAAGCAGCAAAGACAGGTTTATTGAACTGCAAAGGAGGCCTCCGTACTTAGCTGCTGAGCTGAGTGCTATATGATTTGGTGAACCAAAAGTTGTACAGCCTCATGTTTTTCCTGCCATGGGATACCTTATTTGGATTGATTCCAGCTATGGTTTGCAGTTGCATCTTTTCTTGGATCAAAAGGGGGGGACAGGTAGTCTTCATGACCATCTCATGGGTCCCCTCTTATTACTCCTTTATTTTTCGTTGAATTAAACTGAGGAGGGGGAAAGCAAAGGGGTAGCTTCCTTCTCTGAATCCAGTGGCAGCCTCCTTGTAACTTGTCCCTTTTCTCCTCTGTCCTTGGTTGTTGCTCCCTTCACTGCTTTGTGCTCCATGTTCGAATCAGAGAGCAGCACTCGATGGAAGAAAGACAAAGAGATCAGATTTGCAAGCTGCCTCTGTGTGTTTTTGCCGTGATGTTTTCTCTGCTGCTCACAACCCTTTCAAGTTATGTCTTCCTCTCCAGGCCCCCAGTCTTCTCATTAGTCTTTGTGTAGGATTTCTTTTAGAACTTTTGAGTGCTAATCCATTATGGAATCAGATTCACTGAAAGCCCGAATGGCGGTTGACATTATTAATCTGGGAAGTCACAATGAGACCTCAAGAGCTGCGTGCGTCTTGGTTGTTTACAAACACATTTCTAAATGTACTTATGTGTTCCTGTAATGAGACTGAACTGAGAATGCATTCTCTCCTTCTCCCCCTTTCTGGGAGTTTATCATATTTTGTTTACTATTACTGTGATCTTCTCTGAGATGTTATTCTACAGATATTTAGACAAGTGAAAGTTGCATGGCACTATTATTTCTCGCGCTGCACATTAGTCAAATGCAGTGCATTGTGAGCCTAGTTAGTTATTTCGGATGAAGCGTGTGATTCTATCCTCTACGTTTAGTTTGAAAGCTGAGACATCTGTTTATCTGGTGCATACAGAATAACTCTCATGTCTCTTTCGTTCTAAAAATTTCAAAGGCTTTCATGCTGCTTAAAACCCTTTGAAGAAGTGGTAATCAAAGACAAAAATTATCAGAGGTACATTTTTGTTTTCCAAACAATGAGAATAACAGCGCTCGTTCGAGTCCAATTTCAAGCACCTGCAACACAACTTCAAAACTGAAGATATGCCACATGAATCAAAAAGTAATATTGGGAGTAGCAAACTCCAAAGTGCAGGCTGTATTACAAGCAATTTGGGTATTTCCCCTGTACTTCAGCTCCTCATAGAAATTCTAACAAGACATTTAAATAATAAAGACCAGGAAGGCAATGCAAGACATCAAAAAAAGAAAGCACAAAACTTATCCCATCACAGCTTGACATGGCATCAAAGTTTTTTGTTTTTGGTTTGTTTTGTTTTCTTCTTTCTTTGTTCATCTAAAGAACAGTAAGAATGGCATGGAAGCTTCTTTGCGGAAGGAATGTGTTCTGAAACCAGAACATCCTTCAAACAGCCAAGATGACCTCTCCCTTTGACACAGCACCATTAACGATTGTAGATGTTAGAATGGAGTTATGTACTCTTAATAGGAATTAATTCCAGTACGAGCAATATTGGCTGGTTTAAATATATATTATTTTAGAAATGGAAAGGAAAAGATGATTGGGTGAGAGACAAAAAACACCACATCAGATACTCAGCTCCATCAGGGCTTTATTGTAAGGGCAGAGCATAGTATCCCCCCCCCCCATTTCGACATATCTACACCATTCAAATATCACATGACCAGCCCTTTTTAGCTTTGAGTACCGGTAATCTCAGAGTCTTAATTCAAACAAAGTTAAATTGTTGCTAAACTAGCAAAGGCAGCTTGCTCTGGACCAACCTTCATTGTCAAGCACAAAAGGAATTTATCATGGGATGGTGATGAAATCTCTGGAAATGACTGGCCAACTTCTCCACCTAGAGGCTCTGGGTAGATTTATGGTTTCCCAACCGCTGTTGGTTGAGCTACTCGGCCATTGCTTTGATTCATGAGAGATAAAGTCCTATTTCAGGGCCAGTGCTTGGAAAGTTCATTTTAAGAAGGAATTATTTCATGCTCATCCTGTCCAAAAAGGAGCTAGTTCCAGTTCCAGAATGTCCTTTTATAAAACAACCTAGCTCAGTTCAAGTTCATCCAAATTAACTTTTTCATTCATAAAAAGTCCTTCCTCAACATCCCCCCCCTCAAGGATATTACAAGCTGCTATGCTGAAGGATAGGATGTATTTTAAAAAAAATTCTGGACACCTCTCTTGGTCTGGTACATGTATATACACCACCCTTCATTCGTAGATCTCAGAGCTGTTCACGGCATAAAAATACAAGATAAAAACACGAAATACATAATAAAAACAAGAGCGAAACAAAACAGACGAATAATTCCTCCCAACACATTTAAAAGGCTGTAGGATGTTAGTTGTGGGATGTGGGTGGCGCTGTGGGTTAAACCACAGAGCCTAGGACTTGCCGATCAGAAGGTCGCGGTTTGAATCCCCGCAATGGGGTGAGCTCCCGTTGCTCGATCCCTGCTCCTGTCAACCTAGCAGTTCGAAAGCACGTCAAAGTGCAAGTAGATAAATAGGTACCACTCCAGCGGGAAGGTAAACGGCGTTTCCATGCACTGCTCTGGTTCGCCAGAAGCGGCTTAGTCATGCTGGCCACATGACCCAGAAAAACTGTCTGAGGACAAATGTCGGCTCCCTTGGCCAATAAAGAAGGATAAGTGCCGCAACCCCAGAGTCGGCCATGACTGGACCTAATGGTCAGGGGTCCCTTTAGGATGTTAGTCAGCCAAAGGCCTGGTTGAAGAGAAACATTTTTGCCTGGTGCCTAAGATGTATAATAGGGCTGCCATATGTCCAGACAATACTGGGATTTCGAAGGTGGAATATAGTTATCCGGGGGGAATTTCCAAAAAGTGGCACTTTGTCCTGGATCTTAAGGAAGTCAATCGAAAAATCACGGGTTTTTTTTGTGTGTTTTTGTAAAGAAAAGCTCAACAATTTTGGGGTTTCCTAAAAAAACCTTTTGTGGTGTCCTGGTTTTTACTTTTTGAAATATGACAACCCTATGTATAATGAAGGTGCCAGGTGAACGTCCCTGGGGAGAGCATTCTGCATATTGGGAGCCATTGCAGAAAAGGCCCATTATTGTGTTGCCTCTCACAGAAGAGGCCCACAGAGAAGGGTCTCTTACCAGCAGAATGTCAGTAGGTGAAGCTTTCCTTATAATCATCTTTGGCAAATGACTGCAGTGTACAGGCAAGCTGTAACGAAAGCTCCTGATGGGCCCAAATCTGTACCTTCTATTAGCTTTGCATTGCTGCTGTTGTATGCTGTGCTACACCTGGGCATTATTAAGGACCATTTGCTGGCAACAAGCCTTGTTTTCCACAATGTGCAACGTTTTGATGTTTGGTTTGAGCCGCTGATTCTGCCTTCTTGGCTGATGGTTTTATATTTTGTTGTTTTTTCATGATATTGTAGCTTCAAATGCTATGTCCCCCTGAGTGGTGCTTTTATGCCGGAAGGTTGGCGTATGAATGTTTAAAATAAATAAAGCAATGAACTTGTAGTGTTTCACCCGTACAATCTCCTCCTAGCAGGGATGAAAGAAGACACTGTTTGGAGTCCTGCTTTGTATTTGCTGAACGCAGCACTGTTTCCATTCTGCTGCAGTTTGCTTTTCACCGACCAAAAACGATGCTATCCGCCTCGCTGTCTGCGGGTGTGAAATTATGCAATTTACAATGTAGTTAGTTACGTAAATTATGTCGTCATTATGTTGTCCCACCCCATTCATTTCAGGGCAAAGAGATATGCAATGAAAATGGAGGAATGGAAAGTGACTAATCATGTATCATTTGCAGGCTGAAAGCAACGGCGACAGCGAATTCTGATAATATCTGCTGCATTGATTCCCATTCCTGACATGGGACAAATAAGTGAAGACCGGCAACTTCTGCTTCTCTTTTCGTTGGAATTCTCCGACATCCCTGCCTCCTAGGCAATTCATTCCCATTACCAGTGCAAGTGCCACAGGTTGTAGCTTTGCACTTGGTACATCAGCCATGCTCCGCCCTTCCTACTTATTTTCCAGCAGAGCAGCTGACAGGAGGAAGATGTTAGAAAACTATTCATGTTTGTCAGTCTGTATCTTCTTTGTTGCTTTTGTGTGTCCCCAGTTGCGCCTTTTCTTTCTTTCTGAACGTCCACATGGCAGCCTTCCAATTGTATTTATCCACTCCAGCTAATTGAGTCACATAAATGCAAGTAATTTGAAGCATTATTGTGAGAGATTTCTGTTTGCTTCTTTAATTAAGCAGTTGTTCACAGGTGCATACAGTTACAACAAAATTAATTGATAGCTTTTATTATTATTATTATTACGGTTGGAGTCTGACGCTGTTTGCTGCATGCAAACAAGTTCCATTTGGTACCAGAGCCTTTTATTTTGCACCCAAGAAGCATTTCTGATTTTCCTGAGGAGTGGATTTGAGTTTAAGAGAACTTGACCTATCCACTGGAAAATCTATCGATGCAGAAAAGATAATTTAGCTAAGAAGCAAAGAGAAAAGACCCTTGTTTAAGGTATAGTTTATTACCAATGAGGGGAAAAACAGCAGTGTGTAGAATTTTCAGTAGTGTAGCTATGTTAATCAGTTGCAGCAAAACCCAAGAGCTTTGTGGCACACTAAAGACCAACATATTTATGATGGAGACAGTTCTTACAGCGGCGTAGCATGGGTTATCAGCACCCGGGGCGAGGCAAGTAATTTGCGCCCCCTAACCCGGGGCAAGGCAAGTAATTTGCGCCCCCTAACCCGGGGCAAGGCAAGTACAGTAATTTACTCTCCCAAGCAGCAGCAGCGAGGCTTCTCTTTCCCCCGTGCTCTCCTGGAGCTGCCTCTTTTCTTTCCTTTTTTCCCTTTCTCCAAGGATTTTCGCTTTCTCTCCTTAATTGATTCCTCCTCCACACCGCGGCGTTTCCTGGCTGCTTCCCCCCCTTCCCCCCTCTCTCCTCCTCTCTCTGCTTGCCTTGCCCTGCCCTGCCTAAGGGCGCCCTGAGGAGACTCCGCTCTCCTTTTTGACCAGGCGAGGTGGAAAAAAAGGGGGGAAAGTCTCTTCCCGCCCCCTCGCCAGACTCCCTGCTCAGCTCGGCTCACTACCCAGGCGGCCAGTGGAGAGAGAGCCTCAATTACCATAAAGCTCCTCTCCCTCCGCTTTGCCAAGCTGTCAAAGCCCGGCAGCAGCGGCAAAGGCAGCAGCAGGCGCAGCCAGACCCCCGCCAGCCAGCCAGCCCGCCCGGCTTCCTCTCCTTTTTTTGCCCGCAGCAGAAGGCTTCGCTCTCCCCCTTCCGCGACCTCCTCGCCAAGCCGAGCGAGCGCGGGCTTCCTAACCCGTGGATTTTAGTAGGGGCAGAGAGCTGCTAGTGCGAGCGCGCCCCCCGCCCATGTTGCGCCCGGTGCGGCCGGCACCCCTGGCACCCCCCACGCTACGCCACTGAGTTCTTATGAGCCAGAGTCCACTTCATAAGATTCATGAAGTGCAATCTTCACTTGGTAGGTGTATATAAAGGTAAAGGTAAAGGTACCCCTGCCCGTACGGGCCAGTCGTGTCCGACTCTAGGGTTGTGCACCCATCTCACTTAAGAGGCCGGGGGCCAGCGCTGTCCGCAGACACTTCCGGGTCACGTGGCCAGCGTGACAAGCTGCATCTGGCGAGCCAGCACCAGCGCAGCACACGGAAACGCCGTTTACCTTCCCGCTAGAAAGTGGTCCCTATTTATCTACTTGCACCCGGGGGTGCTTTCGAACTGCTAGGTTGGCAGGCGCTGGGACCGAGCAACGGGAGCGCACCCCGCCGTGGGGATTCGAACCGCCGACCTGACGATCGGCAAGTCCTAGGCGCTGAGGCTTTTACCCACAGTGCCACCCGCATCCCAGGTGTATATACATGGATGTAAAAGAAAAATAATGTAGAGTTGGAGTTAAATGGCAGTTTAATTAGCGCTTAAATGTATGCATTGTAAACACAGTGACGCTTAACAACAGGTGATAATACCATTGTCTTAGCAATTCTACTAATTAACCTCGGTAGAGGGATAGGAAACCATTGTCTCAGTCCAGACTCAAATGAATAGAACAAAATGTATTGATAAATTATCTTCAAATTGTAGCCTCATTCCAAAGTTTCTTTGATCCACGATAGCCACTTTAAGGTCAGGAACAGACCATCTGAGTATGCTGAATTCTTTTTCAGTCACAATTCTAATGTCAAATTTGTGTCTGTATATTCTTTTATGCAGGCCTTTGTGTCCTATGAAGGATGTAGATGGGGATTGGGAGCAGATAATAGCATATATCACATTGGAAGATGGGCAGGTGACTTGATCCTTCATGTTGCTGTCGTCGACACTATCGGGCCTTGCATGGGGTCTGGATGGCAACTGAGTCTGTTGTAAGGCCCTGTATTTACGTCTCTGTTATATGGCTGATGTTGCTGGTGAGCAGTTGCTTTAGGCTGGGGCACTATTTTTAAGCAAGGACTTGCCTAACCCCCGAGGCATGTGAAAGGGAAGTACAGTATATGATTGTTCAGGATAGACTGTAGATATTTTGCTGGAGTGGATGCATCTGGAAGCTGGAAGTGGCAATAAGTAGCATTCTGTAACTTTGTCTTCAAAGTGTGTCCTGGAGTAAATTTTTTCAGGATACCAGTCTAGGCTTGTTGCCTGTGTTACTACAGCAAGTAGATTGAACTGGAGTAGTGGACTGCCTTAGAGGCAGTCTCCCAGCTGCATCGTGGCTGGTTGGACTCCACTGGTGTACCATGCTGGCCGATGCTGAGATTGAAGATCAAAAATTATTGAAACCGTAAACGAATAATTTCCTTTGAGAGCATGTTATTTACTGTGGTTCAGAAAATGCATTGTTACCATGAGCACAGTGACAGTCACAATCAAAAGTGGAGTTAAATCCTTAAATCCACTGTTTTCAGTGGGATTAAGCACACTTCACTCTGTTCAGGATTTTGGCCTTAGGATTTATCCTAGATGTCCGGACAAACAAATAAAACACTTCTCATTCCCCTTCAAGGAATCCTAATCCATTTAATAACCACACACAGAGAGAGCAAATCCGTGATGTAATTTTGTTCTACAGATCTTACTGGTCTTAATGTATTTAGTATTTAGATAATGTATTTAGTCCAATATAAAGCTGTTTGTTTATTTAAAATATGAATGTATTGTCTCATTAAAATTATGCCAAGGCAGTGTGCAATAAAACAATTATCTATAAAACAATGTAATATACAATATACAGTATATTGGACTGGACCCATGGATGGTTAAGTCCAGTAAAAGGCAACTAGGGGGTGTGGTGCTCATCTCGCTTTCAGTTCAAGGGAGCCAGCGTTTGTCCACAGACAGCTTTCCGGGTCATGTGGCCAGCATGACTAAACTGCTTCTGGCGCAACGGGACACCATGACAGAAACCAGAGCATGCAGAAATGCCATTTATCTTCCTGCCACAACAGTACCTATTTATCTACTTGCACTGGTGTGCTTTTGAACTGCTAGGTTGACAGATGCTGGGACAGAGCAATGGGAGCTTACCACCCATCTGATCGGCAAGTCCTAGGCTCTGTGGTTTAACCCAAAGCGCCACCCGCATCCCTAGCCACACTAGAGGATATGCTAAATTTCCACCTTTCTTCTTTAATCTGCCATGGTAAAGAATGACACTTGTTGTGAATGGATCTCTTTATTTAAAATGACCATAAAAATATACTTAAAACATACACATCACACATGGATGGCCTTGCCATCGCTGGTGAGGCAAGTTATGGGTCTCTTTTATCCTCCTCTGCAGCAGGCCTCATCTGTGAGGACACAGGGGCACAATGCCAACATTCTCATTGTTTGTTTAGAAAAACCAGATCAACACAGGAAAGCTCAATTATATATCTAAACCTTGGTGTAAGTGCTTGGATGAAACTACAGTATTCTCTGCTATTTGCCATAAGCATGTGGTAAACAAAGAGCTACGTATATTCCCTTGCCAGTGGCTCTGGGAGTCATTTGTTTGCCACATATACTTCCTTTGTTCCATTCAATTGCCTTTGAGGATAGTTTTGCACTTCCCATGCCAGTAATTCAAATGTAAAACCTGCATTGACTAGAACATAAATCTGATTTGAAAATTACTCTCTTCCACTTTCAATCTTGTATTAACAACACTCATTCCAGATGAAAGGGACATCTCACACATGAGAAATGTTCTAAAGCAGGCATCCCCAAACTCGGCCCTCCAGCTATTTTGGGACTACAACTCCCATCATCCCTAGCTAACAGGACCAGTGGTCAGGGATGATGGGAGCTGTAGTCCCAAAACAGCTGGAGGGCCGAGATTGGGGATGCCTGTTGTGAATATTCAAAGTATCTGATATGTGGACCATCACATGTGATGAAGGTTTAAGTGTGTGTTCCCTCTGCACCCAGTTGACAGGGTGTTACTGTGGCAAATAAAACAAACTAGGCAAGTATGTGTTCATCATGTGGTACATAGTGTACAGACATACACAGACTTTCCTACCCTTCTATTCTTCTTTGGGCACACAAAGTTGGGCCAACAACTCCTCATTTGGGACCCAGGTACAGATGTAGGACAGGGCTTTGTTTTGGTGGAAATGCAAGAGCGAAATGCTCCGGGGGGAACTTCTTCCTTCTCTTCTTTGGCTCTGGGCTGGTGGTTGCCTGCTTTACCTGTTGGTGATCCATTTAGGTGACAATTATGTAGCACCAAAGAGCAGGGTTTGGCCTTGTCTGTTGAATCATGGGAGACCTTCACTGGATTTGTGACTGGCTCCAGGGGTGAATGTTGTATGGTCTGAACTTTTGGAGAGATGGTGCTGGCAGGGGGAGACGTCTCCCAAGAAGATTGATATTAGGAGGGATGTCTTAGCATCAGGATTAAGCTCATAATAGGATGAAGCACAATATCACCACTATTACCACCCTTAATTAGCCTGGTGGGGTTCACCTTTCCTGCAGAGAGCTCTTGGGTTTGGTTGGCGAAGGTGAACAAGCACAACCTGGTTGCCTCTTGTGGCATTTAGTGTGGGCAGGTAAGGAGAAGATAATACCTCAATTCACTGCCATCCTGAGGCATTATGGGGGTAAAGGTGTACTCTTGAAATGTCAACCATAGCTTGAGGCTTAGGGGTAATTGCGGGTGCCCTTATGCCTATGTATCATGGTAAATGGGGCCAAGGTTGTGTGTCAATTACCCTCACTTAGCAGGTGGCGCTGTGGTCTAAACCACTGAGCCTAAAGCTTGCCGATCAGAAGGTTGGTGGTTTGAATCCCTGCGATGGGGTGAGCTCCTGTTGCTCGGTCCCTGCTCCTGCCAACCTAGCAGTTCGAAAGCACATCAGAGTGCAAGTAGATAAATAGGTACCGCTCCAGCGGGAAGGTAAACGGTGTTTCCATGCATTGCTCTGGTTTCACCAGAAGCGGCTTAGTCATGCTGGCCACATGACCCGGAAAAACTGTCTGCAGACGAACATCGGCTCCCTCAGCCAGTAAAGCTAGATGAGCACTGCAATCCCAGAGTCGTTCCCAAATGGACTTAACTGTCAGGGGTCCTTTACCTTTTACCTTTTTAGCAAGGAGGGAGACATTTCTTCCAGTCCCTGGCAGGGGAGAAAATGAATTGCCGGCTTACATGTTTGGGTGCATATGAGAGGCACATTTCCCTCTTGTGTCATCATTGATTCCCCCTGCCTGCACATAATTATTTGACTAATCGTAGACCCTCTAATTCATTATATTTTAATAAACACAACCTTTTTTAAACAACTTAATAAGTTGTTCTGCGTCGTCTTTCTGGGTGTAGGGGCAGAAAGGAAGAAATGAACAGGAAGGAAACGATTATGATAGGATGAAAGAATAGGGCAGCTTAAGGAGGTTTTGGTATAAAATGAAGATGACCCCCAGCTGCAAGCTGCCCACCGGTGTGTTGTTGTTGTTCTGCAGCAGCAGGAATGTGGTGACAGTATTTTCTGGACAGGCTGCTGGGCACCCACTGCTCTTCATATCAAGTTCCTGTGCCCTGTTGAACCCTGTCTCCCAATATGAATAGTCTTCATTGTAGGGACCCTGCGTGTATGACCACACTTGTGCTATTCTTGCTTCAAACATGGGTGCATGTGTGGCTGACTCATGTAAGCTTGAAGCTGATCAGTGCACCCAGCATGGAATCACTTTGAGCAATTGAAGAGAAAACCACTCTGTAGGGATATTTCCTGATAATAATATGAGTGGTTTCAGATTTAGCCAATAAAAGTCATAAAAAATTAAATATTTAAAAATATTTACTATACACAGGGATTTACGCTGCTGCCCATCTCTGGGGAGACATTTAAGGAAAAGAGTGCAAGATGGGTATTAGTCTGCTCTGAAGAGAGTTTTACAATGTGGTTTAAAGAATATAAAATATTATGTTGTCCCTCTAGATAACACTAGATTAAGGTTAATATTGTTGAAAATACCTACATTTGCTTCCCTCATCCCCTCACTGTGATGTTTATCGCCTAATAAAAATGCTAAAGTTTCCAAGGAAAGATGCTTAATTTGCTGTTGCTGCTCAGTTGCATTCTGCATTCTATTTTGTAGTAAATGCCATAATATCCCAAGTGGACTGCCACACTGTCAGATACATTATTTATACATAACATTACGGGGTAATCAATGAAAAGAAAATGCAAGGAGCCTCTTTTTCCTGTTCTGCTTTAAAGCTACAGGAAAGATAATCCGAGGGAAAGTTTCAGCAATAGATCTAAGGATTACAGTGGTACCTCAAGTTAATTCATTCTGGCGTTCCGTTCTTAACCTGAAACTGTTCTTAACCTGAGGTGCCACTTTAGATAATGGGGCCTCCCCCTGCCGCCGCATGATTTCTGTTCTCATCCTGAGGTAAAGTTCTTAACTTGAGGTACTACTTCTGGGTTAGCGGAGTCTGTAACCTGAAGCATCTGTAACCTGAAGCGTCTGTAACCCGAGGTACGACTGTGCTTTGAATCTGTTTATTATGGTGGCCACTTCTGAATTGCCCCAAAATGCAACTAAAGGGGTCTCAATCCACAAACAAACTGCATGTGCAAACGTATTGGTGCAAATTTAGAAAGAATAACTATAATTTAAACTGGAAATGCAAGCCATGGATTGCTAACTTATTTTGGCATGTTACCTGAATTAACAAAATATAGTCACAGCCATCAGCACCTCCAGAGGTTGCTACACCATGCAGATTCATGTTCCTGAGGAAAGAGAGGCAAGCAGCTTTAAGCCATAGTATGTTTGTAGTACCCTGGGAAGCTCAACCTGTGGTTTTGGTTCTAAATTATGCTTAGCTCAAACCATGGTCTAGTGAGACATATTAGCTGAGCCAGGGTTCTAATTTGATTATGGTGCTGTCTGTGTTTCTTACAGCAGCAACATGTATGTTGCTCCCATTGCCTGGACTTTAGGAAATAGTTTTACTACAATTAAATTTCATTTTAATAATGCAAGGCATAAAGAGAAGGGGCATATCTATCAGACTAGGAAAGCTTCAGATAATTAGGCCGCAGGATGATCCATGGCATGGACCTACAATGAAGACCCCATTGTGTAATTTACTCAGCTTAGTCCAGCCCTGGTTTGCTCCATTTATTTTCGGTAGCCAACAACAAAAAACTACCATTCTCAATGATGTTTTATGGATGAAATAAGCAGGCTGGAGACTCTCCAGGTAACAGAGACCATTTAACTATTCATTCTGAAACATCCTGAAGATAGAAATTCAAGCAGAACAGAGGAAACAAATATTATATTAAAATAAGGGAAATGCAGAAGGATGGATAGGAGAATTATGATGTTTTTTCTGCTTCTGCTGAGCTCATTTTGTTTTATTTTCTTAATAGAAGCTTCAGATCAATACAAAAATATTCTGCTTTGTTCCAGTGATTGACTATGAATACATTATGTGCATGCAAAAAATAGTGATAATCTATGTTGATACAATAGTTCATTTTGCATTAGTGTCCTAGATAGAACAATGTTAAGAAGCAATTTAAATGAAATTCATTTAAATGTCAGCTCTCATGCTTGCGATTTTTCTATAATTGGTTATTTAATTAAAATAATTCTCATAGTCATTAATTTAGACTAAAACTTGCTGTGCACTGACATGTTTTAATTACATGGTATTAACAAAATTGATATGCTTTAAAAAAGCATGGTTAAATTTTAAACAAGAATAAATTAGGAATCTCATAGATCATCCTACTTAGAGTATTTATGAGAGAAAATATCAGTCTTTTAAAGTGTTTATTATAAACAAAGTCACAATATTATTGCTTATGCCTCAGAGTTTGGTCCTGTAATTTTTTTTTATGTGAGGATTTTATTTCATCATGGTCCCCTGTTCTCTGAATTCCTTTAACCAACACACTATAAACAAGGTAATGAACTTGAATTAAATATTAATTGGAAAAACAAATGAACCACAGAGACCACAACAGACAAACAGAGAGCCAATGCCTGAATGATGCTATAACTTTGATTTCATTAGTACAACATTTTAATGATGTTTTCAGGATTTGAATCCTTATCATTTCTTGAAAACAGAAAGGTACATGTGGACACACTATGAACACACATTTTATTTTGGAATGATCAGCTAGCAAAAAATGACCACAACTAACTTGATGGCCACAGTAATGTTGGGCAACTGCCTCCCATGTTATCAGCCAATCTCTTACATGAAGTGGAATAACACGCTGCGAGTTTTCCATTTAAAAGGAAGGAGTGATTGATCTCAGGTGAGCTTTGAAGGTCTCTGTAGCCATCTGGCCATCAGAATGGACTATAAAACTCTACTAATTCTTTCTTTATAAGGTGAGGAGTAAATGAACTGATTTAATGCAGCATATCTTAGGACAGAGGCCAGGGCTGGAACTCAGGTAGATGCCATTGCCATTATAAGAGGACAAGAGAGGCATTTGTGGTGAGTTTTGGCCCCTCTTTTTCTAGAAAAATAGCACTGGTAGAACCCATGTGGATTTTTTGTTTTCATACACTGCTCACTGATTTTTTGGGAAAAAGAGAAAAGAAACACTTTGGAGGGGAAATGGGGGCAGGAATGGTTTAAAAAGGTCTTGAGGATGCGCTTGTGCAAACAGAGGAACTACTCTGGGTTTTTCTTCCAATGTTCTTCTGCTAAATTGGAAACAGCACATCTGTGAACAGAAAGCTTTTGTACTCAAACATGCTTTTGTATAGCAAGTCTCTAGACTTTTGTAGATAGATGAAGGGACTGGTCTCTGCTGGAATTTGTGGCAAACTCCACCTGCCTCAATGAAGCAAGCAAACAATTTTATCCAAACGTTATTTGTTACTCATTCATTTCATATATTTATATCTTGCCTTTCAGCTCTTTGTGGACCCCTACAATTATTAAAACTAGTAATCATAATATCAAGAAAAAAGTAATCAAAAAGGACCCAGTCTCTTCTTTGTGCAGATTGCACCACCCCTTCATATTATTTACAAATTATTATTGACCTGTGCATATTGTAGGGTGTAAACAACTGTTCAACATACCAAAATTGAGCTGTCCTTTTCAAGAAGACTGTACATAAGAGATGTTTGTACACAGTATTAATCGGCTAGTTGTGCTCTTTTTCACTGAGAAGAAAACAGAAGCAGGGAGATATCTCAAACTGATGTGCAGTGTAATGCTGTACATGGCTACTCAGAGGTAAGCTCCATTGAGTTCAATGAAACTTATTCAAATTTGGGTTACAAGCCAGATTTCTCATGGATAGAGCAGCTATTCCGTCTTTATTCCAGAATGTTAGGAGGATAACCTGATATCTGGAGTCTATAAGATGACCTACAAGCTAGTTGCAGCATCAGATAATCACTATTTTTCACTTCTTTGCTGCTTATTATTATTTTTCTCACCCCCCCCCCAGCTTTGTGTAACATCTTGCGTGGTGAAGAGTTCTGGAGAACCCGAAAGCTTGTCATGCTTTTGCAACACTGAAGTTTGGAGTCAGCCCCCACCTGCCTGCCTGACCTAGTGAGCAGCAGCAGAAGAAGAGTTTGGATTTGATATCCCGCCTTTCACTCCCCTTCAGGAGTCTCAAAGCGGCTAACAATCTCCTTTTCCCTTCCTCCCCCACAACAAACACTCTGTGAGGTGAGTGGGGCTGAGAGACTTCAAAGAAGTGTGACTGGCCCAAGGTCACCCAGCAGCTGCATGTGGGGGAGCAGAGACGCGAACCCGGTTCACCAGATTACGAGACTACCGCTCTGAACCACTACACCGCACTGAGCATAAGACTAAAGCCTGAGAACATGTAAGCAGATAAAATTTCCAGAGATTTTGTACTCATTCTGAAACATTGCTCAGTCAACAAAGTGCATCAATAAAAAATTATACAAGAGTTGTGATGTTATAGATTTATTTTTAGCTTAGATTTTAGTTTACAGATGATTGTTTGGAAAGTGGATTTAAGTTCAGCTGAAATACATGGATTGTTAGTAGCATGAACAATGCAGATTCTTAGCTCTTAATTTGAATATCAAGACTACTGTATATCACCTATAATGTTTTATAGGTGATTGATATAGAGATTGTCCAGTAAAATTTGAGCTGTTTGCAAATTCAGTGGGCATGCTTGAAAACACCATGGTAAACACAGTGAAGGCAAGCTTTGATGCTTGGTGCTTGCAATTCTTCCTAGACTACCCCTTCTCAGTCACACACAGACTGATGGCATCCATCTGCCTTGAGAGACAATGCAAGAATGAGTGTGTCATCGGGAGTAAAGGAAAACCGTTGGCAAGTTTACAGTGCCTGCTGTGCTGTAGAGACCGATGCAGGAAAGATATGTTTCATTGCAGGTGGGGCAGAGGAAGGTGTCTGGTTTTGCTGCTACGGGTGAACTATGGAATGTGTCCTTGAATTATGAGAATGCCTCTTGCTTCTCTGGCTCAAGGAATGCAATGTTTACTTTTGTTCAGCAGATTATTTTTCCACAACATGACACATTCCACAACCTGGGATGTGTCGGGTTGTGGAAAAATAGTCTACTGGACAAAAGTAAAAATTGCATTCATTGTTCTGACCACATTGGCCTCTGGCCTTGCGCACCAGAAGGCCTGTGGCCCAGGTTATCTGGAAGGTAAAGCGGCCTTTGGTTTGAAAAAAAATTATTCCAACCCTACTGGAAGGCACTGTTGTCACCTATTTCCATCTCTACTTGTCAGAAATCATAATGAGCCTTTGTTCCCCCCACCCCCATACACATAGACGTGGTACCAAGTTCCAAAATTTGGCTCACAGTCTATAAAAATGTTGGCTGCTGCTGTGTCTTGCCACGGTCTCAGTGCTCTGCTTCTTCTCTGCCAACACTCGGGTCTCTAGGTTGTAGACATGATGCTCATTCTGGTGTTTTGGGGAAAACATGAAGGCATTTTAGATAACACCCACATAGCTTCTAATTTGGTTCCAATTACTTGACGAGCTGCCAAGAAATCTATTTTTATTTCCCGCGCAGGCTGTGTTGATTTCTCTATAAGTTGGTTGCCACAACGCAAAACCTGGTGCAGACCCGAGGGTAAGATTGCAGAGAAGATGCTGCAAAGATTCCAGCCTTCGCACCGGCAGCGTTTAGCGTGTTATTTGAAAAAGCTGTGGATTGTCATTAAGTGACAAACCTGCTGCTGCCAACTTCTTGTAAGAATTGTATTTGTTGTCTCATGCCAAACAGCCTCTTTAAATGCTAATGAACAAAGTATGGCACACATTCTGCTCTTGATGGATTATGCTGATGCCTTCTGTGGTCAACAGAAGGGGAATTCTAGGCCCATATGATTTCCATTCTGGCATCCTCAGCTCGTCTCTGCTTACAAGCCAGTAGGCACTCAAACAGATTAGTCTATCTTATTTTTAAATTGCACAGAGATTTCTCTCAGTAACGTGCACATCGGAACTTTCTATGCCAAGCCGCTTAGTTCGTGCAGGGTCCCCCCCCCCTGAAAAAAAACCCTTAGAAAACCTAAACACATGATCCTAATATCAATAATGTTCTCTGCGTATTGATATACTTGGGAAATTCAATCATAAAATTTTAATAAATAGTTAATTAGACATTTGTCTTTAACTCTTTGGAGACAGAAACTTAGTGATTTTCATTTTTAAAAAATTGTCTTGTGGTAATTATAATCTCCAGCTAGTGAAAAACAACGTTTTCCTCTAATTCCGCCCCCCCCTCCGAATATGGAGTGGCTTTTTTTTGTTCTTTATTTTTCCTTTGCTACATGCACAGAAGGGCACAATCAACTCTGCTTCCCAGTTTGACAAATGTGGTGTCTACTTAGCCCCTAAGCCATCAGAAGATACGTCAAGCAGAGATGAGACAACACGCTATGTACAGGCATGTGTGGGGCCAGCCCTAAGCCATATGCACAGATAAGACTCCCTGGTAATAGTTATCTTTGGTCTGTGTAATTCATAGCTGGCCTTCATGTATCCAGCCTCTGAAGTCTAATTGCATTTATTTAAAAGTCCTTGTGTTTAATCCCCCCCCTCGATATCTCTCTCAATGTATGTGTGTGTATACATCTCTCTCTCTCTCTCTCTCTCTCTCTCTCTCTCTCTCTCTCTGTGTGTGTGTGTGTGATTTGAAACTAACACTTCATGTATCTGATGAAAAGTCCATGAAAGCTCATGCCAGAATAAAATAATAAGCATGCTTGATCAGAAGTAAATCCTATTATGTGCAATGGGTCTTCCTCCCAAGTAAGCCTGGACTGGAATCCAGCCTTCATTTTTTAACGTGCCACAGGACTTTGGCACGCCTTTCTCACAAATAACCATGCAGAAATAGTAGTTTCCGCCTGCTTACATATGAGTTTGATAGTGGTGGTGACAACTATTCCTAAATTCTATAAGTCTTTTGCAGTGGCATCAAAATGCGGCAGATTCACATAGTAATTTCTGAAACTCAAAAGATCGTCACCCCCATTCTCAAGTGGGCAATTGTGTTATTGCATCATTTTCTAATCTATCCCGATCAGACTTTGCACTGGAGTGAAGGACAACTTCAGTGGCTACAACTGGGGAGAATAATCTGATTTTCCCAAACTAGGTGTGATGACTTCAAATCTGGTGATATTGCTGTTTCAGTGAATTTTCTTCAACATTTGCATTGCAAGGTTTTCAACTTTCCAGATCCCCAGAAGTTTGAAAAGTAGTATTTTTTAAAAAATCTTATAGCAGCAACTACTAACATTTCCACTCGGGGAATTTATCAGTCATGCTTCTGAATAACCACACACAATTTATTTATTACATTTACAGCCTGCCCTTTTCCCAAGGAGCTTAGGCTGGTATACCTAGTTCTCTACCTCTCTCCATCTTTTCATCAGACGAATCCTGTAAGGTGGCTTAGGCAAAGACAAAATGATTCCTAGCCAGGGTCTGAGCTTCATTTGAACCTGGATCTCCCAGTTCTAGTCCAACATAGGTGGAATCTAGACACATATTAAAAAACCCTGTGAAAATGCTTTAAAAAATGTTTTGAAAAATATATTGAATTTCCCATAAGCTCACCATTGCCATCTAGTGTCACATTTGTACAATGCACTTAAAACACACTTAGAATATTATATTTGCAGCTGCATAGCTGAGTCCATGGTAACCACTACATGATACACTAGCCAGAATAACAATATCTTACTGGAAAGCTTTATCTCAGCTTTCCTGAGGTGAAATGTAAATGGCCAATTATATTACACCTCTTCTCAGTCCTTAGGTAGCTGGTGGCCCATTGGGACTGGTGGGGTGGAAGGCAGCGGGCCCAAAAAGTAGGTGGAGCTGGAGGCAGTGATACATAGGTGACTGACTGCAGTTTTGTCCCCATTCTCTTCTCTACTGACTCCTACAAGAGCAATTCTGAGCCGGTGCAGTGCTACTCTCTTGGACTCGCTGCAAGTAACATGGAAGGCAGACTGGGGCTGATCGAGGGCAGACTGAGGTTGGTGTGTCAGTGCCCCAGGTGCCCTCAAAATAAGCCTCCATTCTCTCTACCACCTTAGAAAACATTTCAGAGGCAGTGGCTTTCTAGATTCACTTCTAATAGGCAGTGGCAAAGTTGCATGCTCCGGCACCCGGGGCGGAGAGCAGGTGGAGGCGTGGCTGGCGTGCATCCTGGGGGCGTGGCGTGCGCCCTGGGGGTGTGGCCTGTCGCTGATGGGGGCGTCCCGGGGGCGTGGCACGCTGCCCGCGGGTGCGTGTTGCCCGGCATGGTGGGGGTGTACAGCGTGTGTCTGGAGGGTGGCTGCGATGGTACCCCCCTCCACAATGGTGTGGGGGGCAGTGCGCTCCCCCTGCCCCCCTTTCCTCCGCCAGTGCTAATAGGAATAAGATGTGCTACACAGTTATGACTAGTGCAAAGTTATGACTAGTACTAGAGAGCCAGTGTGGTGTAGTGGTTAAGAGCGGTAGACTCTGGTGAACCGGGTTCGCTTCCCCGCTCCTCCACCTGCAGCTGCTGGGTGACCTTGGGCTAGTCACACTTCTTTGAAGTCTCTCAGCCTCACTCACCTCACAGAGTGTTTGTTGTGAGGCAGGAAGGGAAAGGAGAATGTTAGCCGCTTTGAGACTCCTTTGGGTAGTGATAAAGCAGGATATCAAATCCAAACTCTTCCTCTTCTCTTCTTCTTCTAATATCCTGAAGTATCAACACTCAAATATGGCTCCACTCCAGGCCAACACTCTTTTTTTTCCCCTCCAAAAAAAGGAGGTGCCAGAATGTCTTCCTTGTTCTCTTATAATGGCACCAGAGAGGTGCTGGGACTGAGTTCCAGTGAGTTCCAACTGAAAGAAAAGCTGTGGGCTATACATATTATTAGGGACGCGGGTGGCGCTGTGGGTAAAAGCCTCAGCGCCTAGGGCTTGCCGATCGAAAGGTCGGCGGTTCGAATCCCCGCGGCGGGGTGCGCTCCCGTTGTTCGGTCCCAGCGCCTGCCAACCTAGCAGTTCGAAAGCACCTTCGGGTGCAAGTAGATAAATAGGGACTGCTTACTAGCGGGAAGGTAAACGGCGTTTCTGTGTGCGGCTCTGGCTCGCCAGAGCAGTGATGTCACGCTGGCCACGTGACCTGGAAGTGTCTCCGGACAGCGCTGGCCCCCGGCCTCTTGAGTGAGATGGGCGCACAACCCTAGAGTCTGTCAAGACTGGCCCGTACGGGCAGGGGTACCTTTACCTTTACCTTTACCTTTATACATATTATTATTATTATTATTATTATTATTATTATTATTATTATTACCTCACCCATCTGGCTGGGTTTCCCCAGCCACTGAAATGCCATTTCAGTGCCTAAAGATTTGATTGCACTGGTGCGTTTCTTAAAAACCTTGTTTACTTTGAACAGTAGACTGTGATAATTGGCAGTAGACTGTGATAATATATCATGACAAACTGCTCTGGAAAGTGCCCTGTGTTTTGACATTTGTTAGTCCTATGGTGAAGGGGACTGCCCCTCTAAGACACACAGTGCCATCATGGGCACACAGAACTGGAATTTTTGGAAATTGACATCAGGCCTTTTCATATCAGATTTGAAGCTTCTTCTTCTTTTTTAAAAGAATAATTTGGGCTTTGCTACCAAACTCCATAGACCGAAATCTACTAAAAATGGAACAATTATGCCTGCTGCACTAGTGGATCAGCGACCTAAATCTTTTCCACATATAAACATGGAATTTAATTTGCAGACCATGTCAACTATCTGTAGGATAGACGGTTATGATCTATCTGTTAGAAAGAAAGAAAAATGTGAAATGGAGTTGGATCCCAGGAGCCTTGTTTTTATAACTGAGGATTGATTTTCTAGATTGTAAGAATATGCTGGTAGGACTTTGCACCCATTAAAATGGAGGGTGTTCAGAATTTGAGAAAAATACACCCTGACATTCAAACACATGAATGTTGGCTGGTTACTAGCCCTACAATCTGCAGTGCCAGAAATAAGTAGGGATTTGGGCTAACTTTATGCTTTGGCTGTATAACGTGTGTTACAACAACTTATAGGTCCCCCATAGATACCATGCATACACTTGCCCTAATTATATTATTTGGACCAGTTTCCTTTCTGTCCAAATGCAAGCAATATACGACAAAACTATGACTGGAAGAATGACAGAGTTGTTTACAAATATTAGCCTTCTGTAAACCGAGGTGTGCATTGAAACACCTGTATATGAATGTGGTCTGGATCACGTTGTAATTCCTCTTTGATATACATGTTTTCAAATGTTGCTGCTATTTATGGTAAGACCTTTAAAGGTCCAGACTAATTAATAAATGAGATCAATTTCAGGGGTTTTTAAAAATTACCAGGGGCCACTTAAGTATTCCATTTGGGGAGCTTTTTAAAGGCCATGTCTGAAAGAGATTTGTACCCATCTCCCTGATGTGAATTTTTCATTCACCGCAGTGTGGCAAACTGTTCTGCACAATAACCTTTTCTCTGTTTTGAACAGGGATTAGAATAATATATTTGACCCTTTGGAGTTGCCTGAGAGAGATGCTGGCCCCCTTGTTCAATAAAGTGAAATATGCCACTGGTGTCCTAGGGTTAAGGCCACAGCACTAAAACTATTTAACGCCAAGTACCCTGCTGATTTGGCTCATTCCTTCAGTGCAGAGGGCTCCTTTTTATAATTCAGCTGAATTATATAAGCTTAATCACAAGACTTTCTCATCCACAATACAATTAAGGGAAATATTTAGCTTTGCAAACAAAGCAAGTTAACCTGGTCACATTGTGCATTATAGGAAAATTTATTATTGCATAAAGAGCAGTGTAAACCTACAGAAGGCCTGGTAATTATAGTACCATTGATGGTCTTTGTTGCTTTAATTCCGAGGCAGCCAGAATGATTAAAGTGAATCTTAATCGACTTCTCCATTAAAAATGCTGGCAGAGGAGCTCCTTTAACCTTTCCCATTGATTGAACACAACAATCACCATTCAATTATAATGCAAAAGGACATTTGTTATATTGTACAAAAGATGCATGAGCCATTTCCTTTTACTCGAGACAATCAATGAGATGACTTCTACCTCAGAGAAAGTCAGCTCACCATACCTGCAGAACGATTGTACAAAGCTGACGACAAAAATAGCACATTTGGGTGGTTTTTGTTCTGCACCCTCCGAGAATGTAAGTTCTGTATATATTGTAGATCACAATGCACGTATCAGAAGAAAAAACTTTTCTTAATCTAGCAGGAAGAAAAACACTGAGGGTCCGATCCTATGCATATTTACTCTGAAATAAGCCTTAAAGGTAAAGGTACCCCTGACTGTTAGGTCCAGTCGTGAATGACTCCGGGGTTGCACACTCATCTCGCTCTATAGGCCGAGGGAACGGGTGTTTGTAAACAGCTTTTGGGTCATGTGGCCAGCATGACTAAGCCGCTTCTGGCGAACCAGAGCAGCGCACGGAAACGCCGTTTACCTTCCCGCCGGAGCAGTACCTATTTATCTACTTGTACTTTGACAAAATGTGCATAGATAGGGTTGCCATATTTTGAAGAGCAAAAAAGAGTACGCTATGATGACTCTCGTTTCAAATACCCCTACCATATGTAGGTTATAGAAGCTGCGATATATTGCTGAGGGCGGCAGGAGGAGAGAAAAGCAAGTCTGCAACCACCAGTTATGTCAATGCCTCATCCAGAAAGTATAGCCAGAGACATTTTGGCAAATTTTAAAAATCCGCCCGGACAGACATTCTACCCCTAAAAAAGAGGATGTGTCCTGGAAAAAGAGGACACATGGCGACCCTAGCATGGGATGGCAGCCTTGAAAAAAGGAGGTGCAATGTGATATACAGTGGTACCTCGGGTTACATACGCTTCAGGTTACAGACTCCGCTAACCCAGAAATATTACCTCAGGTTAAGAACTTTGCTTCAGGATGAGAACAGGAATTGTACTCCGGTGGCGCAGCGGCAGCAGGAGGCCCCATTAGCTAAAGTGGTGCTTCAGGTTAAGAACAGTTTCAGGTTAAGAACAGACCTCCAGAATGAATTAAGTTCTTAACCTGAGGTACCAGTGTATGTTTATTTGGAAGCATGTGCCACTGTGTTCAGTGAAACTTACTAGCCTATTAGAGTTTGAGAGTGTCAACAATCATACAGATAGAGTTGATCCAGTTGACATTGTGTACTTAGACTTTTAAAAATGCTTTTGACAAAGTACCTCACCAAAGGCTCCTGAGTAAGCTTATCAGTCATGGAGTAAGTTGAGAGGTCCTCTTGTGAATCAGTAACTGGTAAATTAGCAGGAAGAAGAGAGTAGGAATAAATGGACAGTCCTCCAAATGAAAAGAAGTAGAATGGGAAGTCCCCCAAGGATTGGGGCCTGTGCTTTTTAATTAATTCATAAATTGTTTAGAATTAAGGCTGAGTTGGACAAGTGTGCTGGTGATACTGACTTGTTCAGGGTGGTTAGAACAGAAAGAGATTGGGAAGATCTCCGAAAGGATCTCTCCAAACTGAGTAAACAGGCAGAAAAAAATGGAAAATAAGTGTAAAGTGATGCAAATTGCAGTGAAAAAAATCTTAATACATTTGTCAGGTCTGAACTGGCAGTCACTGAACTGGAATGATCACTTGGATTCGCAGTGGTTAACTCCATGAAGATGTTGACTCAGTATGCAGCAGCTGTGAAAAAGCCAAGTTCCATGCCTGGGATCATTAGGAAAGGAAAGGAAAATACAAGTGTCAATATCATAATGCTGTTATGCAAATCTGTGGTGCGGCTGCACTTGAAAGTCAGGTCTGGTTCCCCTCACCTCAAAAAGGATTATGTAGAGCTGGGAAGAGTTCAGCACAGGGCAGTTCAAAGGGGTGAAGCTGGTGGACTTATAAAAGGGTAAAAGAGTATTGGGAAATAAATGTTTAAAAGTACTTTTCCAAAAAAAGAGACTCCTTCATTGGGGATAATTCAGACCGAAATTCCAAGGTGCCAAAAAAGGTTATTTATGTATGCCACTACTACAGCCTGTGTTTTGTCAGCCCAAAAATGGAAAACAAGCAAACTAAAGAAGAATGGCAACTTAAGCTGACAGAATAGGCACAGCTTGCAGACTTAACATATAGAATAAGAGAACAAGAAGAACATACGTTTAGAGAAGATTGGAAAACGTTTATTGAATATATGGGGGGAAAACTATGTATACTTGAAAACGTTGGCAGCATTAAGATAAATCCAAGAGTTTTGATGGATGTAATAATGGAATACTGAATGGTTTTGTTCTTCTAAAATATGCAGGGATTTATTATATGCAAAATGAACCGTGGAAAGAGAAGAAGGGAAGTCATTGATATTTTAAGGATGTTTAAATGAGTATTTTAAATTGTAAAACAGAAAATTTAACAATCACACACACACACACACACACACATATATATATATATACATACACACACGCGCACACACAGAGAGACACCATATTTTTTGCCCTATAGGGCGCACCTAGTTTTTTTTTTGGGGGGGGAAATAAAGAAAAAAAAATTATTCCTCCCCCCCAGGCGCGGGGCTGGGGCGGGGGAAGCCTGAGCTGCTATCCGCAAGCCTTGGGAGCCCGCGGGAACTCCCGCCGGTCTCCCCAGGCTTGTGGATATCTGCCCGAAGCCTGGGGTGTGCTGCTCCGCACGCCCCAGGCTTCGGGATGCAGGCTGCGACTTCCCGTCGGGCTCCCCAGGCTTGCGGATACCTGCCCGAAGCCCGGGGCGCGTTCCGCTGCGCTCCCCGGGTTTCGGGCTGCAGGCTGCTGTCCGCAAGCCTTCGGAGCCCAGTGCAACTTCCTGCCGGGCTCCCAAGGCTTGCGGATAGCTTCCTGAAGCCTGGAGAGCAAGAGGGGTTGGTGCGCACTGACCCCTCTCGCTCTCCAGGCTTCAGCGAAAGCCTGCATTCGCCCCATAGGACCCACACACATTTCCCCTTCATTTTTGGAGGGGAAAAAGTGCGTCCTATAGCGCGAAAAATACGGTATATAGAAAAGAGGATGGAGCAACTCTCCTATCAGGAAAAGGTACAACATTTGGGGCTTTTTAGTTTAGAGAAAGCGAGGCGGGGAGATGTGGTAGGAGTGTATCACATTTTGCATGGAATGGAGAAAGAAGATAGGGAAAAGTTTTTCTCCCTCTCATAATACTAGGGGACATCCAAGGAAGCTGAATGTTGGAAGCAGTGCTTTTTTCTGGCGATACTCACTGGAATGCAGTACTGGCACCCCCCATCTTGGCTTCTAAAGTGAGCGTGTGAGGAGGCTGCACCTTTTCTCTCATGCCCTTGGCAGCAGGCCCCACAGCACTGCCAGTCCCGGCAGTGGCGCTTCGTTCCCATCCTCGTCTTGTGGTGGCACAGCGGTAGGAAGCTGCCAGGCTGCCGCTGCACCTGCTGCCGCCACTCAGCCAGCTCCAAGGCCGTGGGCAGCAGGCCGGCCAGGTCTGCAGCGGCAGTGGCATCAGTGCCTGGGCAGCACCAAGAGGACTTGGTCAAAGGACTTGTGGAGGCACAAAGGTGGAGGCCCATGTTTCCTGGCAGTGGTGAGCCCAGCTCCGAGTGCTCAGCAGGCACTTGCCTCACACTGAGCCCAGCCCACAGTACTGCCCACCTGGCAGCAGCCACAGCCAGTCAGCTGAGAAGGGTATTTCATGGTGAATAAAAGGTAAAGGGACCCCTGACCATTAGGTCCAGTCGTGGCCGACTCTGGGGTTGCGGCGCTCATCTCGCTTTACTGGCTGAGGGAGTCATGTGGTATAGCTTCCGGGTCATGTGGCCAGCATGACTAAGCCGCTTCTGGCGAACCAGAGCAGCGCACAAAAATGCCATTTACCATCCCGCCGGAGTGGTACCTATTTATCTACTTGCACTTTGACGTGCTATCGAACTGCTAGGTTGGCAGGAGCAGGGACCGAGCAACGGGAGCTCACCCCGTCGCGGGGATTCGAACTGCCGACCTTCTGATTGGCAAGTCCTAGGCTCTGTGGTTTAACCCACAGTGCCACCCGCGTCCCTTCATGGTGAATACCAGCACCTTTTCCCCTAGATTGGAAGATTCAGGACAGAGAAAATAAAGTACATCCTCACAGAGCACATAGGTAAACAATGGAATTCACTTCTGTAAGAAGGAGCAGTCCACCAGTTTCAATGGCTTTAAAGGAGGATGAAGTTATCCATGAAGAATGAAGTTATCCATGGCTGCTAACCACAATGGCTAGCTTCAGCTGCCACTGTTGGCTCTGAATGTCAGTTGTTGGGAATCGTATGTGGGGAAAATGCTGTTGCTCTCAGGTTCTGCTTCCAGGCTCCTCATCTGGTTGACCGCTGAGAGAACAGGATGCTGGTGGAAATGGGCCATTGGTCAAATGCAGCAACATAAGTTCTTGCAATCCAAGCCACTGGGAAAGGTCCATCTTGGCTTAATTAGAAAGGAGTGAAATGGAAGCCATTCTCGCTCTGTTGTTTACATGGGGAATAGCAAAGCAGGGAAGTGGTTTCTTTTCATAGGGCTGTATATCCAGTGATGATTTTGTGCTTCTGCTCATACAGATTTCTTGGGACCTGTCTGCACTATACAAGCAAAGCACAGAGCTACAATCCCCACAGTTCCCTGGGGAGAGGGATTGCTTGTTAAACCATTCTGGGAACTGTAGTTCTGTGAGGGCAATAGGGGTCTCCTAGCAACTCTTTTTGTGAGAAATGCTACTTCTCTTATGCACAGTGCATAAGAGTAGGCAGTGCTTACTCCATGCAACATCTAGCTCAGGATCCAGAGAGAGCATCTGTTAGTTTGATTTGTCCAGTTCTACATTGCTGACAACTTGCATGCATTAATTTTTCAACAGAGTCAGATGTGTCAGACAGCAAACAGCTAGCGATTCACACATCAACGGTACTTCTTGACAATGAGGAAGGCTCTGAGCCAACAAGTTTAATTAAAAAGAGAGGCGAGCAGCTCAGAAAATCTTAAACACGAGCAAATAGGATTTTACTTTAAAAAATAGCTTCAACTTTTTTTTTTTATTCATGAGATACATATCTACAGCTCATACGATCACAAATGAACGTCTAAAATGGATACATCTTTTCATTACATAGGCTGCTCAATTTCTGTATGTACTGTATATTTAGTTTCATGATAGTCAACTGGACCAATACTTGCATAGCGTATCACTTGATTTTTCATCTTTTTGAGTATTCATCACCGGAAAGCATTTGTTTCTGATAGAAAAGTACTGTTGGTGGTGATTAATTGGTGGAAGCTCGTTTTAATTTAGGAGTTATGTGATGCTACAAGGAGCATTCACACAGCACTTCTGCAATTTATTGAATGTATGACAGGGAAATGTGGCAGTGGCGATGTGCAGCCTGCACAGTCTCTGAAAGTTCAGGACCAGGGTGAAGGGGCCTCTGTGCATATACAGATGCATGTAAGAGTTCCTTCTCATGAATGGGAACTCTCATGAATCCGGGTCCCTGTGGACAACCACAGAGATGGATCACAAATAAAGAGGGTGGCAATACAGTGGTGCCTCGCAAGATGAAAAGAATCCATTCTGCGATTCTCTTCGTCTAGCGGTTTTTTCGTCTTGCGAAGCAACCCCATTAGTGGCTTAGCGGATTAGCGCTATTAGCGGTTTAGCGGCTATGAAAGGCTTAGCGGCTGAGCTGCTAAAAGGCTATTAGCAGCTTAGCGGTTTAGAAAAAAGGGGGAAGCGGGGGGGGGGGGAATGGCAAGACTCGCAAGACATTTTCGTCTTGCTAAGCAAGCCCATAGGGAAATTCGTCTTGCGAAGCAACTCAAAAACGGAAAACCCTTTCGTCTAGTGGGTTTTCCGTCTTGCGAGGCATTCGTCTTGCGGGGCACCACTGTACTGGAAAAATATGCTTTGATCTTGCAGCCTGCCACATATGTGCACTGTTCAGTTTCTCAGGCATCACTGCATGTAATGTAGGAGATTTGAGTTGTCTGAGGAAGGTAAACTGAAAGTTTGGAAGACGGGGGGAAAAGTAGAGAAATCTAGAAAGAATGACACAAGGCAGTTGGTGGGTGGCGGAAAACACTGTTGGCAGATGCTACTAATTTGGGGCCTGGAAGATAGGACTTGGTTGTGGGGATAGCTGCTGTAATGGAGTACAGCGTTGTAAGATTAAAGGGGAGAAGACTGAGCAGGTGTCAAGGTGGAAGCCTGCGGCTGTGACCTAGAACTGGTGAGTTGTGGAACATCCAAAAGGAATTCAACCTGTGCTCTGTCATGCAGCTCAGGTCAAAGGAGAAATCTATAAGGATTCAGCTTTCACCAATAGGCCAAAGTGGGTCAGGAGACAGTCCCTGTCCCCTCATAAAAGTTTCCAGGTGACCTGTTCTTGCTGGCTACAGATTACTGTCACCTTCCGTTGAACAGCCGCTTGGCCTGACAGCAGCAGAATAAGTCATGAAAGCATTTTGCGGAGAGCATTGCTATGTGACAGGTTAGAGTGTGATGTGTACACTGTCCTGAAATAGATGGAGAAAACAAATATTTTAAGAACTGCTTAACAAGAGTTATCTTGGAGGCATTTCAGCAAATGTTTTATGGATCGATGGTAAGATTAAAATAGGCCAAGATCAAAGATAGCATATCAAATTCATGTACATTTTTATATACAATCCATCTGTAGAAGTACTGATTGATACAGATATCAGGAAGATGGATGCACTTAGAATTGCTACATACACTCCTACACTTATTCAAATATTTATCCGCAGCTCTCTACAATTGTACTAGATTGTTAAAGCGGGGGGGGGGGGGGACCCTCACTACTGAAATAAAAGTCTTTAGGCTTTGCTGTGCTTTCTGTCTCCTTTTCTGGGAGCTTTCCTCTCTATAACAAGCCAGTTGTTTTCATTAAGTGCTAATTACTTTTCGTAAGCATGAGGTCTGTGTGACACAGCCGCTCACATTATGTGGGTAAAATGTCTTGCTAATAATAGACAAATATACAGTATGGAAGAATCAAATAGGGCAATGTACAATTTCATCTCAGTTAAGCAAATTGAAACCTCACTTTTAGAGGTCAAATACTGGATAATATTTAACTAGGCAAATTTGAAAGAAGTAGAACGCTTCCTTTTTCAAAAAATGTCAAGCAATTCTTAATAACAGGTTCTACAAGCAAAGGTGGCATTGGATGAGAAATTTAGGGTAAAAGGAAAATTGTTACCTCAGGGAGGAAAATATGTCTAGGAAACGGAAACAACATCCCTTTTTGAAGCACTATGCAAGCTACACTGAGCTCTTTCTCTCTGTGTGATATAAGTGAAAATGGAGTCATATAAACCAAAGTCACTGCTTAGTTCTTGTAGATGATAGTGATACTTTATTATTTAGTGCATTTCAAGTATTCAGTTCTTACAATAATTCTTACAACAACCTTGCAGGCAGGGGGGAGAAATTTGGCTCACTTTGCACCTTAAGTTGAATCTACCTAAGTAACATTTTCTGAAACAAGATTATGGTCATTCTTCACAATCCACCCTTCTCTGACGTTTGCTGTGCAATTCTCCAACAGCTGCTTCTGGTAACTGCAGTAGATATATTAGTGAACAAAACAGACAAAATGCACTTTATTAGGAAAATGGCTTGTAGATGTGTGCGTGCTAGGCAAAATTGCATAGAAAGTTGCATATTTTTGGAGAATGCGGATGAATTTTCATGAGTTTTTTTTTAAATTGCAAACTGATGTAGAAACATGGAAAACTGGAAAAATGAGAAACCAAAAGAAGGCAAAATTGACAGACTTGGCAATCCGTGCTAGCAGGCTAGGTTAACATAGGCTTGTTTTATTATTCTGCATATTGTTGGGGGGTGAGGGTGACTTAAACTGAAATTATATAGTGGCTTTTATATCAAGTAGTATCTTCATGGAAGAGCAAAATTGTAACCAAGGATATTCACAACTCTATTACTTTTCATGTCAAGCAACACTAGGGCCAGAAAGCTTTTAGTCACATATATAGTACTTTGGCTCTGCACATTCATCACCCGTACAATTGGGATTAATGAGAGGGCTCCCAGATCAGAGTGTGCTACTTGCATGGAGGCTGCAATACGAGCCATTTCAGTTTTAGAAGGACATTCTCAATATAGTAAATCCATGGAACTGAAAAGTAAGATTCACTCAGATGTCATGTAGATAATACATAGTACTCCATAACTGAATTGCTGAAATCACTCTTCCTAAATGAGCTGGAAGCAGAATTGGGAAGGTGGTTTATATCATTGGTCCAATTTGGGGCCGGCTGGTCCATGAGGCAGACTGAGGCGGCTGCCTTGGATGGTGGAACCCCTGCTGGAAAAGTGAGGTGAAGTGGCCGCTGCTTCCAGGTTCCCAGAATCCACGGTGCAGTTGTGCAAAATGCTCACTGGCAACAGTTCACCAGGTTTCAGAAGGGGGACAGTCCCAGCCTTATTCGGAGGTGCCAGGATAGGATCAGGGACACCACACATGCGAAGCTCACCCACTGAGCTATGACCACACAGCATTTAACAAAGCATTACGTTAACTAGCCGTGCCTGTGCCGATGATCAAGGTCAGGGGTCAGCAAACATTTTCAGCAGGGGGCCAGTCCACTGTCCCTCAGATCCAGTGGTGTAGCATGGGGGGTGCAGGGGGGGGGGGCGGCCGCACCGGGCGCAACATCTGGGGTTAGGGCAAATCCACAGGTTAGGGGGCGCAAATCCACGGGTTAGGGGGCGCAAATCCATGGGTTAGGGGCGCAAATTACTTGCCTTGCCCCGGGTGCTGACAACCCACGCTACGCCACTGCTCAGATCTTGGGGGGGGGGGGACTATATATATATATATATATATATATATATATATATATATATATATTGGGGGGAGAACAAATTCCTATGCCCCACAAATAACCCAGAGATGCATTTTAAATAAAAGGACATGTTCTATGCATGTAACAACACACTGATTCCCAGTCCGTCCGCAGGCCGGATTAAGAAGGCGATTGGGCAGGATCCAGCCCCTGGGCCTTAGTTTGCCTACCCATGATCAAGATCCTTCAATAATGTCAACTCACAGGTAAGTTCCATTCAGCAAAGGCCTCCAGCAACTTCAAATAAATGTTTATTGCTTCCTGATTCAGCCAGTTTTATGCGTCCTATTGATCCCAGTTGTGGGAATAGCGAGTGATTTCCCTTCAACAGCCTTTATTTTAATTGTCCTATGCTAGTTTCCAGAGGGAGTCCTTACTGATTTCCACCCATTATATTTTGATTTTGTCTTTAAAATCACAATATTTGCATTGGTATTTTGCTGTATAAAACAACTGACAAGAAATTACTAATAGGGCATTGTCTGTATGCTCTGCAAACAGTGAGTGAACAAAGGCAATTTCAGAGAAAAGGGCTAATGCGGAGGCAACCAAAGGCTTATTCCCTGTGGAATTTGGGTAAAACAAGACATTAGTAGCTTCTCTATGACACATGGATAAGAAAAAACGGCTTTAGCACAAAAGGGAAGCCAACTAAATAAATTTGATCTGTCTGCAGGCCCCAACTGCACAATGCCTGGCAATTAATACCACCACATTTCCTCTGGAATGAACTTCATTTAAATCCACATTTATTCCCCAGTTATCATTAGATGAAGCAGATGATTTTTTAAAAAAAAAATCCCTTCCCTTCTGTAATCTCTGATACAACGTATCCATGCAGTTGCCATTGCTATTTTGTGGGGTTGGGTAAAACACAACCTATAACGAAGCGAGGGCATTGCAGAGGGGGCCATTTTGATGTGGAGCTGCCATCTTTCAGAAGCAGTCCTATATTTGAATCAGAAAACGTCTATAGTGTTAGGCAGGCTTCCTCAACCTCGGCCCTCCAGATGTTTTGAGACTACAATTCCCATCATCCCTGACCACTAGTCCTGCTAGCTAGGGAGTTGTAGGCCAAAATCATCTGGAGGGCCGAGGTTGAGGAGGCCTGGTGTTAGGTCTGATCTGCACAATATCATTAAAAATGTTGTGCGCTACCCCCAATATTTGCCAAGCGGTAGCCAAATTCCAGGGGGGTTCCAGGTGCTTGTTTTTCCATTAGGGATTCAGGCACATCAGAGACTGTAGTGTTTTAAGATATATGGTTTATTTATTTGACACCTGGGTCTAGGCGGAGGACGAGAATTCACAGGATTACATCTCAGGAGGGGCTTGTTCCTCACAACAGTGCAGCATTGGAATCCAATGAATCCAATGAATGCAAACCATTCCCTTCCCTCTGTCCTAGCCTGCCAAGATGGTTCTTCCCCACATGGCGCCTGGCTCCAGTTTGGGCACCTCATTTCTCCTTCCCAAGAACCTGTGCTACGCAAACTGGGAACAGAAGTTAGTTAAGGGTGCTGAGAGTGGCTGGGAACAGGGGTGTAGTAAGGGGGGGGACGGAGGGGGCAGCCTGACCCGAGTGCCACTTTGGGGGGGGTGTTGACAAGATCGCCCCTGCCTCCCTCCAGCTGTAGAGCGGCTGAGGGCGCACACAGTCCGTAAGGGCGCCGTTCGCACAGCGTCCGTATGGGCTGCAGCTCTCTCATGCCGTCCATATGGGTTACCTCTCGCATGGCGACTGTATGGGATGCCACGAGTGCGCACTGTGTATGGAAGTCCGCTTGTATGGTGTCTGTACGGGCTGCTGTACATGCGCACTCCGTATGGGATGTCACTCACGCAGCAGCCTGTACAGCTGCCGTGCATGAGTGGCAGCCCGTACGGAGTGCGCATGTGCGGCATTCCATTAGGACTGCGCATGTGCCGCACATGCGCACTGCGTACAAGCTGCCCCACCCCGGGTGCCGGAGAGGGTTCCTCCGCCACTGGCTGGGAACCCCTAGCTCCCTAACAGCGCTATAGTTCCCAGTGTAATTCCCTCAGGAAACTGTGGTAATTGTAACTCCTAACAACTCAGCACCCTTAACAAACTACCATTCCCAGAATTCTTTGGGGGAAGCCATAACTGTTTAAAGTGGCATGAGACTGTTCTCTCTGGGGCTATCTAGCACGGCAATTATTACCAACATTAGAACTAACTTGTTCATAGGTGGCCTGATAGGAGCATGAGTCTAACAGGACAAAACAACTAGGATATATAAGCAGTTAATTAATATGTAAACTGGCTGTGTATATGGAGCCCTGAATCTTAATTTTTATTCTGTTATATTTAATATAGTCAATTCCCCCCACACTCCACTAGATTTGTCTTGGTTATTTCAAAAGACCAGCTAATTTCAGTGGAAATACTCTTTCATGGGATTGGAGTGGAGCCTTTAAATATTACACAAATGTTCTAATTACAACAATGAGTGTGGTTGTTAAACTGCTGAGTAATGTTTTGGGATAAATTAGATCCTTAGTTTCTGCTTTTCAGCTTCATGACTTACTGCACTCGTCTGTGTTCCTAAGTTGTGCAATATTGGCCTACCCAAATCTGCTAGAGGGTAGTCTTACATAAAACAAAACCTGAAACAGGATCAAGCAAGCAGGAGTGATGCCAGTGTGACTGAAAAGCAAGTTCAGCCTGGTTCATTTTTGCACTTTTGACTTTTCACTATATTGACCTTCCAAAAGCATAAGTGGGTTTTGTAAAATCCTGATGGTCTTTTTGAAACAAAACAACATTTTCATTGGAGAAATCCAATACCGATGTTTATTTATTTAAAACAGCCTTGCTCTTTCCTTCTCCATAAAACCAAGGCAACTTCCAGTTATTTTAATAATTTGCCTGTATAGCCCTTCTATGAGGCTATTGTTTTATAAGCCTGTTGCTGAGTCAGGATCTCATACAGTGGTACCTCGCAAGACAAATGCCTTGCAAGACAAAAAACTCGCTAGACAAAAAGGGTTTTTTGTTTTTTGAGCTGCTTCGCAAGACGATTTTCCCTATGGGCTTGCTTCGCAAGACGGAAACGTCTTGCAAGTTTGTTCCCTTTTTCTTAACACCGTTAATACAGCTGCGACTTGACTTCGAGGAGCAACTCATAGCACGCGGTGTGGTAGCCTTTTTTTGAGGTTTTTAAAGACTTTGGTGATTTTTGAAGCTTTTCCAAAACTTTCCCGACACCGTGCTTCGCAAGACGAAAAGAATCGCAATACGACAAAACTCGCGGAACGAATTAATTTCGTCTTGCGAGGCACCACTGTACTGTAGAGGTTATTCATGATAGACAAGCAGGGTCCTGCAACAAAGTTGCTGCAGCATGGAGCACTTCAATTCAGTTTTCTAGTCATTCAATTTATTTTGGCCTCCTGATACCCCATTCTTCCCCTGTTGGGCATGCTCAGTCCTCATTGACTTGCTTTCTTCATCGTTCCACCCCCAACATTCATTTTTATTTTTGGGTGCCTGGGGTGGCCACACTTGTGTCTAGTCCACCTACATCAAAATCTTGGGTTTCTCCATTGATTTATATGGGTAGCTCTCCTGTCCTGTCCTTGGGGACATTTTAAAATAGCTTCTTAGGGTGATGAGGAAATGGCCTCTCTATCCAGACAAGGTGGTGATTCTTTCTGCATACTGTATTGTCTGCATTCAGGCCACACTACCTTTCCAAATCTGACTTGAGAGCAGCCTATAATTATACTCTTAGAGGTAGAGATGCTGTGACTGAAGAGATCTCATTTTAGGGGTGTGGCTTATGGTCAGACCAATGCGGTAGACCAGGGGTCGGCAAACTTTTTCAGCAGGGGGCCAGTCTACTGTCCCTCACACCTTGTGGGGGGCCGGACTATATTTTTTTTTTTGGGGGGAGGAATGAATGAATTCCCACAAATAACCCAGAGATGTATTTTAAATAAAAGGACACATTCTACCCAAACGATCAGATCCACGAGGCGATTCCTGGACCGTCTGTGGGCCGGATCCAGAAGGCAGGTGGACCAGATCCAGCCTCCGGGCCTTAGTTTGCCTACCCATGTGGTAGACTAATTAGTGTGTGTGTCCCCTCCTTTTCCAGCCACTCCTTTCCATTTCCCCCATGGGGTTACTCTCGGCCTGCTAATGTGCATGGATGGCACAACTTTGGCTCTGGATCCATCAACACAGGAAGACTCAAATCACAAACCGAGGAAATGACTTCCTTCAACAATGAAATGATTACTGTATCAGAGTAATTATTTCTGGCATTCTAATAGTTCATCATTTTTGCCATGGTTGCGCAACTCTGGATGCAAAGTCTGATTTGACACCTGACATAACGGTATATTTTTTATGGCTGGTTTTGAATCGCCAGAGAGTTTCTCCTGCCCGTCTCCTTTTCCCCGCAAGACAATGGCAAGAGCAGAATTCTGTAAACTACTAAGCTCGGCATCTGACTACAGCCAAGAAACAAAGTTGGATCAATAGCTACAGCTTTACATCAATATCTCAATTTCTGTCAGGGCATCAGCAACAAGAAGCTTATTGTGCAAGGCAGTGAAAATATGCTTTCCAAATGCACTATTGACAAAAAAGCAAGACATAATAAGAAATTAAATGAAGCTGAATAAACACCCACACAGAATGGCAGACATTAGCTTGAAACAATAAGCAAAAAGAAACAAAGACATTTCAACACAAGACCTTTGTGCTTCTGGGATGCACTATTATTTGGGGCACTTAGTACACACTGTGGCATGAAAAACAAGGACGTAATGTCTGGACAAGGCTTTGAAGGAGTGTCACTTCTCTACAGAAGTTAGCATCGCGCAGTGATACTCCCAAAAATGCTGAACCAAGGCAGAATGATTAAACATTCATTTTCTGGAGTAATCTATGACTGGAAAAACATAACTGCTTGTCCTCAGCTGATTAGAACAGGACATAATAAAACAACCACAACTCACTAACTGTGCCAGTCAACCAAGCAAGTAGTGACAGGGATCTGATTCTTGTACAGTGGTACCTCTGGTTACGAACTTAATTCGTTCCGGAGGTTCGTTCTTAACCTGAAACCATTCTTAACCTGAGGTACCACTTTAGCTAATGGGGCCTCCTGCTGCCACCGCACCGCCGGCACGCGATTTCTGTTCTCATCCTGAGGTAAAGTTCTTAATGCGAGGTACTACTTCTGGGTTAGCGGAGTCTGTAACCCGAGGTGTTTGTAACCTGAGGTGTTTGTAATCCGAGGTATCACTGTATGTGCTTTTTCTGTAGGCAAAGCTGAACACAGGAAGTGGCCCCAAACCATGGCCACATTCTGTGTTGAACCAGGGGCTTCAGGATTAAGGTAGAAGTTCAAAGCACACATTTGCCTTCAGGAAGGACAGAGAATGAGAGTCACACATGAGGTTTTCCCTGGAAGTACAGCAATATAGGCAGCTTACACTCCTTCTCTGCCACCTGCCACTTTAAAAGGCCAATTTCCTAATTACAAGTATATGCTTCATGTCAACTGTGGAAGGAAGTAATGGTGTATAACCACCTCTTTTACCAGGTGAGCCCAGTTTGTGCAGGTACTACCAGTTGCTAGGAAGGACATAAGAAGAAAACTGAGAATAAAGAAGAGAAAGGGAGAAGGACAAAACAGAAAATGGCAGAATAGAATCCTTTTTTTTATTTAAGTGCTAAATCATCACATGCATAGAATTGTGATACCGTTGATGTCAGTTGGGCTCAATAATCTAAATCATGAACAAAATCAGGCTAAATTGATGAACAGAGTAATATCTTTTTAATTAATTCCTCCATGACTATTACATGTCTATTCTTATTTCACTTGTTCAGATTTAGCGTCAGTGGAGTAAATGTAATTCATACGTTAAATTATATTTCTGCATGTGGATCTGCTGTTTTGGGTGTTGAGAAGCTTGCTCCTTTTGGAAGGAAGACTTCTACAAGTGACCCCATAACAGATGTGCGTGCATAATCTCATAGACGCATTACTACTGCATGGCGGTATTCAATATTTTTCACTAAATATTTTCACTAAAATTCATTAATCAGCATACAACCTACATTGTTACTGTGGTTCTCTGAATAAGTATTCTATCCTATGGAAAATGAATGGCTTATTTTTTTAAAAAAATGGTAGAAAAATGTGAAGAGTTGCTTCTTTTTCTTTGTCTTCTAGGTATAACTGCTGTATAAATGATTGCATTCTGACTGTGGCATTTGAGGTGGGGGGTGGAATATTTTGAGTTCAGTCTTAGCGCCTGATAAAATAAGTGTACAAACTTTGATCTGGAAGAAAATTGTGGTATTTTTACAGTATGTGAACCCAGCCATCTGATTTATAGTTCAATCTGTTAATGCACTCTGCTATTAGGCCACCTGGCAGTTTTATGCATTGTGAATTTAAAGAGGAGCTCAACGTAACATAAGCTTTACAAGCTGGGGAAATATTATTGAAATGAAACATGAACGAGAACCATTTAAACAATAAAATAATGTGTGCAGACAATATATTCTTTCATTTTAGTATAAATACAAGGGCCAGAGTTTTATATGCTGAAGTTAGATGAGGTTCTTAGAAGACTCCGAAGGATGAAACTTCGTTTTATAAGCCCAGTAATCCTGCAGCTTTTGAAGTTCCCCTTGGGAAAATTGAAAACTCAGGCATGAATGATGTCTGAGATATCTATGGTGGAAAACCACTCCCTGACCCATCTTGCACCTGATTCTTCAACAACATTCTGTGTATCAAAGTACATTAGATTCAGGCTTGGCCTATGATGACAAGGGACAAGTCTCCAGTCTGGAATCAGAGATGTGCCTCTGAGGTGTCCCGTCATGCCCACAGAGCTCTCCCTCAGCAACCTAGGAGCACCCAGTGTTCAGATCTGAGGTGCCTTCAACAATCAAAAGAATCAGCACAAAAATATAACAAATCCCAACCACCGCCAAATCACCCAAGGGTAGCCATGGGGTAGCGCTGGATCAGACTAGAGCCATCACCCATCTAGTCCAGCTCTAAGAGCGGGCAACTTGCCAGTGGCAGAGGAACCCTCTCCTGCTCCCAGGGTGGGGCAAACCACCCAGTAATACATGCGTGACGTCAGTATGGACTGCGCATATGCGGCGTCCCGTATGGAGTGTGCATGCATGGCAGCGCATACGGACTGTGTGCGCCCTTGGCCGCTCTACAGCTGGGGGGAGGCAGGGGCCATCTTGTCACCCCCCCAGAGTGGCACCCGGGGCAGACCGCCCCCTCCGCCCCCCCACTTAGTTTACCCCTGCAACCTACAAGCTTATGGGAAGCCCACAAGCGGGAGCTGAGTGGAGCAGCACTCTTCCCATTCATGTTCCCCAGCAACTGGTATTCAAAGACATACCTCTTCCAGTGCTGGTATTCTGATAGTTACTTCAAAGGTAATATTTTAAATAGCTACCTAGAATAAATACTGGAGGTAGTACACAAGCATCATAATTAGTAGCCATGGAAAGCTTTATCCTCCTCCAGGCTAATCCCAAAACGGAATTAAGATTGCCGGAAGAAATATCAACAACCTCAGATATGCAGATGACACAACCTTGATGGCAGAAAGTGAGGAGGAATTAAAGAACCTTTTAATGAGGGTGAAAGAGGAGAGCGCAAAATATGGTCTGAAGCTCAACATCAACAAAATGAAGATCATGGCCACTGGGCCCATCACCTCCTGGCAAATAGAAGGGGAAGAAATGGAGGCAGTGAGAGATTTTACTTTCTTGGGCTCCATGATCACTGCAGATGGAGACAGCAGCCACGAAATTAAAAGACGCCTGCTCCTTGGGAGAAAGGCGATGGCAAACCTAGACAACATCTTAAAAAGCAGAGACATCACCTTGCCAACAAAGGTCCGTATAGTAAAAGCTCTGGTTTCCCCAGTCGTGATGCATGGAAGTGAGAGCTGGACCATAAAGAAGGCTGATGGCTGAAGAAAGGATGCTTTTGAATTCTGGTGCTGGAGGAGACTCTTGAGAGTCCCATGGACTGCAAGAAGATCAAACCTCTCCATTCTGAAGGAAATCAGACCTGAGTGCTCACTGGAAGGACAGATCCTGAAGCTGAGGCTCCAATACTTTGGCCACCTCATGAGAAGAGAAGACTCCCTGGAAAAGACCCTGATGTTGGGAAAGATGGAGGGCACAAGGAGAAGGGGACGACAGAGGATGAGATGGTTGGATGGTGTTCTTGAAGCTACCAGCATGAGTTTGATCAAACTGTGGGAGGCAGTGGAGGACAGAAGTGCCTGGCATGCTCTGGTCCATGGGGTCACGAAGAGTCGGACACGACTAAAGGACTAAACAACAACAACAACAACAACAACAAAGCTTTATCCCCCAGGAATTTGTCTAATCCCCATTTAAAGTTCTCCAAGATGTTCCCCATTACTACAACGTGTTCTATAGTTGATAGGATCATAGAATGGTGGAGTTGGAAGGGACCCCGAGGGTCATCTAGTCCAACCCCCTGCAATGCAGGAATTTCAACTAAAGCAGAAGGCTTGGTTTTCCAGCACCTTGATCATCTTGGTTGCTCTCCTCGGCACATGTTCCAGCTTGTCAATATCCTTTTTAAACCCATTTTTTCTAAAGTAAAAATTCCCAAATGTAATCTTGATTCATATGGGAATCATTCTAGCTTCTCAATCATTTTGGTCGATCTTTTTCTGTACCTTTTCTAGCTGTTCAATATCCTTTCTGAGGCGCAGTGACCAGAACCGTAAATAGTATTTCCATTGTGCTCGCACCATAGATTTGTATAGCAGCAGCATGATATTGGCAGCTTTATTTTCAATCCCGTTCCTAATGATCCCTAACATTGAATTTGCTTTATCCACAGCTGGCGCACACTGTGTCAACGTTTTCCTCAAGTTATCCACCATGACCCCAAGATCTCTTTCCTGGTCACTCACTGCCAGTTCAGACTCCATTAGCATATATGGGAAGTTAGGGTTTTTTTGCCTGAACATGCATGACTTTATACTTGAAGCACATTCTACATTTTAATACCCACTCACTCAGTCTGGAGTGTTCCTTTTGGAGCTCCTCCCAATCACTTTTTGTTTTTACTACCCTGAACAATTTGGTGCCATCGGAAAACTTGGCCAACTCACTGCTCACCTGTAGTTCCAGTTCATTTCTGAATAAGTTAAAAGCAGAAGGCCTAGCAGGAGTCCTCAGGACCTCTCTTCTTATGCCACTCCATTGTGAGTTCATCAGTTTATTCCTACTGTTTCATCAGTTACCGATCCATAACTACAGACCTGCCTGCTCCTTCTGGGGGAGTACAATCCCATCCAGGGCAGGCCATCTCCTCACCTCCCAGACAAGAGAACTCCGGATGCATAATGCCTCTGTCTTTTCAGGAGTCAGCTTCAACTTATTGGCCCACATCAAACCAGAGCCATAGCTAGGTGATCTTGCGCCCCTGGCAGAGCCGTCCAGATTGCGCCCCCTAACCACAGAAAAATTAGCTCTTCTTTCCGCCTCTCCTCCAGCCCCCCCCTCACCCATTCAAATCACCCTCTTTTCTTACGAGGCAATAATTATCAATATTTTTATTTATAGACATATTTATGGCTATATTTTAAACCTCGCCACCCCCTAGTACGGCCCTGCATCCAACCCATGATGGCCCGCAAGCCCTAGTGCAAGACTTCAGGTGGCTCTCCTGGTTTGGTTTAAGCATAAATATAGTTGGGTGTTGGGACGCGGGTGGCTCTGTGGGTAAAACCTCAGCGCCTAGGGCTTGCCGATCGAAAGGTCGGCGGTTCGAATCCCCGCGGCGGGGTGTGCTCCCGTCGTTCGGTCCCAGCGCCTGCCAACCTAGCAGTTCGAAAACACCCCCGGGTGCAAGTAGATAAATAGGGGCCGCTTACCAGCGGGAAGGTAAACGGCGTTCCGTGTGTGCTGCGCTGGCTCGCCAGATGCAGCTTGTCACGCTGGCCACGTGACCCGGAAGTGTCTCCGGACAGCGCTGGCTCCCGGCCTATAGAGTGAGATGAGCGCACAACCCTAGAGTCTGGCAAGACTGGCCCGTACGGGCAGGGGTACCTTTACCTTATAGTTGGGTGTTATACAGAAACACCTGAAAGAGCTATCCCCATGCACATGTTCACAACTCTGACCTCTGGGTATAGGGCGGTACAAATATAATAATCTCAAAATTCACTTTAAAAATGTTGAACCCAAACAGCAGCTATACTGATATTAATGGTAAGCACAGACAAGTCCTTGGCGTTGACAATGTTGAGTTGGATGGATCAATGGTCTGACTCTGTATAAGACTGCTTCCTGAGTCCCTGGTTGGTTTACAGTTCGATTTTACTGAAAATGGAGATAAATACAACTGTTAAATTTTCAGCCAAGTCTTCGTTTCTCCAGGAGTTGAGGCCATGATTGATCCAAGGTGAGCATATTTCTATGCTGGGCTGCATGTCTGTATTTATATATCTATTATGAAGTATGGGCTGTGAAAAGGTGAATTCAGTGAGATATGTAGAAACGATGGAGCATTGCTTGTCACCGCAAGCTTGAAGCCATTGAAAGCCTGATCAGTCTAGCTTGCTGTTTCCCTGCAGAGCTCTGCCCACAGACCCCAGGTTGACCTTTTGATTACTTCCTGTTCCAGGCAGTGGCCTCCCATCAGCAGAGGTTATGAGTTAGCGGTGTGTATGATAATAAATTACCATGCTCTTACCTTCGAAAATATTACAATATTATGCTCTGCTTAATGCTAATATTCCTCCTGCTATTCCATGTTTGCGGGCCACTCATCTTGAGCTCTCAGAGGTGTGACATTCTGCCAGGATCCTGAGTAATCTGTAGCAAATCAACAATTTCCATATCATTGGCAAGGGAAAGCATTTCAGACTTGTTGAACCCTAGTTATTATAGGCTTGAACAACTCCTGATATAGAAGAAAGATATGCATGATTATGCAGGCAAGTGCAAGTGAGTCTGACTCCCGCAGACTGCAAATCTAATTGACAATTTTTGTTGCCCTTCTCCGGCTATTTAGGCGAAGTGGCGAGGTCAGTGGTAATGATGCATCTCATGGTCAGGGGGAAGAAAGCAGCCCACCTTCCTGGTGGCTGGCCTTAACTTTCTCAAGTAAAATGAGATGAGAAATCTTTTTTTATTGAATAATAAAAGGTAAAAAATGGCGCTTATAAAAAGAAACAGACTATTGTGCAGATGTGAATCACAGTCGGCAGAGGATGAGTTCTCCGTTCTGTGCAAGTAGCACTGTGTGGGTGACTGAACCAGATCACATTCCTTTCTGTTATGCACTGCCATCATTATCGCTATCAAAATCAGAGAGCAGAAACGTTCATCTTATTCTCATTGTCTTCTCTGTCTGGCATCTGCACTGAAAGAATTATACTTTTCTTAAGTTAAGGTAAACAAGGACACAAGCTACATACCATCCAACATTTCCCCGATGAAAATAGGGATGTCCTATTCCATAATAATAACAATAATACTAATAATAATTTTACTATTTATACCCTGCCCATCTGACTAGGTTGCCCTTTTTGTTGGCTCCATGCAAAAGTTCATTCAGCCATACATTTGCATCTGATGCTAAGTAAAATTGTGCTTAGACAGTAGCTTAATTAAGTGGTTATACACTAGAGTTTAAATCATATTTCATCACATTTCAATTTTATTTATTTCTTGGCAAAACTCCACATTCAAATTTACTTACAAAAATTTAAATGGACGGTTTTTATTAGATCAATCAATTAATATAAACTTTACACAGTTGACTATTAATTTCTCTTATCAAACATTGGCTGGCTCACATGTAATACTAAGCCAAACCATGTCTAAGTGGGAGTGCATGAGTATGCAGGCATCCACAGAAAAAGAAATACAGTTGTTTTATCCCTGCGGTCGCCATGCTACCTAAAGCTAAGCCATGGTTTGGCTGAGTATTATATCTGAACCTGAGCTTGTGGTTTGATAACATCATCAAATAATGAGAATTCAAGTCAAGTGCGTGCCTGTGCGAAGCAGCAATCATTATTCTTTTTCTGGTGTACAGATTGCTTGGGGAAGGGCTGTAGGTCAGTGGTAGAGCATCTGTTTTGCTTGTGAAAGGTCCCAGGTTCAGTCTTCAGCATCTGAAGGTAAGGCTGGGTAGGGCTTCTCTAGGAAACTCTGGAGAGATGCTGCCAGTTGTTACAAGTGTGTGCCTTGACGGGACTCACATGTGTGCAGCCAGAACTCATGTATGCTCATATACACACTGCTGAGAGGTTAAGGAACCTTTGAGCCAGTGTGGTGTAGTGGTTAAGAGCGGTGGACTCGTAATCTGGGGAACCGGGTTCGCTTCCCTGCTCCTCCACATCCAGCTGCTGGGTGACCTTGGGCTAGTCACACTTCTCTGAAGTCTCTCAGCCTCACTCACCTCACAGAGTGTTTGTTGTGGGGGAGGAAGGGAAAGGAGATTGTTAGCCGCTTTGAGACTCCTTCGGGTAGTGATAAAGCGGGATATCAAATCCAAACTCCTCCTCTTCTCTTCTTGCTGGGGTTATGATGTGCACTTGTGGATGTGTGTTAACCTTTAACCTCATGCCCACAATAGTCTCTCACACAGAGGAGTAAAGTAATTTTGCTTATTCTATGAAATAAAAGCGACGGAACATGATGCACTTTCATTGATACCACTGAAGTATATCCCTGCCACTGAACATCCCAGAATCTGTCTCTCAACTTCACCCCACTCGCTACAATCCTTGGAGTACTAAGCCAGCCCCATATCATATGCAAAACCCTTCACCTGCATAATTGTAACTTGGTTCCATTTCTTGTTCACATTATCCTGACCCTCAGAACTGGGTTTGCATATTGTGCATAATCTCATCGCACCGATCCTGTCAATGTGATTTCTTAAGTTAAAGTTTTACAAGAAGAAATGGGAACCATTCAAGGAGCTTTGAGAAACATTTTGCCCTTAATCTGTACGTAAAGCAGACAGTTAAGTCTAAGGGAGGAAAATATGAATATAACTGATGACAGATTTCATTTCAGCCTGCTAGTGCTTATTAAGATGTCTACAAACAAAAAAGGCATTATCTGAGTACATCTCTTTTGGCAAACAAAGGAAACTTTTAATTGCTTTAATCAGCATTTGCTTTGTCTTTGCAGTGACATAGAAAAACAAGTTGGGTCTAATCACCAAATGTCTTCCAGGGGAAGTCTTTTACAAAGAATTTTACGTGAGAACAATGCTCCTTGTGTCACAAAGATGAAATATAAAAATCATTCAAGTGCTCAATGCTATAAATGCAACATTATTCAGCTACTCTATAATTCACAGCTTACAAGGGGAACAAAATTGTGCACCTTCTTTGTTCTCTGTGAAGAAATTCTTCCTTACCCCCACAAAGTTGTTTGTTAGACAAAAAGAAAAAGCCAACTGTTTCACTCCCATGCACAACGATTCAAAGCCATCTTTTCTTGAAATTTTCAGTTCAGTGAATCATGGTCTAGATCATGTAGTCAAAACATTGAGTCAGATGGGGCCAATGGCAGGGGAACAAGAAGATTATTAAATTTATGGGGATCCAGGTTTGGGGGAGAATAAGATCCCATTTATTAATAACTTCCATATAGATATATAGGTACATAGCTATAGATATTCAAGCATTCTACTTTCAACCAAGATGACATGTGATATAGGAAACTTTTTGTGATAGATTTCACAAATCTAGGTGATGGTCCTTGACCATTATTAACTCCACAGATGGTGCTAGTTCAGAAGTTGGCAATCTGTGTCCTCCAGGCATTGCACAACACACATCATCCATGATGATTGTCAGCTAGCCATGGTGACTGGGTCTGGTTTGAGCTGGACTCCAAGAACAACTGGCTGGCACCACTTATGCTCCCTTGCTATCACTTTCAATCCACGTTCAACTTCTTTCAGCATAGGAGTAGTTTGCTACGTGCCTTTGAAATGTCATTGAGGGTTAATTGTGTCTCTGTAGGCAAGGGGACATGGAGCAAGGCTTCTACTGATGACCATAAATGGAGGGCAAACTCATGTGGGAGAAGATGGTCCTCCAGATAAATTGTCTGTCCTTAAATCATTTAATGCTTAATAGGTAATTAAAAGTAAAGGTACCCCTGCCCGTACGGGCCAGTTGTGACCGACTCTGGGGTTGCGTGCTCATCTCGCTTAAGAGGCCGGGAGCCAGCGCTGTCCGAAGACACTTCCGGGTCACATGGCCAGCGTGACAAAGCTGCTCTGGCGAGCCAGCACCAGTGCAGCGCACGGAAACGCTGTTTACCTTCCCGCTATAAAGCGGTACCTATTTATCTACTTGCACTTAAGGGTGCTTTCGAACTGCTAGGTGGGCAGGAGCTGGGACCGAATGACGGGAGCTCACCCCGCTGCGGGGATTCGAACTGCCGACCATACGATCGGCAAGTCCTAGGCCCTGAGGTTTTACCCACAGCGCTACCCGCGTCCCGTAATAGGTAATTAGCAGGACCTTAAATTATACCAGCTTAAATAACAGAGTAATAAGCTCTGCGAAGTGGATTTCAGATAGCATCCTCATTGCATTTTGCATTAGCTAAAGTTTCTGAATCCTTTTTAAAGGGCTGGTCCATGTAGATCACATCGCAGTAACCCAGCCTGGATTTGTCCAAGACTTGCGTGACGGTGGCTAGATCTTCATTTTTCTTCAGGAATGACTGCTTCCCACATTAAATGGGGGGTGCCCTTTGCGTGGTCGCATCCAGCCCCCGGGACCCTCTGCGGCGCCATTAACATAGGCTTGGCTTTCCCTTCCCCAGGTGGGATAGCTGGAGGTCTCTGCCTACCTCAGCCAGTTGCCCAATCCCGCCTGGGGAGGTGTTGCCAAGGTAATTAGGCCAGGTAGGGGGAGGGACCACCCTGCCCACACAATAGGGGGAGGATCACAAGCCAAAACTGTGCAGATTCACTGCCAGCCTCACTACCAGTCTGAGCATTCAGGGGGACAGATGAATCAGACTCCAGACTTGATCCTTTAAGCACAGTGGTGTCCAAACTTTTTTCGAAGAGGGCCAGATTTGATGAAGTGAAGGGCCGTGAGGGCCGACCAAAGGGCAAACCAAAGTTGTTAACCTTTTTTTAGGATTGAAGTTGTTGAGGTTTTTTAGGATTTCACCTCAGGAAATAAACTGCCACAGAGGCCAGATTAAACCGACCAGTGGGCCATACTTTGGACATGCCTGCTTTAAGGGGAATGCAACCCTTCAGAATAGGATGTATGCCTAATCCTAGATTATATTTTCTATTGAATAGCAGCATGACGGGATTAAGCCTCGTTTTATTTCCCCATGTCTAATCCATAACTACGTTCAAGTTACATTAGTGGATCCCTATCTAACCAGCCTCCTTGAAATTTGATGAAAAGAACAAATTCAGGTGAGTCTTAGTCCATCTCGCTCTGTGGTAACTGGCAGTGGTTCTCTAGGGTAAGGGTGGTGAATGCGGCCCTCTAGGCATCTCTGTCTGGCCCTTAGCATTTTCCCCAGGCCACACCCCTCACCAGCCCTCCTCTGTGCCCTCCTCAGATGCTTCTGCAGGAATGGGTCCTTGAGGTGTAATAATGCTTCTTGTTAACCGGGATAGAGGTTTGTGCAGAAACCTCTGACTTTTCTGTGGCTGGAACATCATGTACTGTTCAAAGGCAGGGGTTGACAAAGTTTTTGTGGCTTGGGCCGGTTCACGGTCCTGCAGATGCCATGGTGGGCTTGAGTGTGCATGTGCATGCATGCACAAACGCTATTTCCAGTGCTCCTTCCAGTGCGGAGGAGGCGCACGCAGCTTCCCATTGGCTGCAGGAGCTTCCTGCAGCCAATGGGAAGCCGGCCAGCATCACGGAAGGCAGTCCTTGCTCTGCTCCGTGCCGGTTTAGCACGGCAGCCGACTGAGCGGGTGGCGGGGGTCCATGGGCTGGTTAAACAACCCCCATGGGCCTCTTGTGGCCCATGGGCCTTAAGTTGCTGACCCCTGTTCAAAAGTAAGAGTCGCACCATTGATGCAGCTGCTTTTGCTTCTGATCTCACCCACCACTGGCATATGGGCTGTCAGAAGATTCTCCATGACAAAATACAGCTCTCAGGCCGAAAATGGTTCCCCTCCGCTGCTCTATGGTCTCAGACAGGGGTCTTTTCCAGCAGTACCTGGAGACACCAGGTCAAACTCAAAGCCTCTTGCATGCAAAACAAATTCTTGGCCAGAGAGTTCACCTGCATCTTAATAACACCCAGGCCTATATCATTGGACAGCCTCTGCCAAAGGTTTCATGAAGATGCTAAAGAGCATGGAAGACTGTAGAAAACCACACAGGCTCCCACGGGCCAGGACTACTATTTGTGTGCGCGCTCAGTAATCATGTCTTTTAAAAACAACAACAACATTAAAATGCACCCTCAGTGTTTGCCAAAAAGGAAAGTGATTTCCAAGGACAGATACTTGAGAGTAGGGGCTGTCCCTGGCAAATATGAATGGTTTCAGCATATGCTTTATGTTCCTCTTAACATCATTTGTGACAGGCAGTGTTCACAATACCAGGTTTCATATGGCTCCCTATTGCTAGCATCACATCGTGGTGAAAACGGGGGTCATTTGAGTCTACCCCAAAGCAATGGAGGATAGAAATTCATGTGATAAAATTAGGATTAGAAATAAGGTTTAAACTTAGCCACATCCACCTCAGTATTTCCCAGTGAGTACCAGTCAATTATTTGTGGAACTCAGCTGCATTAATGGGGAAATGTTACTTTCTTTTGCAATCAACAGCCTGCTTATGTGAAGGATATTTTATGGTAACAACAGGTGGCATCAGTCCAAGGCTTTGACCCTCCTTGCTAGCATCCGATTGTAATTAAGCCGCTTTCTTTGTCTGCTCAAACGTCTCGATGTTTGGAGACTATTCACAAGACAGACTAAGCTGTGCCATAATCCCCAAAGCTTTTTATTTCATACCTCATTCACAAAACAAGCCTTTCACATGGTAAAAGATGGGCAGATTCATACAGACAATAGCACTTTAAGGATAAACACTCTTTAAAAAGCCACAGAAGAACCCAAAGGGGACCTTAATCATCAGCACAGACTGGCAGGTCATTTCCTGACACTTGCGGCGCAATGTTTGAAAATCAGCCAGAAATGACAGGTGTGGAGATTCTGCACTTCTGCCACACACATGATAATTCCAGGCTGAATACATTACGGAGCCTGATTATATTTAGAGTTATTCTGGAAAGATGCAGTAGTAATCCAATAATGAGAGAGAAAACACTACATTACTGTATCTGGTGCTGATCTAAATACAACATGGTTTCTCGTTCAAGAGCACCTGGTTGCTAGTAGCCCAAATTCTGCACAAGGAAATGGAGGATTCAGTGACCTGCATAAATATGCAAAGCATCAGGATTTTAAAAATTTTGAATAATTTATAGGGGTGTGTGAATGAGGAAGGACAATGAAGACGGATGCTCCACCTCCAATCCTTGGAAATCTTATAGTGCTCTGCTCTGTGTTGATTTCAACAGGCTGTTGGTCGCACATTTTAACACATATAGTTGCAGGACTAGAACTCTGTTTCGGGGGGGGGGGGGCGATTTCTGAGATGCTTCTGAGTGCTGGATTCTGCACTTAAGACTTTGCTCACACAGAACTGAAGAATGTACATAGCCACCGGGAAAGAATCTAATATTCTTCCCTATTGTTGAGAATTTTGTGGCAGATTGCTCTAATCTTTGTTGGAGATGGCTATTGTGGAAAAATCAGACGTCAGATGTTAAAAACTCTTGTGCAGGAAGCAGCAGAGGAAAAACATTGCTTGACTTTCTGATGAAACTCCTTGATTAAAATAATCTCAATAAGGAAAGGTGCATCCTATGATTATAAACCACCTCTTAGTTACAGGAAACCATAATAAATAATGTGTGTGAGAGAGTCGGGGGGAGAATAAATATTGGATTTGAAATCCTGTATCACTGGTAGAAGAATAAATAGTAGTTTAGTTTAGTTTTTTTTAAGTGTTATTATTTCCAACCAATATCATTTATACCTATAAAAGACTGACATTCTTGAAACTAGGCCCAGGAAAATAAATTTGAAAAAGTAAAAAATAATGCTGCTCTTTATCTGTACATTTCATCATGAGACACATAACAATTACTAGAACAGAAATATTTTAGAAGTTGAAAGGAACAGCTGCAAGCTAACAAGCTACTACATGTTGAACATGTGCCCCAGCACCTTTTATATTTTCAATCCAAGCTGCTTCAGGAGAGGAAACTTAGGAAAGAGCCAATACAAGAGAAAGAGGAGATGTTTAACCCTTAACTCTGATCCCTGAGCCATATTCTCTCACTTCAAACTGACCCAAACAGCTTCAGCCCACTGGGTTTCTGATTCAGGCTTTTTCTCATTGCTGCAGAACCATTTAGGTTGTGGAATTTCCAGACAGATTGTAACTGTCGTGCTGTAAGAAAACAAACACACCCAATGCAAACTTGCATTTTAATACTATGATGATGAGGAATGATGCATGTGCCTGTAGTGCATTTGCTACAGACCTGCAAAGTTCTGCCCTGCCTGCTATTGGGGGTGGATCTGGCTTGCCATTTGGGTGGATGCTTTTGGCGGAGCCGGTCCTCCCACGAGGCAAAGTGAAGCAATTGCCTCAGTTGGCGAAATCCACGGGGGCAGCTGATCTGGCCTCCAAGGAATGCAGCACCACTGCAGGTGCCACGGTGGGAGCAACAGTTGCGTCGTGGTGCTTGGAGGCCAGATATTTCCACATAATGCTGCCTCTACAGTGGCCTCCAACACCCTCAAGTACATCTGGAGGGAGCATGGGGGGCTGAAGGGAAGAGATGGGGAAAGTTCTATTGAGCAAGTGGAAATCTGTTGCACTAGCAGATAGTACCCTGGGTTTATTTATCCCATTGGTATAGCACTGATCCTTCAAATAACTGGAGTGTAGCTTCCATCAATCCAACATCATTGTGGGGTAGGTTAGGCAAAAAGAGGAGAACTTGCCCAGACATTGAAAATCCTTAGTAGGTATCTGAGCCATCTCCAATCCAAATCTAATACTCTGTAGCAGTTTCCTCCAGTTGTTGTTGGACTCCCAACTCCCATATGTCAGCCAGCGTGGCAAGGTGGGTGTGGCTTGTAATCCAGTAACATCTGAAAGCCGCCATGTTTGAGAATCCTGCTCTGCAAACCATCCACTGCACCTCACTGACTGCATTGCGTTCTGCCTTGCGTGGTGGATACAGAGCAGAACTATTTTCTACAATGTGCTAGTTGAGTCAAAGCTAGCGTTGGCTTTACTATTTTACAAAAGCTGCCCTTTTTATAGCTGTCCTGCGAGATAAAAATAGGATTCTTTTAAAAATCCAATTGACTCCTAAGGGGACTTTGCTGACACAGAGGATTACTCTTGCTCCACCTTTCTGAAAAGGCTTCCAAAATAAAGAAAACTGGAAAAGAAAATGAATGTGGACCGCATAGGGGGAATAATATTTATGACTGACAGTGTTGGAAAGCTGTCTAACCTTTTAAAGGTATGCACTTTTTAATGTTAAATGTGGTTCAGAAGATTAGAGTCTTCGTTTCAGGCGAAGAAAGGAAATAAAGCTTCCTGTCCCATTCGCAGAGCGAAGTGAACAACTGTTCCTGCACAATTAGAATTGTTAATTGATTTGAAAACACAGGGCTTTGAAGGTGGAAAACTGCTGACATTATTTCAATGGGGAAATGCACTCCAGAGAGTGAACACTGCAGTCCAATTTCTTTCCTTGTTTTGTTGAATATACATCTATAAAAACACTGTGAATCATGCAGTAAAAAACTGCTGTGCTGATATCATAAATCTCAGATAATAAAAATTTCATTGTTGAAACAATAAAATAGACTTTTATTATAACACAGAGTATCCACCTAAACATTGTCCTTTTAGCTTCTTCGAGTTAAATGTATGCACAGTTTTACAGTCTATAAACAGATCTGGAATAAAAGTTAATAAATGTCAAAATTTGCATTTCAAAAAATTCTTGCTGCATTTTAGGGAAGATCAATCTATGAACCTTTCAACATTATGTCAAATGAAATGCTAATTGTACCTTTAGGAATTTCAGAGACAGTGACAAGAAACTAAATGCTTAGTTCCTTTGCATCAGCAAGTCGGGTATAATTGTATATCTACTCTTGTGAACTTCTAAAGGGGGAAAAAGAAAAAAGAAAAAATGTGCTGGAAAAAAAATGATTTTCTATTCTTTAAATCAGGAGGGTAAACTCCTTCAAGCACCCTTCATCAATCTACCTTCAAATAAAGTGTGTTAACATGTTGACAATGGACAAATCACACAGAGCTACATTTATTCATTTTATAATAGGTTTGTCAAATGAGCTACATCTAGAGATTTCAGAGTAAAAATATTTGCAAGTGGGACCAACTTATTCTCCTCAAGTTCCTAGAGTGGCATTGGGAAAGGACTTTGGCTTAGAGCTTGTTTATGTGATCCTGAGATAACAACTCCCTATATATCTTTGATGATCAAGTGGATAATGCCACTCTTACTTTAAAGGGGGAAATGTGCCCCTGGTTAATCAGGGCCTCTCCCATCAATTCTGTTGTCACCTCTGAGCAGCTGACTGCATCAAATAATATCCATGAAAGGAGGAACGAGTTTCTCAACTGAGGTATCTTTTTTGCTCGCTGAGAGACAGTAACCAAGGCAGTGAGTGAAGTTCTGTGTCGAAACCTCCATGGGGCTCTCTGCCATGTCGACAAATATTGTTGCGTGGGGTTGGGGGGACCCTTCCAATGAAACAACCTCTGATGTCTCTGATTGTCCAAGAACTGGTTTGCATGTTCCAGGAAGAACTGGCAAGGTGCACCAGTCTGCCATGCATTCAATGTAACATGCAAGCAAAACGAATTTTACCACCACGGGAGATATCTGTGAGCTCGGCTTCAATGAACACTTACAAGGACGCATGTCAGTCATGCCCCCACTTTTCACACTTACTGAAAAGCCTGCAGTTGCTCCAAGTACAGTGGGCTTGAAATGTGTAGCAGTGGCTCAGGTGATTGAAAAGCAAATGAACGAAACTATAAAAGTACCACCCCTTGACCCTCAGTGCAACAGATGTAATGTTGGGAGGTCCTGTGCCTCTGGGTTGTTTTCGAATAGTCTTCATAAGAGAGCTGTTTCCAGAGGAAGAACTGTGATGGGGGAGAAACTTTGTGCTGGCCATCAGGCCATGGCTTTTCTCACCTGCCTTGCCCCACATTTCAGCCCTAGGAGCCTTTCCCAGACCATGACTTTGATAACTGCAGAAACAGCTGCGAAGAGAGAAGAGGAGCTCAGCGATATATATAGTGTCCTTGTTTCCCAATTTGATCCTTTTAAATGGTTTTGTGTGTTTTGTGGTATTTCTGCATTGTGACTTGCCGTTATTTTTATTGATGATAGCTTAGTACTTCTTTATTGTAAACTTTAGTGTAAACTGTTTAATTATTTATTTATTGTTTAATTATTATTTATTGTTAAATTATTATTTGCTGATATTTAATTTTACTGTTTACTGTTACATTCTAATGGATCATTGAATAGTGCTTTATTTGATATAAGTTGTTTATTTTAAAGTTATGTTTCTATTAGGACTTTTTTGTATTGGATCAGATTGTTATTAGGTGTGTGATCTTTGCCGTCTATTTTGTTGCTTCTTCAGCTTGTAAACTGCCTTGTGTATAGCAACAGAGAAAGGCGGTATACAAATTAAAAGTGAAATGAAAATGAAATAGGCATTGAGAGGTGTGAAGTCTATAAATTCTCCTATACCCTTTTTCTGACTTAAAACCACTACCAAACTGTTATTTTTCCTGTACTGTCTTCGGGTTTTTGTGACCTACTTTGAGGGCTGCTGCTTTTACAACCAAGCACTATATGTAATTTTTTAATAAGTAAAATAAAATGTTTTGAGTCAAATCTGCGTTGCAAAATTCGGAGAAGTATGTAATTCAATTGATAGATGCTCTTTAACATGTAGACCACGTGGATTTCTTCTCCATCTCTACTGCTAAGGAACTGTGTGTTGCAGGAAATTTTAAGATGAAAAAGCAATTCACCCACAGCACTGGATTTTTCACTGATGCCCTGCACGAAGTGAAACTACATCCCTGTACACATCTCCAGCAGATCAATGGAAGATTGATAGTGGTAGTCAAGATGTCTTACACAGAAAGCTCTTTTCCATTACTGATCTCATTGAGGAACCCTTGTTAAGCTTCCAAGGAACCTCTCAAGGCTTCCAAGAAATCAGTTTGACACCTCTGATGTCATATGACATCTTATGCAGGAAAATTGCACATTTACAATCCAGACCTTCATGCATTCCATCATTAAACACCAATAGATTGAAAGTTCATCTTTCCTTGTTTGCGGTCTTCATTCAGTTCAAAGTTGTACTCAAAGCAAAATGGATAGAAGATAACTAAACAAATGTTCTTCTTTTTCTTTTTCTTTTTTTGTTAAGAGTTAAAAATGGATGGCTAATAAAGACCATTTAAAATAAAAGGGACCATTACTCCTCAGTTTTATATGAGCTTACATGCTTTCATTGTGCAAAGTGTGTTATTAATTTAACATGCCAGATTCATAGGTTTCTGCAATATCAGGTTTGATGTATTCATTATCGGCACTCAGTACATTAATTCACGCTGAAGTCCGGTAAATCAAAATTATACCATCTGGCTTCCTGTTCTTAATGATGAATTTGATGTAGGGGTGATTAAGATTGTTAGGCTTTTGAATTTTAATGTAAAAATTAGGGGATTAAAAAGGCATTTAGAAATGACCAATAGTTAGAATAAACTTACTGACAGGATCTAATTTGTGTACTTGCTAGTAAAGCTCCATTTTAATTAGCAGCCAGAGTCTTTCAGCACAGGCTCAAAGAGACAGAAGTTTAGTGATTAAGAAGATGAAGCTGTTAAATTGATAAATTGACCTTGAAATACTTGTAACTGTGGGGGATGGCTTAGGCATTGTATGGTTAGTGTGTCACCATGAACATGTGGATAGGGTGAGCATGAAGACTAACTACCCCCCCACCACACATTTTCCTCTCCAACTGGTCCAGATAGGCTTCTAAAATCATAATTAAGATATCATACTTTTGGAAAGCAAGAGGACAAAGAAGGAGGTATCATTCAGCATAAGATCTGCTGCCGCTGCTAAAGCTAAGCCCCTAACTGCCCAGAATCTATAAATGGAGCAGCTTCTCTACGAGAAAAGGGGAGGCACTACTCAATATCAGGCTAGTTGCAAAACTAGTAGGGAACTCTTGAGTAGTTCGCTCTCCACTTTCACTGAAGAAAGCTCTAGTGTCAGGATTGACAGATGATGTATTCCTTAAACACAAAATATGCACTGCTACTTTGTTTTTATGGTGTGCTTAGCATTGTGAACTCCCATTGGGTTTTGGGGTTGGGGAGGAGGTGGGGAGTGGTATATAAGTGTTTTAAAAAATAAATTCCATGCCAGCCAAGTAACTGTAGGACAACCAGCCTCATATAACCAACATGCTTAAGTTTAATTAATGCATGAAGGGGTTAATATCATAGAGTAAGCTGTCCTGCCAGGCTTAGCCTAGGCATGTTCCCTTAATCTTGGGAGGAAATAGATAAGCAAGCCTATTGTTCCCCTCCAGTCTATCTGTGTGAAGCTCATCTGCATGGTTCCCATTAGCCACTCTTGTGTTTCTATACCAATAATTTTGGAGCTTTCACTACTTTGTAAATAGGTTTTACTGCCTGTGCAACTTTTCTGAAGCACATGAACCTGACCTTTGAAGAGTTTGTGAGTAAACCATTTTTTTTTACTTACCAAATGTGTGGTCTTTTCCTGCCCTTGAAGAAGAGGTAAATTTTGGAACTAATTTGGAAGGGCATATTTTAAAGGTCTAACAGTCTGTATTTCCACACTTTCTTTTGCTGCATGTTTTGTGACTTTACATCTCTGCTGGGGTTCTCTCACCAAAGTATACTTGCTCCAAACTTGGATCTTGGCATGCAGGAATATATATATGTCACTGCTGGTGCAATATATACATACATATACATATATCTATATATCTATATATTGATTGCACCAGCAGTAACAACAGTTACTGCAACATACTATTGTAGCAAGGAACAGGTAGGCCAGCATCATTAGCATATTGCAGGACTGAGGGCTGAGAAAGAATAGCTTCCCAAAAACCATCTTGTGAGTTCATGTAGAAGCAAAGCTTGAACAGAAAGCTTTCTGATTTGTGGTTTAGTGTCCTGGCCACTCTACTCTACTACTATTTGCATATTATCATACACAAAAGAGTTGCCTTTTAACGCTGAAGGAAACTTGAGATGCCTTATGATTTAATAATAAAGAAACCCTTACCATTCATTGTTGGAAGGGAAGATCATCTTTAACATTTTTCTCTTCATGTCGTTACATCAAAATAGCCCCGACAGCGAACAAGTGTGCTTCTAACTCACAGCATCACCATTTAACAGATTTAGTTAGTAGATGGATCAAGTAAAGTTGGTTAATCATTCCTCCCAGATGGCACAAGTATGGTATAATGCCTTTTACACACATCTATATCGCAATCAAGGCTACTGACATGAAATTCTTAAGTCCAATATATGCATAGAGGCTTATGCTATGATAACATTCTACAATTCACCAGAATCCAGCTTTCTAAATATTGCATCTTTTATTCCAAAAATGTTTGTTGTTCTTACAGTAGCAAATATATGAGTGCAAATATGTGAGCAATGGCTGGTGAAATCTCAGAAGTACAGTGGTGCCTCGCAAGACGGAATTAATCCGTTCCGCGAGTCTCTTCGTCTTGCGGTTTTTTCGTCTTGCGAAGCACGGCTATTAGCGGCTTAGCGGCTTAGCGGCTATTAACGGCTTAGCGGCTTAGCGGCTATTAGCGGCTTAGCGGCTATTAACGGCTTAGGGGCTTTAAGAAAAAGGAAACAAACTCGCAAGACGTTTTGTCTTGCGAAGCAAGCCCATAGGGAAATTTGTCTTGCGGAAAGATTAAAAAAACGGAAAACCCTTTCGTCTAGCGAGTTTTTCGTCTTGCGAGGCATTCCTCTTGTGGAGCACCACTGTAGAGTCCACATCAAATACCATTTCCCCACAGTTTTCCAATTACTCTTTCCCACCTCTTTATTTTGTTTCCTTTTAACAACATTGTTAATATTTTCTTTTCCTTTTGTTCTTTTACTACCAAAGAAGCTTGTGGTACCTGTGACTGTTGATCAGTTTATCTGGGTTGGGCGCATCATGTTGCAATGGAGTAGAGGTTAAAATTGTGGACATGATGAGCAATCTTTAGTTGCAACTTAGTCCCATTGAGAACAATGGAATAGGAGTTATGACTAATTTAAGTTGCAACGTTTTCAACTATTCTCAACTAATTTTGTGATAGCCTGGTTGCCAGCTATAAAAAACTGGTAGTATCCTTCACAACATGAAGCTGATATAAATCATGATTACTGACTGCCATTGATGGCTACCAATAGTCTGTTTAGTATAAGTGACTGTTTAAACTGCAAACACATTTTGTGCAAGCACAATCTACTGCAGTAGGATTCTGCTCCATGGCAGGGCTGCCCCAGCACATTTTGGTACCTGAGATGGACTCCAAAATGATTCTCCCCTCCCCTCCCCTCCCCTCCTGGGAACGTGAGGGAAGATCTACCTCAGGAACAAAGGTGGAAGACAGACTGACATTGGGATCTGTTGCCCAATAGATTCTGCCGCCTGAGGTGATTGCCTGACCTTGCCTCACGGGTGGGCAAGCCCTGCGTCATGGCAAGAATTAAGTGGGCAAGCAAAATGGTTTATAGAAATCTGAAGAATGGCACAAAAAGAATAAAAGCAATAAGCCAATTAATTTTGCCATAAATCTCTTGTTAATTGTGATAGTCATCTAATTGCTATCAGTCTCCGCCTAAGACAAAGGGATTTATGCAGTTGTGTTGAGCACTTAATTCATAGGTAATACAGTGGTACCTCGGGTTACAGACACTTCAGGTTACAGACGCTTCAGGTTACAGACTCCACTAACCCAGAAATAGTACCTCGGGTTAAGAACTTTGCTTCAGGATGAGAACAGAAATCGTGCTCCGGCGGCGCAGCAGCAGCAGGAGGTCCCATTAGCTAAAGTGGTGCTTCAGGTTAAGAACAGTTTCAGGTTAAGAACGGACCTCCGGAACAAATTAAGTATTTAACCCGAGGTACCACTGTAAATGTAATTACTGGAGGAAAATAGAAGGATGAAAATCATTTAAGTTATATAAGGTTTTAATCACATCCTTTTTGATATTTTAGTAGAACCAATGAGAGAGAGAAAAAAGTTTTTTAAAAAATATATAATTAAAAATAAGGAATGGGGGGGGGGGACACACACCACTATTTCAATGTTTTGGCTGAACACCAAATTCTGAATATGTGGTAATATGTTACGTTATCATTTCTCGTGTGGAATTTGCAAAGAGTCACTTAGACAGTGTATACCGTAGAGGGGCTAACTTAAGAGCATAAAACAAGAGCATTTGTATATATCAATAACATGAAGGATTTTTATTCCTTGTCAAGTCAGGGAATACTTTTAAAGCCTTATATTTTAGAGGAAATCGAATCTTGACTAACCTCTGCAATTTATGTCATTTTAAATAAGATATATTTGAATAAGTATATTTTTCATGCCCTAAAAAGACTGATGTCTTCTTTTATAAGCTCATCCTGTGACACACTTGAGTAGGTAGGTATATTGATTTTTTTTTCTTTTTCTGATGGCAATGAAGTGTAAATGGAAAATATCAGACTTGGCAATCACTTAAACCATGTGAAAATTTCAGAGTGAAGGCTATTAGAGTCACTTTGTGATCTCCCTAGATGACCAAGGGGGGGAAAACATTTCTACATTTCTTCAGATCCTTTGTGTGACAGCTAAGGAGAATAACATTTTTTCTAATATGCCAGTTTTAGTCTCTAGTTGAGAATAACCTCAGTGCTTTCTTATGTCACTAGCTGAGAGAAGATGAAAGACCCAGCCTTGTGTAAATGGCTTTGTCTAACCATCAGTCTTTAGCTCTGCGTGGCAGCTGTACTATTGACATTAGCTTGTGCACTGGGTGAAATTGAAGTGAGTTAAATGTGACCTTGGCTTAGTTGTTGAAGTAGAAATGAACTCTACTGGGAATGTAAAAAGAAAAAGAGAGAGAGAGAGAGACAGAGAGAAAGAGAGGCCAGTTTCTTTAACTTCATTTCTTCTTTAATGAGTTTAACTGTACTCTTAGGATTTGAGATGCACACACCCACACATTCCTAAGAATGCTGTTAAATGTATTATCTGTCTATTGATAGACAGATACATACACAGACAGGGAGATACAGGCAGAGAATATAGAGTTTATCTGACTTAACAGCACAATCCTAATACTGTATCTACAAAACAGCCAGTCCTATTGAATTCAGTGGGGCTTAATCCCATAAAAGTAGGGTTAGGATTGCAGCCTAAAATTGAAATCAATGAACTTTAGTAATTCCTAATTTAAGTCCATCTATTGCAGTAGCTGTACTCTCAGTATGACATACTCATGATACAATCCAATATATATTATATTATAGGAATATAATTTTTAGCCCTTTCTTCATCAAGCAATTGCAGCGTAGATCACATAAACATATCAAGAATAAAACATTAAACAAGTGTAAAACTCATGAGTATTACATCTCCTCCTTCTCTCTAATACGATATGTCATTTTGCTTTCTGTTATATTTTCAGTAATCACCAGAGTGGGGTAATTTTGCCATTTCAGCTCTAAAAATTGTGATTTAACATGTTTCAGGCCCAATTTGTGAAAGAAGCTGATGTCTCCAACAGATAATCTTTGTAACATTTTGCAGTTGCTGTTAGCTCTCTCTGTATTAACTGTGACTGAAGCATTGCAAATACTGGAAAACAGTCAGCACTTCTAATGACATTGCATTGTCCATTAGATAACATTGAAATTTCACTCCACTGCCTGCTGGTAATCATCTGCCTCAGAAATGCAGTAGATGACATGCTGGTAGCCAGGAGTCTTTGGAAGCAAGCCAAGATTTTAAAATCCCCCAGATATAATCCAAGGGAATGAGAATTAAATGAACATTACATATGTTAGGATAGATGGAGAGGTCAAGAGTAGAGTCATCTATATTTAACCTCCCCTATCTCCCACACGCTATGTGACATCATCAATATTGTTATTTATATTTTTCTAGATCCAACTTTGGACTCTACAACTTGCGACCAACGAAGTCAAATGTAGTTCACCAACCATGTTTTGTAGCTTGCTTGAATACTGGCCAACCTTCCCTGCTTGTTTGAGCCCCTGTCCCCAGACTGTAAAAAGCAGGAGATCTAAGGTCAATCCACAAGCCTGAATTGACTGGATGAATCGCAAGCCGTGCATGTCTGTGTACATGAAGCTTTACACAATAACATAAGAAAAATCAAGTCGTAGTGGTAGTAGTACTACTACTCCTCTGCTCCTTCCCAACGAATGTTACTATGTAAGAATCCAAGGAGTGTGGTGGAGTCTCCTTCTTTGGAGGTCTTTAAGCAGAGGCTTGACAGCCATATGTCAGGAGTGCTCTGATGGTGTTTCCTGCTTGGCAGGGGGTTGGACTCGATGGCCCTTGTGGTCTCTTCCAACTCTATGATTCTATGATTCTATTCTATGATTCTATGATTCTAAGAATCCATTATCATGATTTACGGCCATCATCAAAGTCACAGTAAAGCATTTATGAAAACTTCTTATGTTGATTATTACTATGTAAAGGCAAGAGCTAAAATAAATATTCAATGAGATCCAATTGATTGGCTTTGCTGCTTCCAGCACTCAGGGGATCACAGCTCGATCCTAACCACATTTTATTGGAATTTGGAAGCAAATATCATTGATTTGAATGGTTAGGACTACTCCTCTCAACACTTTGTTTTGGTAGTAACATGATTTGCATGTATGCTAACAAATAAATACCCATCTATACATATTTCCTTATTTTTTTCCTCTCTCTGCTCTTCCACCTAAGAGCTCAGAGAAGGTTACGTGTGGTTCCTGGTAATCTCCCATTTAGGGCATATTATCCTTCAATGATCAGCCCCAATACAAGTGTAACTATTATGGGATTGAATGGAATCTTATCTCATGTACAACCACAGACCGTGCAGAGAGATTAAACTCTTGCTAGTTTGAGGTCCAGTCCAACTTCCTCTCACTAGTGATTTTATCTTTATCATAACTCCTTGCATATCTTAGAAATACCCAGACGTGTCTCATTATTTTCTGTTATTTCCATATTTACTGGAGTTTGTTTTCTCTGTTTCTCTCTTCTCATGTTCCCTCCAGCATGCCTGTTCTCTGTTTTATTGTTTGTTATTATTGCCTCTCTATCTTCCCATCTGTTCCTTTAGTTGCCTCTTCCTTCAGTTACTGGCAGCACCAGTATACATTTTTCGTCCATATGGTCTCTCCTTTAAAACCATAAGACCCCCCTCCCACATCTTTCTGATTATTCTCTTAGCAGCCAATGAATCACTGATGATTTAGGGGGCCACTGCCACATGGAGAAATCTGCTCACACTTCCACTCCTGGATTAGGGCGTTTGGGAATACAATTCCCAAAATTCTCCCAAAAATTAACCCATGAAGTGAGATACCACACAATAAATCTTGCGGTGTCTTAAAGATTAAAACAAGTTATCGTGGCATAAACTTTTGTGGACTACAAAAACTACCCTGAACCTTTAGAATTTTACATCTTTCTGCAAAGCACAAAAAGCATTGCGCTAACCTTGATAAACAAAAATTAAAATGCTGTTGAGCATGTGCAGTTTCACATTCAAAACTCACTGTCAAGGTGATTTCAGTCAAAAGAAATAAAGTGATACGGAAAAAAAGAATGAAAATTGGGAGGGAGGAAAACAATAATAAAGAGAAAATATGCAAAAAAGGCAATCAATGATATTCCTATACATTCTTGTATAAATTGGTATAGTGTTATTGTCCTAGTGCTTATGTAAATATTAATAGTCTACTACATTTTGTATAAACTCATCGCAAATGTTATCATATTTATCCATACAGAGTCTGCGCCTGTACGCAGTCTGTTCATAAATCGGTAGTGATGTCATATCATCAGTCCATTGATTTGAAGGGTATCATATCTTTATTTTTCCAATTCCTCAATATCAATCTCTTAGCCACCATTAGGGCATGGAAAATCCATTTCCGTTGTCCCGTTGATAATTTCCACACTGCAGGTATATAGTTCAATAAAATACTATCCGCTGAAAGATTTTACTTTTTCTGCACAGTCATAGTTACACAGTCCAGCACTATCTCTCAAAACTTGTTAAGTAAAGAACACTGTTCAAACATGTGTTTTAGAAAGGCGTTATCCTTGCCACATCTCCAACACTGAGCTAAGAATTTTTTATACAATCGTAAATGGGTCCAATAAACTCTAAATATTATTTTCTCTTGTATTAGTCTTTATTTTAAATCTAATGACACCTTAAGTATTGAAGCTAATACATTTTCCCACTGTCTGGGTAATAATGAAAGTTCCAATTCTTTATTCCAATCATCTCTTACAGTCTGCATATTGAACTTGTGTACTGTTAATAGATATCTATAAAAAGTAATTGCTCCCTTTTTATTTTTGAATGAGTTGTCCAATTGCCCCAATATCTCAGGTATCTCGGAAGCTGAAAGGGCTGACGGCCCAAACACACTTGTTAGGAAATGTTGTAATTGAAGATATTGCCATTGGGCTGCATCTGATAGATGATATTTTTGTCTTAAAATAGCAAAAGTATAAAATTCATCTTTCCCATCTATCAGTTTGTCCAATGTTAAAATGACTTGATTTGATACCATTATCTTATAAACTACCTTTAAATATAATGGAGTACGCGGGTGGCGCTGTGGGTTAAACCACAGTGCCTAGGACTTGTCGATCAGAAGGTCGCGGTTCGAATCCCCTCGACGGGGTGAGCTCCCGTTCCTCGGTCCCTGCTCCTGCCAACCTAGCAGTTCGAAAGCACGTCAAAGTGCAAGTAGATAAATAGGTACTGCTCCGGCGGGAAGGTAAATGGCGTTTCTGTGTGCTGCTCTAGTTCGCCAGAAGCGGCTTAGTCATGCTGGCCACATGACCCGGAAGCTGTACGCCGGCTCCCTCGGCCAATAAAGTGAGATGAGCGCCGCAACCCCAGAGTCGGCCACAACTGGACTTAATGGTCAGGGGTCCCTTTACCTTTAAATATAATGGATCGCCGAAGTTTAAGCTTTGCCCTTTCCTCACCCGAAAGCCAAGGCTGCAGTCCTGCTACTTTAAACAAAAAAAGAGATTTACTTCTGAGTAGGCATGTCTAGAGTCTGAACCAAATGTAAAGCCAAGTGTTAATTTATATTATTCCATGGATCATGCTGCATTTGTGTTGACAGTGTTTATATTCTTCAGACTATACAAATTCAATCACTGAACCTTCCAAATGCGATTACTATGGAGCAGTTGGTTACTTCATGCCTTCTGGACTTCTCATATATGAATTTATTGGAATTGATCCATGAAGGACTGTGCCACCCAAACTAGCTTGGGTTATCTCCCATTCTTATAGGAGCCAGTTTTACACAGTGGCCATGTTGGGCCATACTAAGAGCATAATAACATCCCTGCAAGATCAGGCCAAAGGTCCATGTAGTCCAGCAATCTCTTCTCACACTGGCCAACCAGCTGGACGGAGCATAACTTGTCATTACCAGCAACTGGCATTCAGAGGTCTTCAGCCTTCAACAGTCAAGGTTAGAACATAGACATCATGACTAGTAGCCACCGATATCCTTTTCCTCCACTGCAGCAACCTTAGGCCCCACTGAATGTGTAGTTGTAACTTTCCCAATATAATGTTTCTAAATTGCAAGTGGCAGGCAGCCTATTAGAACACAATTGTTCCGCAGGATTTGCTGCTACTATGGGGGTGAAAGCCATCTATGGAACAAGGCAGGGCATTCTTGGTGACACCCTCCCAGGTGACAACTTGTTGGTCCCCAGTTTAGATTACAGTTACCAGACATCCCCGTTTCCCGGGGACAGTCCCGGATTTACAAATCTGTCCCTGACAAAATCCGTCCCTGGAATGTCCCCGGATTTATATTTTAAGTGTTGTAGATTTATTAGTAGGGAATGAATGTTGTGTGATTGGTTCAACGACACAAGACACATCATATAGGGACTTCTGGTGAGGCAAAATGGCGGGCGCCATGGCAGCGAGCAGCTCCTGAAGCCAGCCAGAGCCAACTGTGTTACCAGGCTGGCTCCGGGCTGATGAGGCTGCTGCTGCTGCCACTGCCAAGGGGGAACCAGGGGCGCTCGGCGTGTCAACTGGGGGAACCATTGACCCCCCCTCCCGTAACCCAAATCGAGCCGGGAGCAAGAGCACCTGGCCACCCGGCCAACTGCCCAGTGGCACTCCGGGGCCAGTAAAACCCCTGAAGCTGACGCAGTAAGGAGGAGAGAAGAAGGAGAAGGAAGACAGAGAAAGAGGAAGGAGAAAAAAGAGGGGAGCCCTGACCTTGCTGCACCACTGCCGCCAAGGAGGAGAGGTAGGAGAGCACCGGGAGGGCAAGGACACATGGCTGAGCCCAGGCCCGACCCAAGTCTGCTCCAAGAGAGCAGGCTGGGGCCCAGAGGAAGGCTGTGTGACAGAAGAGACCACAGAAGAGAAGATATTATTTACTTATTTATTTATTTATTAATTTTTTTTAAAAATCCCCCCCCCTCTCTTTTTTTTTTTTTAAAAGTGTCCCCGGATTCTTTGAAAAAAATCTGGTAACCTTACTTTAGATACATTTGGGTGACGGCTAAAAACATTTCTATTTCTACAGACTTTTGGGTCGTAGCCGAAGTTGATTATGTGAGTGGTATTACAGATATATGTTGTTGCTGCTGATTAGATGGTATGAATTAGGACTTTATTGTTGTATACTCCTGGTTAGAGGAAGAGCAGTATAAAAAATAAAAATAAACAAACAGTGTCTGAAGACAGTAAATGATATGAAGAACCTACTGCAAAAGGATAAGATTGGTATTTTGTATCTTATTTAGTTCCCTTGAGAGCAAGACTTGGCGTGATATTTATTTCCTGTAAAGGAACCCGGACAAAAAGTGTGCGGTCTTGACACTTCCCTTAAAAGGACCTGTATGAAAACCTTAGCGAAGTGAAGTTGCTTCCCCTTGAAATGTTCATGCAGTTCAACCTTGTATTGCAGAATCTCCTGTGTGTTTCTCCTTCCTGCCAATAACTGCTTGCTCTATTATATATTATTAGATTTGAGACTAAACTTGTGTGGAATTTTCCATCACGCTATAGCTGCTGTCTGCGGAACAGCATTAAGGCGAGAGAAGCCTAATGCGACTGCCCTTGAGCGAAACAACGATCAGAGCACCAAGGAGACAAACTTTAGCCTTCAACTCTGCTTGAAGGAAGAAAGGGGAGCTGTTAACACACACATTTGTTGTCCTTACGAGTTTGGTTTACTGAAAAAGCCTTGTACCCAAGTAAGGGCACATTAGCTGCATGATTGGGGTGTGTGTGCTGCTGGAACAGCTGTAGTTTAGTGGCGGAGTGCCTTACTTGCATTAGGGTCTGGGTTCAGTCCCTGACCTCTTCAAAGGACTTCAAGTAGCCAGGAAAACTACAGCTATTACTAGGCAACATTGAGCTAAAGCAGGCGTCAGCAAACTTTTTCTGCAGGGGGCTGGTCCACTGTCCCTCAGACCTTGTGGGAGGCCAGACTATATTTTTTTTGGGGGGGGGGAAATGAATGAATGCCTATGCCCCACAAATAACCCAGAGATGCATTTTAAATGAAAGCACACATTCTATTCATGTAAAAACACCAGGCAGGCCTTTGGGTGGCTCTGTTATAGCAGAGGTGCCACATACTGTCGTCCATCTAGCCACTGCATTCTGCACCAGCTGGAACTTAGAGTGTGTAAAAGGCACAAGTTATGTACTTGCTCCTTCAGAGGGAGTGCAACCCGGTTCAGAACAGGTAATTGCCTTATCTTCAGGACACAGGAGCCACCTATCGACAGAGCTTCTGCCTTCCCAGGAATCAAACTCAGTTTATTGGCCCTCATTGAATCCGCTACTGAATTCAGGCACTGGTCCAAGACTTGCGCAGCTGTGTGTCATCAGTGTGGCATGACACAGTGTTCCAATGGCTGCTCTGAGCTAGGAATTCAAGGTCTTCATCCAGCAGCAAGAGCCAGGGTAGGTTCGCCTTTGACTGTGAACTTAATTTGTCCCACATCCCTACAGGAATGATCAAGGAAGATGCTAACTTATTTTTACAGAACTACCCCTACAGTTCAGCAGGCCAGGACTTAGCACTGCTTGCTATTAGTTAACTGTTTTATTATATTCAGCATTTATTCAGTAGTCAATAGGAGAATGCCACATGGTTAGTAAAGCATGTGAAGCAATATGTAACTTATATCTTTCTTTGATTTGTATATTTCCTTATTTTATTTTTAGGTTTAAAGATTCTGAAAAGGAGTCCATAAATGGCAACCATGTGCTATTCTCTACCAAGACGCTATACTGCATGCTGTCCTTTAATATGCTTTAAACAGCTTAGAGAAATACTATTTTAATTAACTGCTTTGGGATCTGACTGCAAGCTTATACAGAGTGACTGTGCTGTTGTTGTTTTTAAAAAAGGAGCACACCAGCCTCCAGCCTTAATTTGCTTCAATGATTGTAAAGAAATGTCTGAGATTGGTCTGAACGCTTTGATTAAGGGAACGACTTGATGTGTGTATGTGTCTCTCTCGCTGTATCTTTGACAAGTGACTTAGAAACAGCCAACCGCCTTTGCCCCAGCCCCCAGTGAGGATGCTATACATGAAATCGGACTTGCCACATCTTACAGAAAATTTTCTGCATCATGACCTTTTGCCAAAACAAATTGTCTCAAGTTGCTGGCGTTTGCAGGTGCTTGGCAGTTCGCTGTCCAAAACGCGCACGAGAAGCCCAATGAGCGATGACAGTGATATTTTTAAAAGTATACGTAGAAATAACCTAATCGACATAAAGCTATTATGACACAGTGTTCCAAGAATTACACATTCAGCTCAGCACCTGACTTTATAGTTAAACACCTCCATTTGATCAGAACACCAAACAAGCATTTTTATACCTGAATGTGAAGGTGCGATCCCACTGGCTCTGTGACAACCAGCTTCAAACTAGAAGCGAGATCGCTGCCTTTGGAGCCTTATTTTATCTAGTCCCTTGAGGTTTAATAAGCTTCTTCACAAATGTTTTAGATGAAGTTGGTAGGCAATGTTTGCTGTTTGCAGTGGCCGAAGAGGACACAACAGTTTCAACAGATGCATAGAGATTAATAAAATTAGAGCAAAATCCCAGTAAACATGCTGCGGAGACAAGCAATTCTGTTTCTCTTTCACAAACAGCCAGCATAAGGTGGTGGTCATGAGATTTGGATCAGGACCCTGCTGTGGACAGTAGAGGGGTTTTCACCATCCATAGGAAGTAATATAGTAATAATTTATTATTACGGTCAAAGACCAGTCCAAGAAGCACAACAGAGACTGCTTTCACAACAGTGAAATAGACATTTAAAACAATATACAATAACAGTTTATAGATTAAAATTAAAATAGTTGCATGAACACAAAAAGACCTAAGGTTAAACTAATATACAGATTGCCCCTGGGACACCCAGGAGGCCGGCTATGGCAGTTTTCCTAGCGATCTATTTGTTCCAGGGAGTGTTCTATGCCTACAAATCTGCGTGCAGAATCTGGCGACCATTCGGGTCATCTTGTGATTTTTGCCTAAGAGGAGAAAATTGAGTTTAGGCCATAGCTGTCAATGTTTCTGTTATGTACTGAAGTTCTCACCCTGGGCCAGCAGGGGGATACTGTAGATAGTTATGCAAATAAGGGATCGAAAGTGACGTTCAGTGATTGGATAGTTTTACAAAATTGTTACAGTTACATTGTACTGGAGCTCTATATAAGCAGGCTGACTGAACCCTTCAGTTCAGTTCTGTCCTGGCCTGTGAATAAACAAGAGCTGTTTGAAGAATCGCTGTGTCGTCTGATATGTTCACCCACAACTTAACAGTTTGCCCTTTTAAAAGGGAAATTCCCTTATTCCGAATAGGATTCCTCGCAAGAAAAGGGAAAAGTTGACAGCTATGGTTTAGGCTTGTCCGGAAGGTCAGCAAGCCTCACCAGTTGGGAGTCAATGGTATCTCGACGTGCCTCATCATAAAAAGGACATCTAAAAAATAAGTGTTCAGGGCTTCCCATTTCCCCTAATGGGCAGGCGCAAAGTCTCTGAGCGTACGGGACTTTTCCAAAAGATCCTTCCAGAACCAGCGAACTTTAACCATTCATCTTCCAATGAGGTCTTAGTCCAGGTTGGGCCCTTTCTTATTGTATTGGGGGGGCGTAGTTTCTCTTAACATCAATGGTGGGTGAAGTTTGGAGCATTACTGCCACTTTGCACGCCTTGGATTTCTTTTAACCAGTGTTGTCTCTGCCCTTAAATCAAACTTTCACAGAATTGTAAGTTTGCAAGGGACCAAAAGGGTCATCTAGTCCAACCCCCTGCAATGCAGGAATCTTTTGCCCAATGTGGGGCTCAAACCCATGAGCCTGAAATTAGGAGTCTCATGCTCTACCGACTGAGCTGGTCATTCTTTAAATGGAAGCTACCATGTTAACAAATTAAGAAGCCCACTGCCAAGCCCTCCATCTCTAGGTGGATCAGTGTACCTGGATACATGTGAGTGAACAGCAGATTTTTTTTTAATTCCTGCACTAGTTAAAGTAAGTAGGGTATCTTGCCACACCAGTCTAAAACTAGGTCCCTGCAGGTTTTATTTGTGGGTGTATTTTGCAACATGGCACTCATTGCTTGGCATGCAACATGGCATTCATAGCGTGTTAGTGGTGGATATACCCTTGACAGTCCACACATCATTCTGCTTTGTTAGTTGTTCTGCAATGCAGAACAACGACAAAAAAGTGTGATAAAAAAAAGTTACAGGATTTCAATAGGAAGTTACAGGGCACAAACTGAGTGAAAACAATGCAATACAGTGGTACCTCTGGTTGCGAACAGGATCCGTTCCAGAGGCCCGTTCACAACCTGAAAAGAGCGCAACCTGAAGCGCCATATCTGCGCAGGTGTGCAGCATGATTTGGTGCTTGTGTGCATGCGCAAAGCATGATTTAGCGCTTCTGCACATGCGTGAGTGGCGAAACCCAGAAGTAACCCTTGCCAGTACTTCCAGGTTGCTGCGGGATGCAACTTGAAAAGATGTAACATGAAGCGTCCATAACATGAGGTATGACTGTCTGTCTGACCCGAAACTTTTGCAGGCACAGACAATATTGAGAGTTGGATTGCACATTACCCTCCACAATACCATCACGAGCACAAATAATCATGGGTGGCATTCAACTAGGTTTTACTCAGAGTAGATCCACTGAAATGAATGGACATGACTAAGTTCGCTCCATTAATTTCAATAGGTCTACTCTGAGTAAACCTTAGTTGCATCCCATCCCATCAGCACAAGGAAAGAGTAACTGCTTTGCACAAAGAATAATGATATTTCCAAATAGATATATATCCTCCTTTTTCACTTTCAGGACCCTAGCTAACATGGCTGGAGATTATGACATCTGGAGGTGCGCCATTCTAGAAACATATGCCATTTCAAACTGTGATTTCTACTTTCAAACTAATAAAGTTTGAATCTGAATGGAATACCAGCTCAAATATTAGATATACTTCCATGAAGTGTGTGTCTTAAGCTGAAGACAGACACAAGCGTTAAACAGAAGTAACGACAAATTTTTCACCAATGGTGTGAGTTTCACTCCTTGTGGTTTCACAGTTTACATAACTTAACATAGGTTTCTGTTTCTGTTTTTAGTCTTGATCCTTCTCTAATGCTTCAGGAGGGCTGCTCTCCTTTTGGTTTTTTAGAAAAGTGACACTTGCACATCTGTTAATTTGTACATCTGCCCACCCACCTTATTTTATAATCCACAGGCTGTGTTGCTGCACAGCTTAGATTGGGAGCCATGAAACTACATCGAACCAACACCACTTCAAACCTAATCCATTTTACAGCTGTTATCCTTCCTCCGCACTTCTGAAAACAAAAAGACTAAAGTCTTAATGTCAAGGAAATACTGGTATGTAGAATTGGTGGCACTCAGTAGCCAGTTGATTGCAGTGGGCCGTTTCCTGGAGATATTTCAGGAGATACTGTATCGATCCTCTGTCAGCTTTCCTAATTTGAAGGTAATTGTTTGTCTTTAGTGGGACATCAGGCACTCTTTGAGTGCAACAGAAAATGCTCACTCTCTCAACATGCACACTCTTGTACAACAGCAACTTATATTAATCAAGAAGAGACTTGCATAAAGTTAGAAGTAACTGGTTTTTAAAAATTGGATAGAAAGTACATTTCCGGGGAGTCCTGCCTGGTTAACTTTACTTTTACAGCAGACACGTGGAGTCTGTCATTAACAGAACAGCTCTTGGTTTTTCAGCCTCCTTCTGGATCTCTTCACAGGCCACAGGCGGCCAGCCTGTGACACACATCTCACAACTCTCACAACTACCACAGGTAGTCCAGGCTTGCAGACCACCTAGATAAGGCCATGAGGGTTTGAGGACCTGCTGTGGCATAGAACCAAGGGCTGCCTTTCTACTTGCCACTCAGTGCTGAAATTCTGCACACATACTGCATTGCCATGCACACTGAAATGTCACCATGTTACACACCATGAACTTGACAGGTACATATGTACACATATAGACGCAGCAATCTCTCTCTCTCTCTCTCTCTCTCTCTCTCTCTCTCTCTCTCTCTCTCTCTCTCTCTCTCTAACACATACTCATACAGTCACTCTCACACACATACAAACACACAACTATCAACATTTTCAATCCTCCCCACTCCAGTGCTGAGTAAAAGTAAAAAGGCTTCTTTCGACTTTGTACAGATCGCCTCAGTCTTAATGGAATGTTCTTATTCCTGAACACGACATTGCTAGAAGATATAACAGATATTATTTATTCAGAACTCTTGGGTTCTTCGGAACAGATTGTAATTCTACAGTCTAGATAGTTTTGAAATGTCATCAGAACCTCACTTGCACTACATTATTTTCAACATCCAGAGCTAGCAGACGGGGCTGGCCCAATATATTTTGCTGTCTGGGGTTGAACAGCAAAGGGCATATACCCCTCCCCAAGGCAACGTGCATGGAATACCTGAGGTTGGCCAAGTTATTTTGGCACCCATTCTGTCTGGCAGCAATAATGCAGTAATATATTTAAAGTAACAAACCACGGTCCTTTCATGAACCTCTTCCCTAACCAGCTGCCTAGGGCAACCAATTCACTCTAACTTACGGCCAACCTTGCAGCGTGCATCAAAATCTCTTGACTTGTGGGTAAATCCCACCATTTAGGAATCCATGCTTTGGAGTGATGACATCTTTTGCTGACAAATGTGTACTAGCTCCCGGAGAAGTATCGAGAACTATATAAATATGAAGCAATTAACCCCACCCCACCCCCAAATTATTTTAACTACAGGGGTGGGAAGCTGTGGCCTACAGATGTGGATGGACCAATCACCCCGATTGTTGGTCATAGTGCCTAAACCTGCTGGGAGTTGGAGTTCAACAACATCTGGAGAAACACCAGGGCCCCTGTTTTAGTATATCCATATGAAAAAGCTTCATCTTCTCAGAGCTGTTCTACACATTATGTGAAATAAGGTGGCAAACCAATGTCAGAGAATCCCAGGCTCTAACACTTCCGTTTGCAGGTGGGGTCTATTTCTTTTTTCCATGCTATCGCCACATAAGGCCAGGAGTCTTGAGTTCCCACTATGTGAAAAGCTTCTGATATGTTGTACCTTTACTTGTATGTTGTACACTAGCACATCACAGAGAGGGCTATGCTTAAATCCTTCACTTTGATGCTCTAGTTTACCATAATCTGGGGGTGTATTTGGTTGCTTAACATGACAGGGATTTTTTTTTTAACTACCATTACATGCAGTCTGAAATGGTACAGTCTGGAAGTTTACCAGCTCAACCTCTCACTTCATTCTTCAAAATGCGTAGCTTGGCTAGTTGCTGATATAGATATGTAGAAGAGGGTAAACTTTATTCATTTATTGATAAAAATATTTATATGCCGCTGAATCATAAAGGCTTCTTACAGCAGTTTACAACAATATAAAAACATAAAACCAAACATTATTTTTTTACCTCACAGATCTCCAGGCCCCAATTGAGCCACAGCACCTTATTGAGAGGACAACCACAGTTCTGAATTTATTTTTAAAAATAACCTAGCAGCAGCAAGCACACATATTTGTTTTTTTCCTAAGAGTCTTAACAGTTGAATCACGTATATAAACCTATTCAGAGGTAGATCCCACTAGATTCAGTGGGACTTCCTCCTATATGAGTGGGTCTAACATTGCAGGATTGTTTCCCTGCTAATTCTCCTTGACCTCTCAAAGGCTTTGGGTACCATCAACCACAATATCCTTCTGCAGCAGCTCTTTGAGTTAGGAGTGGGTGGCACCACTTTGTGGTGGTTCCAGTCCTATTTAGCTGGACGTTTCTAGAGGGTGATGCTTGGGGAATGTTCTTCAGCCCCATGCAGCCTTCATTGTGGGGTTCCTCAAGCTTTGATTCTATCCCCCATGTTGTTTAACATCTACATGAAACCACTGAGTGGCGTTATCTGGAGTTTTGGAGTACATTGTCAGCAATACACTGATGACACACAGCTCTGCTTCTCCTTTACATCTGCAGGTGTGGCAGTAGATGTACTGGACTGTTGTCTTGCCTTAATAATGGACGGTGAGAGCCAACAAACTGAAGCACAATCCAGATAAGACTGAGGCACTGTTAGTGGGTGGTTCCCTAGACCAGATGGGTAGGAGATCACCTGCTCTGGATGGGATTATACTCCCTCTGAAACAGCAGGTACGCAGCTTGGAAGTACCCCAGGATCCTTTGCTGCCGCTTCAGGTGGTGGCCTCAGTAGCACTGAATGCCTTACATCAGCTCCAACTGATGGCCCAGTTGCACCCCTATCGGGATAGGGATAGCCTAACCCAGGCATAGGCAAACTTGGCCCTCCAGCTGTTTTGGAACTACAACTCCCATCACCCCTGACCACTGGTCCTGTTAGCTAGGGATGATGGGAGTTGTAGTCCCAAAACATCTGGAGGGTTGAGTTTGCCTATGCCTGGACTAACCTCTGTTGTCTATGCTCTGATAACCTCCAGGTTAGATTACTATAACACATTATAAGTAGGGCTGCCTCTGAATATGGTTTGGAAACTTCAGCTGGTGCACAATTTGGCAGCCGGGTTGCTCACCGGGACAGGCCAGTTTGAACTTAATACACTGATCCTAGCTCAACTGCATTGGCTGCCATTCAGTTTCCGGGCCTAATTCAAAGTGCTGTTTTTTACCTACACAGATCAGGACCACAATACCTCAAGGACCACTTCCCTTCGTATGAACTCACCTGGACCCTGAGGTCATGCTCTGAGGCCCTTCTTCATGTGCCTCCTCCAAGAGAGGTCCAGAGGGTGGCAACATGAGAATGGTTCTTTTTTGCAGCGGCTCCCCATTTGTGGAATGCTCTCCTCCGGGAGGCTCAGCTGGCACCTTCATTATACAACTTCATTTGCCAGGCAAAAATGTTCATCTTCAACCAGGCCTTTGGCTGATTAACACCCTATACCCTTTTAAATGTGTTTGTGAGAGGGGGTTATGGTTTGTTCTGTTCTGTTCTTGCACTTGTTTCGATTATGTATTTTGTATTTTTATCTTCTGAATCACCCTGAGATCTATGGATGAAGGGTGGTATACAGATTTAATTCATTATAATAATAGCATCGCTTCTTTGGTTAGACCTGCCTAAACTTACTTTAACAAGGTTTGGTTATTCTGCTTCTCCTCCTCAGTGTTTGATGCAGATTATCTCTCCTGCTCTAATTAGATGTGTGGGAGAAATTAAATTCTGTTTGCATTTAAAGGTGAATCTACCTAATTTGAGATTTCTGAAACAAGATGCGAACTGAAATACAGCCATCCTTCCAAATTCGCACTTCTCTGAATTTTGCAATGCAGTTCTCAAGCCAAATAATGCTTATATTTGGCTATAACGCACATAATGATGCACATATTAGCAAATGTAACATACAAGCAGGAATACTTTTAGGCATGAAAATTAGTATACTAGGCAAAATTGTGCACAAACAGATGCATAGTAGGAGAAATTTGTATTAAAATGCTGGTGAATTTTCATGATGACTAAAAACCAGAATTGAAATAGAGAAGCCAAAATTGGCAGATTTGCCCATCCCTAACTCTAGTCTACGTTGTTTCTGTGGGATAGCCAGCCTCATATAAACAACATGCTTAAGTCCAATTAACGCATGAAGGAGTTAATACCATAGAGTAAGCTGCCCTGCAAGACTAAGCTATGTCTCTTCTCCTCACCTTGGGAGGAAATAGGTAATCAAACCCTATTGTTTTCTCCCAGTCTGCCTGAGAAGCTCAGCATGTGAAAAGATTTATGCTGGTTGCTCCAGCTCAACCACATGGCTCTCACCAGCCACTCTTGCGTTCCTATACCAACAATCTAGGATCTTTTACCACTTTGTAACTAAGCTACATTTTACTGCCTGTGCTACTTTCCTGACTGATGTATGGGAAAGCGCATGAATCTGACCTTTTAGAGTTCGTAAGTAAACCAGTTATCAGCTTACCAAACATGTGGCCTTTACCTCTGCTGAGGGAAGAGGGAAATTCTGGGACTAGAATGACATATTTTAAAGCTCTAACCACTTATATTTCCACACATTACTTTGCTGCATATTTTGTGGCTTTAAATCTCTGCCTGGGTTCTGTCACCCAAGAGCACTTGGATTTGACATCTAGGAATTCTTACTGCACCAACAGTTTCATCCACAAAGCAGGTGACTGCTACTCCAGGGATGGGGAAATATGAGGTCTTGCCAATGTTGATGGACTACAACTCCCATCATCTCAGATCAATCTCCATCCTGGCTGAGGCTGATGGGAGTTGGAGTCCAACACCATTCCCATCCCTGCACTACACCCAGCAACCACAAGACATGGCTGCATAAGTTACAGCCCACAAGCTAATTTCCTACTACCAGCCACAATTACAATTCTGTTCTGTTAAAAAAGCTCATTTGCATTTTACTGAAGACAAAACAAATGCCAAATTAAAAAGGAAACAACACACAATTAAACCCACCCTCAACAACTGGTAGCTTGCGCTGCTGGCACAGAACTATTGCTTTTCTTAGAAGCACCGACCCCCATCTGCGGTTATCCATGCTAAACAATTATAAGTCTAGTCTTTTGAAAAGTAGGTTCTGAGGAGTAACAAAAACTCATAGTTTATTCGACCTGAATATAAAACCATTGAAGTATAATACATTTATCATATTAAAAATGCATCATTAAAGTTTAAACGCAGGTGCAGTTACTCAATAAGCTAATGGTATAGTCTGAAGACTCTACTCAAGACTGTATTGTTAAATTCCCAGTGGGATAAAAGAAGTGCAGGGGGGGGGGAGGAACTAGGGAGGGAGGGAGAGTGACCTTGCACCAAGGTGCTATTGCTGTGAGTGGAATTTTTTGGTAGGCTGTGGTTGAGCTCCACTCTGAGGATCTTAGAAGCACTGCATTCCTCAGTGATCTGAACAAACAAGAACAGGAATCCTCCAGGATCATAAAAGCATATGAGTGTAAAGGTGTGTGAGAGAGAAAGGGCAAAAGGGAGGGAGAAAGAATGCAAATTTCATTTTTGTTTTTACAGTCCCGATGAAGCTCTTTAAAGAATACATGGCCACTAAAAAAAGATGCAAGAAAGAAAATAATACCCGTTGCTCAATATTCACTCCTCATTGTGTGTTCTACATGGCAGGCACTCACCGCAGCATGGATGGGCACTGGGGGCAGAAGGGGATGACTCTATTAAACTTAGGGCAAAATTATGCTCTTAACAGTTATGTCCATTTTGAACTTGTTACATCCAGAACTGATTGACCCTGATTTAACAGGTGGTACAATCCATCTTAGGGATGAGGGTGGCGCTGTGGGTAAAAGCCTCAGCGCCTAGGACTTGCCGATCGAAAGGTCGGCGGTTCGAATCCCCGCGGCGGGGTGTGCTCCCGTTGCTTGGTCCCAGTGCCTGCCAACCTAGCAGTTCGAAAGCACGTCAAAGTGCAAGTAGATAAATAGGGACCGCTTACTAGCGGGAAGGTAAACGGTGTTTCCGTGTGTGGCTCTGGCTCGCCAGAGCAGTGATGTCACGCTGGCCACGTGACCCGGAAGTGTCTCCGGACAGCGCTGGCCCCCGGCCTCTTGAGTGAGATGGGCGCACAACCCTAGAGTCTGGCAAGACTGGCCCGTACGGGCAGGGGTACCTTTACCTTTACCTTACAATCCATCTTGCATGCATACAGGGGAGGGGCGGTGCTATGGGCCAAAATGGAGCCCCACGCTTCTGAATTTTGTCATGCAGCCCCCCCAACATAAATGCATATATTAATAAAAACAGCATACAGAAATACATTATATTAGAGGACATTGCTTGCAAAAATGTTTATATGAAGCAAAGGTTCGTGTGAAGTGTGTATATCAGGAGAATTGTGCCCTAAACAGCTGACCAATTTTTATTATGCAGAGTGATGCTATATGTGTGGGTCTCTTAATAATCTTTGGCCCAGGCCCCATAGACCTTTACACATGAACAAGCTGGGATAGCTCAGTTGGTAGAGCACGAGGCTCTTAATCTCAGGGTTGTGGGTTCAAGACTCATGTTGGGTAAAAGGTTCCTACATTGCAGGCGGTTGGACTAGATGACCTGAAGGAGTGTCTCCACCCCCAACGTTCAGCCCAGACACTGAGGTCCAGCTCCGAGGGCCTTCTGGCGGTTTCCTGACTGCAAGAAGTGAGGTTACAGGGAACCAGACAGAGGGCCTTCTCGGTAGTGGCGCCCGCCCAATGGAATGGCCTCCCATCAGATGTCAAGGAGATAAACAACTCCCTGACTTTTAGAAGACATCTGAAGGCAGCCCTGTTTAGGGAAGTTTTTCATGTTTGAAGTTTTATTCTGTTTTTAATATTCTGTTGGGAGCTGCCCAGGGTGGCTGGGGAAACCCAGTCAGATGGGTGGGGTAGAAATAATAAATTATAATAATAATATTATTATATGACCCTCTTGCATAGCTGTCAAGTGTCCCTTATTTGAAGGGACAGTCCCTTATTCCAGCACCATGTCCCGCTGCTGTCCCTTATTGATGGATGTCCCTTAAATGTCCCTTAAATGATGTCCCTTAAATTTCAAAGGAAGCAGCTCCTCTCCCTCCCTCCCTCCCTCCCTCCCTGCCGGCCAGGGAGGAGGGAGGCTCCAACTGTGTTGCTTGGCTGTGTTGCTCACCCAATAAGAAGTCTAAGAACAACTGGGGGGTGGAGCTTGCATGCCTTGTGTGTGGCTAGTTAATGCAAGCTGAGGAGGTTTTTGAATGCTGGACGCCATTTTGTTGCACCTGCTGCTGCAAACTTTGCAGTGCAAAGCCAGGCCGGGGAGCCATCTTAAGTTCAGGCTGCATAGGCTTTGTGGTGCATGTGATTCAGATTCTATTCAGTTGAACCTCTGGTTACAAAGTTGGTTGGACAGTGTTCTTGAAGCTACCAGCATGAGTTTGACCAGACTGCAGGAGGACAGGAAGACTGGAGTGCCTGGAACAGGTGAGGCTGCAGGTCCCTTATTTTGGCTGCTGGTCCCTTATTTTCAAGGCTGCTGGTCCCTTATTTTCAAAACTGTAAGTTGACAGCTATGCCCCCTTGGTCCCTTCCAACTCTACAGTTTATGATTCTATGTAAAAGAAAACCACCCCCTACCCAGGGCAGGCAAGTCTGGTGTTCCAAACTGGACTTGATATCCAGTCAGTGCCTAGACTAAGCCAAAGCTGAAAAGGAGAACAAGGCATGAAGCAGTAGCTTTCCATTGTGATGCATCTGACCTACAAACTACAACAAGCAGCATCCGAAATAATCTTGAAACAGGAGCAGTTTTAATGGCACTTATTTATAAACTGGGGCCCTCATTTTTGGATCCTCTAGACAGAGGTAATTTTCAGTCCCGTTTCCAGTTTCTACTTCTGCGGCTATACTTATTTTATATATGCAATTTGTTAGTTGCTTAACGCAAAAGAAGCAGAGTCCCCGGCTTACAGAAAATTGAAAGGCGAAGTCACAGCATGAAACCAAACAATAATGCATTACAATTCAACTATTACAAAACAGCAGAAAATTCCCTCTGTGGGAAACATTTAATCAATAACAACAGAACGCCATCCATCAAAAGCCTGGGAGTAGAGGTAGGTTTTTACTTGGTGCCGAAGAGATGTTAATAATGGTGCCAGGTGGACCACACTGAGAAGAGAGTTCTCCAAGTGGGGAGCCACACTTGAAAAGGCCCCCTTTCCCCACCCACCAGGCCACCCTCAGAGAGGAGCCTCAGTTAAGGCCAAAGGTCCTGAGTAGATTCATATCGAAAGAGATGTTCCCAAAGACATTAGGGTCCTGAACGGTTCAGGATGTTACAGTTCTAAACTATCAGTCAAAACCAGCACTTTGAATTGGATTGGGACCAGTGCAGCTGTGAAACGTTTGGTGTTGTGTGATCAAGCTGTCTCAAGCCTATCACCAACTGCACAGCTGCATTCTGTACTAGCTACAGTTTCTAAACCATCTTCAAAGGCAACCCCACATAAAGTGCATTGCAGTAATCCAGTTTTGAAATTGCCAGAGCATAGATTACTGAAGCATAGATTATCACTGTCCAGATAGCATTGCAGTTAAGCAGTGTTCAACTGTTGCGGCAAAACCAACGAAGAGTCTTGTGACATCTTAAAGACGAATACATTTTCATGGAGTAGACTCCATTTCATCAGATGCATTAAGTTTCAGATGTTGGCAGACACAAACACATATGTGAGTGTAAAGGAATTAAATGATAATGAAACGCCAACTTTAACCCGCCACCCCCTCTGCTTCAGTAAGCAGCAGCAGCACGGGCAATTGGTGTGTGTGTGTCAGTGTTAGAATTCCTGTTCCTTGATTGCAGTCATGGGATTGTTGTCTATCACATGCCAGTGTATGTTTTAACTCCACAGAGTGGGAAGTGGCGGAGACAGGATGTTTGTGTTACTGTGTTCCGTGAAGTGGGACTATTGTCCTTTGTTTTTTCTCTTTGCTGTCTGATGCTAGAGAGAGAGGGAGCCATGTTGCAGTGCTCCGCCTGTGTTTATATGTAAATAAAGTAGATTAGCCAAAATGCTGAGTTGCTGAGGTCTGTTACACAAGCTGCGAAGACTCTGCGGATCCCTAAGTGTGCCGATGTCTGTTGGCATCGGTCGCTGTGATGTTTGGGCAGAAGAAAGCTTTTGAAGCTCCCGAATGATCGACCAGGAGGGAGGGAACATGCCAGACGGGCATGTGTCTCTGCCAGGGTCCTACTCGAGAGTAGGATGAGCTCCTGACAGTCAGGCGAGTGCCATTGCCCTGCCCACCAATAGTGGCGCCAGGCAGAGCAGGGAATTTGCATCTATTGCTCAAACCATTGGGATAGGAAATACTGTAAATCTCAATTAAGCAGTCAATTTAAGCACAATCCACCGGGATATCTTCTTCCACAACCCTGAATGAAATAAATGGGAATGTGCTATTTTTCTTTGGCAGGTCCCTTTTACAGTGGTACCTCGAGTTACAAACGCCTCAGGTTACAAACGCTTCAGGTTACAAACTCCGCTAACCTGGAAGAGTTACCTCGAGTTGAGAACTTTGCCCCAGGATGAGAACGGAAATCGTGTGTCGGTGGCGCAGCGGCAGCAAGAGGCCCCATTAGCAAAAGCACACCTCAGATTAAGAACAGTTTCAGGTTAAGAATGGAACTCCGAAACGAATTAAGTTCATAACTAGAGGTACCACTGTATTCCAATGGGATTGCATAGGAAAAACCTCTAGGTGGGATGCTATCTTCCTACTGCAGAACAAGTAAGTTCAGAAATAAGTGCTTCTTCATTGGTAGAATGCCATTTTTATTTTCTTCAGGAACAACCTGTCCTACATAAAATCATGAAACTAGATTCAAAGCTATGTAAAATAAAATTAATTAAATGGAGAATTAATTGGGGCATGCTGCTTTTTTTTAAAAAAAATAGCATGAGCTATATTTTAGACTTATATTTTGTTACATGTTCAGAGGCCCCTGGGCATGGGTGGCCTATAAAAAATAATAATAAAGGGTGAAGAGAATTATTTCAATGGTGTTTCTTGTATACTAGGAGAAAATACAATTTGAGGAACCTAGCAATGTGGATCATGGAACATCCAGAAAGTTTGTGTGTTGAGGGGAGTGTTTTCATAGTTGTTTTTTTAATGACCTGTTACAGACAAAAGGAAACATCAACAAAAACACAAAACTCTCACCCCCCCCCCCCAAAAAAAACTGAACAGTGATCCAAAGACAGCAGCAAGAGCAGCAAAAAATAGTAAATAATACGAGTATGGATTCAAGTATAGAAACAAAGATTGTAGTAGTGGATTCAAGGCTTTGTTCTTCCTAAGATTGTAATGACAATGTATAAACAATATAAAGAAGGCAAAAGAGATAGGAAAATGCTTTATGAATTCCAGATAGAGGCAGACGGAGATCAGAGATGGAGGAATGATATTATTCTCCTTTATGTATGCATAAGATGTAAAAACAAAGCAGGTTTTAATAAATTTATCAGTCTCGGAAAAATCTTTAATAACCCTCATTTTAAGTAGGAGTTTCTCTGTGTGTGCTATGTACCACACCTTCTGATACCAACAGGGAATCAAAACCTTGCAGGTTTTCCCAGTGCTTAGCAAATGTGAGATGTGCAGCCATAAGCAGATAATATGCTATGCATTTATTATCACCATCAGGGCCCTTGTTTTGGTTCATGAAAAGATTCATCATGGCTAATTGTGGGGTCCTGTCCAGCGGTTGGTTTCTGATTTTTCTGAATTTCATCAAAAGTAACATTCCAAAAAGCCTGAGCCCATGAACAGGACCACCACATGTGATAGTATGTACCAGGCAATAAGGAACTTTTCCAGCAATGAGGCGACAAATCAGGATCTGTTTTAGACATAATCTTTCAAGTGGTGTGCCATCTGTAAATGAGTTTGAGCCTACATTCCTTAAGTTGATTTGATGCTGAAACCAGTAGTGAGTTGGACCACCACACTGCTTCCCAGTCCTGATCCTTCCAACACCTGACCCCAATCCCTCTCCCAGACCTGTTGGACACCTACTTTGTTCCTCCATTTTCATGGACCAGCATTGGTTTGACTGATTTGGGAGACCAGATCTTTCATTCTGTTCTTGGCAGCCATTATGATGGACTCCAATATTGTAAATGGCTGAAGGGCTTGCCCTATGGCAAAATATCCGCCCTATGGCGAAATATCCGCTGCAATAAAATGAAAGAGAGTGGTAAATTGCCCAATCTCTTTCTCACTTCTGCTTCTGTGAAGGGCCTTTCTTGTCTGTAAAAGTCCCTTTTCAGTGTACTTGCATATATTTACCATAAAAGTCCCATGAAAACATAGCAGCACTAGAGGTGAGTTTGCGTGTGTGCAACGCCAACACTTTTAACATGCACAAAATGAAGGGATTTGCCATCATCTCTTTTCAAGGAGTTGCTCAAGCAATAAAAAAGAATTAAAATATTTAGTGGGGTGTATAGGATATGGCTGTTTTCCAGTTGTACCCAACATTTCACACTACCATCTAGGCAAAAAAATCCCAACCAATAAGTCACATAGTTAGTTTGTCTGAAAGTAAGGTTTTAGTTGGGGGGAGGGGTATTTTAATGAGGAAAAAGAAACACGATTTCTGTATCTTTTTTCCATTCTCCTACACAATCTCCACGCAGATCTTTCATCTCTGTCTTTCCCCAGCACCTATGGCACCAACTGTCTCAGACACCCTTTCATCTTTTTTGATGGGTTTCCTTCAGGACATGATCCTAAACAACTCCTCCTTCAAGTCTACCTTCCTCTCAGGTCTTGAAATAGCTTTTGTCTTTTTTGCTTAGCCTTACTCCCTCTGTAAATTGCACACTGGACCCATAGAGAACAATCAAGGTCTACTTAAATATTACCAATTACTCTTGTTTTCTCAGGAACAGAGTATACATTTTGTTGCTTGAGTCATCAGTCTGAAAACACACCTTGCCTTCCTTAAAAAAAAAATCAGCTTGACTACCTGTTTTTGATGTAAAAATCCATTGTGACATTTTGACAGCCAATGATTAAAAGACTTTTCTAGTATTTTACAAGCAAATAAGAATTTTAACCAGATAAGTAAACGTACAGAAATGAAATATTCCATTGTTGTTGAGCATTAAAGTAGCTGTCAAGGCTGAAATGCTTGCAGTTAGTGCAGCACAATGAAGGAAATGTTAAGAAGAAACAGGTGAAGCATGACTTGTGAGACCTGCTCAGCTAATGAATGCAACTTACTAGACATGGACTGTGACCTGCTTAGTGCTTGGCAAGTAGTTGCAATCCCAAGTAGGCATCAAAAACAAATGTATAGAGCAGCAAGAGGTAGGGAACTTGTGGCCCTCCAGATGTTGTTGGACTACAATTCCCATCATCCCTGGCCATTGGCAATGGTGGCTGGGTCTGATGGCAGTTGGAGTCCAACAACACCTGAAGGACACAGGTTCTCCACCTCTGATTTATTGGCTGGTGGGCTGTATTGACTTGATGAGTCATGTGTTCTAAGAGCCCAATTAGTGACTTTGAACCTTTAGTCTTGTTTAATGATATTGCCAATGACATCACAGTTGGATCTTTTGGATTCATAACACCAGATGTTGTTGGGTTCCAATTCCTGTCACCCTGAGGATTGGCAAGGGGGGTTGGGGTCCTGGGTGTTGGAACCCAACAACACCTGGAAGGCACTCACTACCTTGTGAAAACTAACTCACCACGCAATTAATCCAGCCCATAGTTCATGGATTTGAGCCATTTGAGTTCAAACCAACTTAAATCTAAATTGTCTGATTAATGGGGTCCAACAACAGAATGGTGATGAGTGGCACAGAAAACAGAGGGATATGAATGAACAAGGAAAACCTAGGGAGTCATAGAATCATAGAATCGTAGAGTCCGAAGGGACACAAGAGTCATCTAGTCCAATGCTCTGCAATACAGGAATCTCAGCTAATAGAATCATAGTCATTAGCTGTATTTAGATTTAATACTGTGTTTGCTACATGAACAAGCTGTATCAGGGGCCAACAATTAACCATGGCTTCAGATCATGATCTGTTGGCAAAAACAAAAACAAATCTTAGTTAAGATGTTAAGTCATGGTTTAGTGACATAGCATGACTTAGCATTATCTGTAAACCAGATTATCCTATAGATCATCTTAGGTTTCCAGACTTGCCTTATTTCCAAGTGTTAGAATTTGCCATTTGTTTGTTTGTTTCTCATGTATACCCCCATGTAATATATATGAGAACTATTACAATCTGCATCATCTATTATACTAGCTGCTTTAGCTTTCTCCTTCACCAGAAATATGTCTTGTCTGCTGTTTTATCTGTTCTAATTCATTCTATCTACTTTATCTATTATAATAAGTTTGTCCCAGTACAAGATGGAACCATTAATTTCAAGAACTGGGCTGGGGCCTTATTTGTAATAAGGGATAGCTCTGAACTGATTAATTGGTACTGGATACTCAAGCGCTGTGAAGAATGATGCTTGCTACCTGATTGTGTCTGGAAAGATATTGTGTGTTGGTGGCACAAGACAGGACAGCCAGCTGTTTCATTTTCTATTTTTTTCTCAATTAACCTTTGCATTTTCTGCAAGTGTCTGAATCTGCATTTTTTGTTATCTATTTTTGATAGTTATTGTCACGTGTTGTGATTCAAAAATAATTTTTTTTGCTTTTAAAGTTGACCTGATGAGGCAATATCCGCTAAAGATTTCTCAGTATTATTATTATTATTATTATTATTATTATTATTATTATTATTAGTCTTATCACTGTCATCATTAACCTAACCCTCTGCTCCCAGATTGTGCCCATGATCCTCGTCTGGGTCTTCAAAGTTCTCCATCCCTTGCCTTCATTTTCTCTTCATTTTCACACTTCTCTAGTTCAACTCCACCAACATCAGCCACCCAACAGTTTCCTGCTTCCTCAAAAGATATCACCCTTTCTCACTCACTGTCCCACTTCTCTTCTTTCAAATCCCTCCTCAAGACCCACATTTCCCCCAAGGCCTTTGGCGCAACCCCACAAGTCCCTGTGCTCAGCTACAATTAAGTCTGAAACCAAGCTGAAGTATGTGTCTCTGAAAAACCACTCTCCCTTTCCTTCTATATGTTGGCTTGCATTTCCTTCCTATTTTTGTTTATTTAATTTATTCTGATTAAGATTTCTTACCTACCCTTCAGCACAAAGGTAAAGGTAAAGGTACCCCTGCCCGTACGGGCCAGTCTTGACAGACTCTAGGGTTGTGCGCCCATCTCACTCAAGAGGCCGGGGGCCAGCGCTATCCGGAGACACTTCCGGGTCACGTGGCCAGCGTGACATCGCTGCTCTGGCGAGCCAGAGCCGCACACGGAAACGCCGTTTACCTTCCCGCTAGTAAGCGGTCCCTATTTATCTACTTGCACCCGGGAGTGCTTTCGAACTGCTAGGTTGGCAGGCGCTGGGACTGAGCAACGGGAGCGCACCCCGCCGCGGGGATTCGAACCGCCGACCTTTTGATCGGCAAGCCCTAGGCGCTGAGGCTTTTACCCACAGTGCCACCCGCGTCCCACCCTTCAGCACAAAGTCCTAGTTAAAACAAATTACAATCAAGGATATAGGATGGGACTATATATTGATCGATCTATTGGTCTATCTCAGGTTACATAATGAAGATGCTAGGTGCATCTCTGAATTTCACAGTTTGGGGACAGCCAGAAAGAATGTCTTCTTCTGCACTGACACCTGCTGCACTTCTGAGGATGGTGGACAAACTGACTGGCAGCATCCGCAAAGCTCTGTGCACTGTGCTTTTCAAGAGTCAACCACAAGCTGATCACCAGAGATTGTATGGTGTTGCGTGACCCACTTTGCACGTTTCAACTGCCACCTGATTGTTGTGGCACACAAAACACAGTGCCCTTGCCCTCACAGTTTGGTTTCAAACTGCACAGCCAAAACAGGTCACCTGATGCCATTGTGGTGTCAGGTGACTGGCACACAGGCAGCCCCACACACCTCTCAAATTGGCCCGTGGTGGGTAGGAAAGATAAGGATCCAGTTTGCCAAACAAATCCAATTTCCCACCTCTGCTTTCTAGTCACTTTGACCACCACTGAATTGTAGCACTTAGAGTGTTGGGCTTTGGTTTGTTCATGAGAAGTCACATGTACTGTGGCAAAGTATCATCCTCCCTTGTCCCCAAATTCCACTACCTATCAGTAGGGCCACAGAGTCCCCAATCTTTTTCTAGTACCACATGTTTCCAGCTCATTGTGACTGACAAACCTCACCCTCTGCAGTTATGGCAGTCAATATCCAATCTTAGTGATCCAGATGGCTCTGAGGGGGTGGTAACAGGAAGAGGACAGAGGGAATCAGGAAGGAAAAGACACTAAACTTCCCTCCCAAATGTAGATGCTCTGTTTTATTCAGCACCACTAAAAGCCCAGCCAGGAAAGAACAGCAATAAGTTGACACAATAAATGGAAATCAACCAGCCCAAAGTTACAGCCACTCTGCTAAACGGACCATGTATGAAGCTGAGAAGGTAGGATGTGACAAGATCAACATGTGTAGTTGGAAGAAAAGCACATTGGTACATGGTCCATTTCCTGCTCCTCAATGGATGCTGCCATTTTGTTTACACATGACAGCCATTCTTAAAAAAAAAAAAATGAACACGCCAGCTCATGAACATCTGCATCTAGAACACAGTAACAGTGACATCAATAGGCAAAGTATTGATAAGGAAAGTGGCAGTTGAAGGTATTTGACAATAATCTCAATCAGCTTTACATGCCTTTGTTGAGGACAAGTTCAGATCTGAGGCCTGAAGAAACTCTAGAAAGATCACCACAAGTGAAACCCACTTTCAAGTAGCATTTGTTTGACCATTCCACTAGCAAATCTGCAAAAATGAATGAAGGATCTATTCAATTGTTGTTGTTTAGTCGCTTAGTCGTGTCCGACTCTTCGTGACCCCATGGACCAGAGCACGTCAGGCACTCCTGTCTTCCACTGCCTCCCACAGTTTGGTCAAACTCATGCTGGTAGCTTCGAGAACACTATCCAACCATCTCGTCCTCTGTCGTCCCCTTCTCCTTGTTCCCTCCATCTTTCCCAACATCAGGGTCTTTTCCAGGGAGTCTTCTCTTCTCATGAGGTGGTCAAAGTATTGGAGTCTCAGCTTCATGATCTGTCCTTCCAGTGAGCACTCAGGGCTGATTTCCTTAAGAATGGATAGTTTGGTCTTCTTGCAGTCCATGGGACTCTCAAGAGTCTCCTCCAGCACCATCTATTCAATAGGATGAACCTAATCAGCAAATATACAGAAGTCAGTATCTAGGAACAACATAATTCAATAAAAGTTTGCCCAAGAACAATAACAACAAAAATGCTGATGAAACATAACTACACTTTCACATTCATAAGGATGAAATATTATAATTCGGATGTCTGTTCTTTCTCTGGAAAGTTAGCTCCTTCTGGAATATATTAATGAATAATAAAACTGACTTGATATTTCCCACTGCAGTCAACTTTGCTGTCATGCTATTAATGATTCATAATGACTGTATGCCTAATAGTTTTATGCCAGATAAAAGCAATCCAACAAAAGAAAGTAGCCAGTATCTTTTCCATATGATTGCTCTCCAGATATTTTCAGCAATATTGCTAAACACAATCACTAAACATAAAAATGCAGAACAGGAGAGCTACAATAGGAGAATGGTTTTAAATCATTCAACAACAGAGCTGAAGTCATATGAAATACTTCACTGCATTACCTCTGCTGGAGCGGAGAGACAGTTGCGCGGGTGTGTGTGTGTGGAGACAGAACCCTGAAGATTGTTAGAAAGAAAACGTATTTTATTTTCCTATTCGAAAGCCAATGTTCTTCCCCATATAAAGCCAGGAATTGGAAAACCTAACCAGACAATCTTAAAATGAGAACATATTTACACTTGGAATGTCTTCGCAGAGTAACACTCAGATTAATTGTGCCCATAGTAATGATATACACAGGGATTTCTTGAAAGCTGTCGGAGTTTATCAGCTGCCTATGTAATTTTCGCCCCTTCCTTTGAAGAAAGTCTTTGCAGCTACAATGTCCTTTTAAAAAGTCTAAAAACAAACGAAAGTGCACGCACACACAAATGGCATTGTTATTCTGGCACTTATTAATAGAACAACGGGCCCTACAACAATTAGATATGAATATTGCAAACGGAATTCAATATAAGACTGCCTTTGAAATGCCACTTTGCAGCGGGTTTTCAAATGCTTAAAGCACAGCAGGAGGTTAACTCTATCTTCAAATATTAAATCAAAACCTGTTTTCAAACCAGTAATTTTTATAGGGGGAAGAAAACCCACACTCCTTTCCATACTTGTTATGGTATCAGGAGGGGATGCAACCTCCCAAAGTTGTTCTTGGCACATTGTCTGCATCTGTAATGAGCAGAGGTTATGATGGGAGAACTTCCAATGTTTCAGCACAGAACTTGGTATGTGCACTCCCCCGCCCCTCCAAATAACCATGCTTACCATATTAAACAGCTATTCTGTGTCTTGGCTCTACCTTTTGGTGCTGTTGAGGAGATTTTTAGGTAATTGCTCGGATGGGTGCTTGATCCTTTCTTTCAGGGATGAGATCTCCTTTCCCCTAAAGGTTGGGTAGTGAAATCTAAATCTGCTTTTGTGTAAAAGAACAAATAAGCTGCAGTTTTAAGCAAAACAGGGACAGAGAATAGAGAATATAATAATAATAATTTATTATTTATACCCCAGCCACTCTGGGCGGCTTCCAAAATACAATAGTCTGTTAAACATTAAAAGCTTCCCTAACTAGGGCTGCCTTCAGATGTCTTCTAAAAGTCTGGTAGTTGTTTTTCTCTTTGACATCCGGTGGGAGGGTGTTCCACAGGGTGCCACTACCGAGAAGGCCCTCTGCCTGGTTCCCTGTAACTTGGCTTCTCGCAGTGAGGGAACCGCCAGAAGGCCCTTGTCGCTAGACCTCAGTGTCCGGGCAGAATGATGGGGGCGGAGATGCTCCTTCAGATATATAGAACCGAGGCCCTTTAGGGCTTTAAAGGTCAGCACCAACACTTTGAATTGTGCTTGGAAATGTACTGGGAGCCCATGTAGGTCTTTCAAGACCAGTGCTATGTGGTCCCGGTGGCCACTTCCAGTCACCAGTCCAGCTGCCGCATTCTGGATTAGTTGTAGTTTCTGGGTCACCTTCAAAGGTAGTCCCATGTAGAGAACAGAGCTTTGCGCTAAAAGGACGAAGGCATCTGTGGATGAAGGAGTGTGGTGCTGGGCAGCAGATCTAGGAGCTGTCTGCTTCCATCTATGCCAAACTTGTATATTTATGAATTAATCCAAATCTTACAAAAATGGCACAAATCTTCAGGGACTTTTCCTTCCAGAGTGACCCAAGCTTAAGGCTTAAGTGGCTCATATACTCCAGAATCCAATTCTCTCATATTCTCTCTGCGGGATCAGGCTAGTGGCTCATATACTCCAGAATCCAATTCTCATAGTAGGCCAACAGATGCCTATGGGAAGCCCATGTGTCTGTTAAAACCCTTGGGTGGTGTTTAATTAAGTCAGTAGAACCACTGAAATCATTGTTAGGTTCGATTGTGGGGTCACTTGCTGCCGTAGTCACCTCTGATGCTTCTTCTGAAGAATGCAGAGCATCCTCTTCTGGTATGCCCCGCAGAGGACCTTAAGGTCCATGAATAATCATAGTTTAGAGGTCCCGGGCCCTAAGGAAGTCAGACTATCCTCCAACAGGGCCAGGGCCTTTTCAGTGATGGCTCCGACCTGGTGGAATGCTCTGTCCCATGAGACCAGGGCCCTGCAGGATTTAACTTCCTTCCGCAGGGCCTGTAAGACAGAGCTATTCCACCTGGCTTTCAATTTGAACTTAGCCTGATCTTTTATTCCCCTTCCTTCCCTCCCCCTCCGCTTTTTATGAAGATTACCTGCTCTGGGATCCCACAGCTAATTCTCCCCTGGTCTCTTCGCTGGCCCAAATAGGACTAATTTAGCCAGCTAGCCCTGGTGATCATCTAACATTTATTGGATGGATTTTCCCCCTAAACTGATTTTTGAATTCTGAATTTATTGTTATTCACGTTTTATACTGTATTTCATGCTGTTTTTTGTTGCATCAATTAAGTGTTTTAAATTTGTTAGCCGCCCTGAGCCCGGTTTTCTGTACTGGGGAGGGCGGGGTATAAATAGAATATTATTATTATTATTATTATTATTATTATTATTATTATTATTCATTTTTGGAAGTGCTGTGTCTATAATCAACCATCCCTGATCAAATTTGGCACTGATCAAATTTGGGATCATGGCACATGAGGACAGAGGGTTTGAGCCTTTTCTTCTGTGCCATTGGTTTTTTTAAAAAATAAAAAATAAAATCACACACTTCCTATTAGCCCTCACAGGCAGGGCCTGCCTTTCCATTAGGCAGATTGAGGCAGCCTCAAGGTACTGGTGCTGTTGTGTGGATGGGGGAGGCAGCAGTGGAAGGCCTTCTGGGTTGGAGGGACAGAGTTGTGTGTGGGCCTCTGCACTTGGAATGGGGGGGGGGTTATCATCTTGTCATTTTCTTACATAGCAGCAAGATGTCTCTCATACAAACCTACCTGGGTTCTTGGGTCTTAGGGTGATGCCAAGCTATGGGTCTCCCCCACCGTTAAGCAGTTGAAGAAACTTGGCCACTGCATCCAGGATTTGGATGCTCATTTAGCCTCTGCCCTCCCGGCCTTCTATTATTGTGCAAAAATGTTTGATTTAATAATAATAATAATAATAATAATAATAATAATAATAATAATAATAATAATATTTATACCCTGCCCTCCCCTGCCAGAGCTGGGCTCAGGGCGGCTACCACCAATAAAATCACAGTAAAAGCATAATAGGAGGGAAAGAAAAAAAAGAGGGGGGGAAAACAATTTAAATTACAGGTTAAAATGCAATTTAAAATGCAGCCTCATTTTAAAAGTAGCCCATAGATCAAAACCATAAGGGGAGGGAAACATAAGGGTCAGACTGAGTCCAAACCAAAGGCCAGGTGGAACAGCTCCGTCTTGCAGACCCTGTGGAAAGATGTCAAGTCCTGCAGGGCCTTAGTCTCTTGTGACAGAGCGTTCCACCAAGTTGGGGCCAGTACTGAAAACACCCTGGCCCTAGTTAGGGCTTTTGAGGTGGGATAGAGGCAATTAGTTTGGCATTGCTATGCTCTTTGCTGCCCCACAGCTTTTATCTTTTGTCGTTCATTGCTATGGTTTTTATTGTGTTTGGTGGGTTTTAAAAACGTGCATTTGAACTTTCGTTGGTTAGCAACGCGGCAATGGCACTGAAATGCAAAAGTGTGTAACAGAACATGTGGAAGGGATGTTGTGAATACGAGGAGAGAGGGGTGCCCAAGGTTGTCTCCTTGATACAGAACTTGAATAGTGACCTGAAATGGCTTAGCTAATAATATAATGAATCAAGGAATTGTAGAGTTGTAAGGGACACTAAGGGACTTCTTGCCCAACCCCTCGCAACGCGGGAATCTCAGCTAAAGCATCCATACTTTTAAGCTGTATCCTTGAAGAATTGAATTGTCTGTAACTTATATGTTTATTTATTTAATGCATTTAAATCCAGCTTTTCTCCCAAGCTGGGACTCAAGGCTGCTTACAACATGTTAAAAACATCATTATAAAATACAAAGTAATAAAAACAAGCTACTTAAAACGACAGTCAAAATAAAACAAAACCCATTTAGAACCAGCATTGAAATACCAATTACCTAGAGGTCAACATTGTCTGCCCCTAGTTTTCAAGGCCTGTATGAATAGATAAAAAGATAAAAAGGAGGGAGCTGATCTAACTTCTCTTGGGAGGGAATTCCACAATATGGACCAGGCACTTGCCCCCTGTCGCCCTCTGGTTGCACCCGTGCCTTTCTTACAATCATGCTTGCTTAAATGTAATTCCACTGGTCTTCAATGGACCTTATTCTCTAGTAAGATTGCTGAGGACTGCAGCCACACACCCCTTCCTATCATAGCACATTATTAGGTCTTAATTGAATGGATAAGGACTATTCTTCAACCATTTAACTCTCCACAAAACTGGCTGTTTTGTTTCAGGTATATTTCAGGGGCAAGGTGAAATTCTTCTGAGGAGAAGCCAATGAGAGCACCCACCATTTTGTTTTCTCCAGAATGCCCTGTTATGAGGCGCTGGTTCATTTTGGGAAATTCAAAATGGTCGCCCTCCATAGACAGCAGTTGACTATATACCGAAAAAATACACACTTTTACAGAGTGGACAGATTAACTCCTCCAGCAGCTTGTTTTATTTGAGAGGTGCCATTTAAAATAGCTCTTCATAGAAAGGGCAGTGACTGACATAGTTTTAACAAGCCTACTTCAAAGTGTGCCATTGTATGCAACTCTGTGTTAAATCCTAAATACTAGGAAAGGCTTAGATGTTCAGACTGATGATCACACACTGCATTTAACATTTGCATTGGGGCCAAAGACATGGAGCCCAACACATGTATTCAACATAATAATGTAATAGCCTGCCTTAACATTGGTTCATCTAGCCCAGCACTGGCAGCACAGAGTGGCAGCATCTCTCCAGGATTTCAGACAGGTGTTCCTCCCACCCTCACCTGGAAATGCTGGGGGTTAAACCTGGGACCTTCTGCATGCAAAGCAGATCCTCTACCCCTCAGCTATGGTCCTTTCCTAAGTATCTTATAAAGCAGAGATATCACCTTGCCAACAAAGGTCCGTATAGTTAAAGCTATTGTTTTCCCAGTAGTGATGCATGGAAGTGAGAGCTGGACCATCAAGAAGGCTGATCGCCAAAGAATTGATGCTTTTGAATTCTGGTGCTGGAAGAGACTCTTGAGAGTCCCATGGACTGCAAGAAGATCAAACCTATCCCTTCTGAAGGAAATCAGCCCTGAGTGCTCACTGGAAGGACAGAAGCTGAGGCTCCAGTACTTTGGCCACCTCATAAGAAGAGAAGACTCCCTGGAAAAGACCCTGATGTTGGGAAAGATTGAGGGCAAAAGGAGAAGGAGACGACAGAGGACGAGATAGTTGGACAGTGTTCTCGAAGCTACCAGCATGAGTTTGACCAAACTGCGGGAGGCAGTGGAAGACAGGAGTGCCTGGCGTGCTCTGGTCCATGGGGTCACGAAGAGTCGGACACAACTAAACGACTAAACAGCAACAGTAGTAGTAATCAAAATCATAACCTGTACATCACAAAAGGAGTGATGGTTGCTATTTCACACATGCATGCATGTGACTTGGACTTTGATGATGTTATAATTATTTTAAAATCTTTAGAGCACTTTGCTATTAGTATATACCAAAGCGGCATAACAATGAGATAAAAAAGAAAGAAAAACCACTCACTCAGTACTTGGCAATGCTCAGCTGATTGTGTGAACTGTTAACATTACAAAACATTGTGCGGGAGGCAAAATGTGGTGAGACAAAAGCGATGATTGACTGACACGCACATGCAAGATATAATTTGATACTGCAAGAATTCCTTGATGCCGCAGTCATCGAACAGCAAGCATGCATTTGTGGGCTGGCTCTTAGCTTTACCACAAAGTTGAAGTTTTGTTTCTCTGAGTGGTGTGAGTTTGAGTATCTTTCTTTTCTTTTTCTTTTTTCTCTTTCGCTTTCTTCTGATGGGTTTGGGAATGGAACAATTCCAACCGTGTACAAAAATGGAGGTGTTTTCAAGAACTCAGCTGGGAGGTATGTAGACATTTATTTTAGGTTGGTGATTCTCAAGGAAGAACGTCAGCCATCCATTTGGAATGCGTATCCAAGCCCCGAGCAAACATTTCACTGATGTATTCGAGTGACATCCAGAAATTCAAAGGAGCGAGCGGAATACAGTGGACTGGAGAAATATCCTTACCTCAGCAGCATTTGTTTATAACTTAGGCATAATGTATGATGCAGTTTTTTGAGCTGTGTGATTTATCCAAACATCTAAAAAAGAAAGACATAACATTGCCAGAAGCTTATTCCGGGGTGTCAAAGCACATTCAGGTTTTTTGCATCAATGGCTGACAATCCAAGCTCTTTTGCTGAAGAGGCTGTCAGAGCTGTTCAGAACATGTACTTAAAAAAAAGGAAAAGATCTGCACTAGGGGAAATGTCTTAAAAGCAGTTACGGAGAATTTTCCAGGAGCCTTAGAAAGAACAGGGAAAGGAAAAAAAAAACCATAGGTAGCAAAATGCTGTTCACAGGAGCATTGAAAATGAGCCTTGCGCTTTGTAGTGTTTTTGGCAGAGAATCATCTGGGATGATTGCACATTTCTTGATCGGGGGTGTCAGACCTGGCCAAGTTCCAGAATGTATAATAGCTTTGTGCTAACCTAAATTCCCCCCTGCAGCTTTAACAGAGGAAGTTCTTTTACTTCTTCACTTCATGCACCAATCTTTTTCCTTGAACAGCTTTATGTTGTTGCACACTCACACCCGCAGGAAGTTGTAGTAATGCTTGAATATTATGTGTGTGTCGGTAACAGGTTCTTCATTTTCTTTTCTTTTTATAAGTCCTGAGGTACAGATTATTTGCCATTTTCACTGGTGTCTGAAGCCTCACTTGCTGACTTCTGGATCAAGCCAGTTTCATTCTGGACAATACATGAAATTACAGCGCAAGAAATTATGGTTTTAGCATGCAGTCTCGATCTTATGGTTATAGTTGTATATTGCAAACCTCTATTTATTTAAGAAGATTTATAAACCTCTTCATCAAAGAGCTTTCTAAGCCCTGTACATAATAAAACATAGCTAAAAGCCCCCAAAAGGAATATACATAAAAATAATGATCATTAAAACACAGTGAAACTTTAAAAGCAAACATAGGTATTAAATTATAAGCAGGTATAGGTTTGCAGCCACAGTGTGTGACCCTTATCACATTTAAGACAACCCTCATTAAGGTTGCAAGATGAACCATCCAGAGAATGACTTTCCCTTATAGAGTAGTTGGAGAGGGATGAGGCAGGAGATCATACTTGGTTCATTCAACTAGTGGAAGATGGGGTTACTGGAGAGAAATGGCATACACGTTTCATTGGATATATATATATTTGACTTGTGAAATCCCAAGCTGTGCAAACCAGTTCTAAAGGAATATGTACTTGTCATTTACAGTGGTACCTTCGGTTACATACGCTTCAGGTTACAGACTCCGCTAACCCAAAAATAGTGCTTCAGGTTAAGAACTTTGCTTCAGGATGAGAACAGAAATCGTGCCCCGGTGGCGCGGCAGCAACAGGAGGCCCCATTAGCTAAAGTGGTGCTTCAGGTTAAGAACAGTTTCAGGTTAAGTATGGACCTCCGGAATGAATTAAGTACTTAACCCGAGGTACCACTGTATTTAAAATATCTATACCCCACCTTGTACAGTAAAATACTCGGAAGGCAATAAATGTGTTGGGTCCAGACTTAGGGAGCAATCCTGTTCACAAGAAGCTGCTGTAAAGCAAGCCAGTATAAGCTAAACTGGCTTAAAGTTACACCAGATCCAAACCCCTTTTAGCAGCAGGGCTGTTGCTGCTCTTCCTAATCCTGGAAGAGGCTATGAGAGGGGACCCTTTGAAATAGCATTGGTAGCCTGATGCTGTCATAGGATGAAAGTGTGTTCAGCTCAGAAGGCAACAAACCGTGTGCCAAGTCAGCCCTTCCCTGCTACTAAATGGGGTTTCTGTTGTGCTACCAGGAGCTGCATGACTTGGAGGCAGCTCTAGACGCATGATCCCACCCCCCATCTCTATCTCTCAGTGTTGGTTGACTACCTGTCAGTCTAGACATACCCATCACATATAACTTTAAATGTTCCCTATGAGCTTCTTTAAAAAGCAAATACATCACCTTGCCAACAAAGGTCTATATAGTTAAAGCTATGGTTTTCCCAGTAGTGATGCATGGAAGTGAGAGCTGGACCATCAAGAAGGCTGATCGCCGAAGAATTGATGCTTTTGAATTATGGGGCTGGAGGAGACTCTTGAGAGTCCCATGGACTGCAAGAAGATCAAACGCATCCATTCTTAAGGAAATCAGCCCTGAGTGCTCACTAGAAGGACAGATCCTGAAGCTGAGGCTCCAATACTTTGGCCACCTCATGAGAAGAGAAGACTCCCTGGAAAAGACCCTGATGTTGGGAAAGATGGAGGGCACAAGGAGAAGGGGACGACAGAGGATGAGATGGTTGGACAGTGTTCTCGAAGCTACCAGCATGAGTCTGACCAAATTGTGGGAGGCAGTGGAAGACAGGAGTGCCTGGCGTTCTCTGGTCCATGGGGTCACGAAGAGTCAGACACGACTAAACAACAACAACAACAACAACATGAGCTTCTTTTTCATTCTGTGGTTCTGTTCTCTGAATACTGAAAGGCTTTTAGTTATGAAAATATGCTTTTAATCTGTAAATACAATGTACCTTAAATATTCACGGTCCATTTTTTGTGTGTCTCCCTCATTGTTCAAGTTCTGGGAGTGGGAATGGAAACCATCTCTTCCATGCTAAACATCACACTAAACATCTGAATTTTACTCATAAATTCATCTTATCAGTGTTCAAATAGTGCACAGATTTCTTTACCATAGTTATGGGTTTCACTAGCAACTAAGTGAAACATTACTTGTTGTGCATACTTATCTTGAAGCCCAAGTTAAAATTACATTTCTTCTGTTAAAAAGACTGAAGTGAATAGCATTATCCCAAAATTATGTTGATTGGCGTATGCCAATTTACTTGTCAATCATAAGCACCACTTACAAAGGAGGTATCATCCTTGCAAGTCTATTTTTAACATGCAGCAAAAGTTTGATTGATTATTACTTAGTCAAATGTTTCATTTTATTGTAGAAACAAACAAATATTTTCACTTCCAAGACAAGGAATTCAAATTGGATAGATGACTTGAAATGGCTTCAGAGTTAGCCAATATGGAAATGCAGTAAGTGTCTTTATTTGCCATTCTATATTCTTCACTATAGTCAATAAAAAAATAAGGATTCTGTGCTATGTGGACAGGTCCTCATCTTTCTAAAGTCATTATATACTTAGTAATTTCTGGAATTAATAAATACAGTCATATCTCACGTTACGTCCACTTCATTTTACGTTCTTTCAGGTTACGTCCTGCGGCGACCCGGAAGTACCGGAAAGGGTTACTTCCGGGTTTCGCCACTCACGCATGCGCAGATGCGCAAAATGACATCACGCGCATGCGCAGAAGCAGCAAATCGCAACTCGCGTGTGCACAGACACGCCACTGCGGGTTGCGTTCTTTTCATGTTGCGAACAGGCCTCCGGAACGGATCCTGTTCGCAACCAGAGGTACCACTGTAGTGTATCTATGAGGTTTTCTAGAAGAATTAAACTAGCACACATGATCAACATGACTGCATTGGGGTAACGTAAAATGGAATTATGCAGGCCCAAATCTAAAGGTCTCTCAGGTATGTTATCCATCTCAATCATTCCCTACATATAGAAATCACATGGAGAAAGGTATTTTGCAAAATGTTAAACCACAGATTAGGGATGGACAAATCTGTAAGTTTTGATTCTCCAGATTTCTCGTTTTTCAATCTTAAATTCAGTTCTTCATATTTCTGCAACGATTTGTGATTTGAAAAAGAAATCCTCATGAAAATTTGCCAGTGTTTTAGTAAAAATTTCTCCTACACATTTTTGCAAGCATTTCCCCCTAGTATAGTGCATTCCAATTTTTTATTAGTTTTAATATATATATATATATATATATATATATATATATATATATATATATGCAGGTTTTGGTGTCCTCGGGTGTCTTCCCGTGTAAAAGTTGGGGTGTCTAGGCGACGTTTCGACGAGGTCTCACTCGTCATCTTCAGGCTGGTGCTTTCGGCTTCTTGTTACTGGAACAGAGCAGGATCTCAGTGTTTGAGTTCCTATAAATACTGTTGAAGGTGTGGTGTATAGCCTCCAATGTTCTGGGCGGAGAGGAGGTTCCCAGGCTAGTGTGCCTTTTCTTCTTTTGTTCCTTAATTACTTGAGGGATATCTTGAGTGATTTCTTGAGTGATATCCTGAATCCCACTTAGGTGGGTCATTAGGTGTGGATTAGTTGCTCAAGCCTTTGTGTCTTGAACTCTTGAACTTTGTGAAGAGTTTTTCTGAGAAGATGGCTGTACTGCATTTGGTTGTGCTCTGGCTTGGCTTCGTGTATAGGGGCGAGCTGTGGTTTTGTGGCCTGTGCCAGCCAGATCTGTGTAGGGGTTGCGGGGGGGTGCAGCATCCGGAGGTGCCACCATGGTTTGGCTACTGGATGGTGTCTGTAATTTATCTGTGGAGAGGGTCTGGGTTTGGGTCTGGTGTGGTTGATTGGTGATGGCGTTCTGTGTGCCTCTGGATCTGGTAAGCACCAGCCTGAAGATGACGAGTGAGACCTCGTCGAAACGTCGCCTAGACACCCCAACTTTTACACGGGAAGACACCCGAGGACACCAAAACCTGCATTCTTGTACCCGTGAAAATCTACGAAAGCATATATATATATATATATATATATATATATCACCCTTCATCAAAAGATTTCAGGGCTGACCACAAGATAAAAATGCACGATAAAAGTACAAATAAATAGCTCAAACAGAAACAACAAAACACATTTTTGTGTTATGTTCAGTAATGCATGCATTTTATGTGTACTTTAGTACATGCATTTTTGCACACAGTATTTCACTAGAAGGATGCATTGCAAAATTCAAGAAGTGCCCATTTCAAAGGACAGCTGGCGTTTCAGTTCACATATTGTTTTGAAAAGTGTGAATTTGGTAGGTTTGCCTTTAAATGTTGACTGAATTGAATTTATCCCCCATCCCAACCACAGATACACTTCCATGGTCTCAGTACTTTGGGGGGGCCACAGTTCTTTTTAAAATCATGGTGGTGCGGGTGCCCTTGGAATTCCAGTTGCAATCCCTCTACCAAGTGAGAGGATTATATCATGATAGCTAGTTTGATGTGTGAGACAGCCCTAAGAGCTCTATCACTTCTTACATCTGGCCATGTGTGCTCCATTCCTGACTGTTTGGATTTAATATGAGGAAAGACTTATGTATTTTGGCTGTTCTGGATTAAAGAATATGAAACTACATCTTCTGTAACCTGAAGTGAAGTCTAGCCAGCTCTATCTGAATGGAGAGAATCCACTTTCCAATACTCAAGAAAGAGTTTCCACCTCCCTTCTGAAGAGCTGCGAGCATTCATCTTTTTGACTTGTTCTTCACTTCACCTAAACCATTTGGATCAAATATTGTCAAAACAACCTGATTAGCTGATAATTTTACCTCACCCCTTGGATGTCTTATAGTAATGGCCAGCCAGTCAAAATGCAAAATATTAAACAAGGTCACAGTAGTATCTCATCCCACTATAATTCACAGATTACAAAAGGCATTAAAATTCTGATACCCCATTCATAAGGAAAAGATTGTAATGAGAATAGAAAATGGCACAACATTAATTCATTTTGTGACAAAAAATATAATGAGAATGGGAAATAGTACAAACATAACTCATTCTTGCTACAGCTATAAGATTGTAATGTCATGGTTCATATCACATACTCAGAAAGAGAGGTAGGGCCTCAGAAGTATTGCAGTGCAAGTCAGTGTTGAATTTAGATGCCATTATTATACCTTCAGTATTATAAATGCTATTTTAGCTGTTATATTAAAATTCCTAATTTTCTATTTCAACATGTTTGCGATTTTCAAAAAACAGTTTTATTGCATGTCTGTCGATTGTTTTAAAACTGTTCATTTTGATCATATGGTTATCCCTTAAGCAGAGTACAGCAATTTTAGACTTATTTACAATTTCTTGTTTGGAACCAGAAGCATTGAGTGATGGCTGACATACATGGTAGGATGTGTGCATTGGATTCAGATGGATCATGAGTTGAAATGGAATTGCTCAGAGGTATTTTGGACTTGCCAGAGGTGAAGCAGGATCTCTATGAGGTCAAAGTAGGAACTGTGAAGTGATCTGAGGTACCTTGGTGATCCAGATATAAAAAATGAATGAATGAATGAATGCTGTGGGCTCGACAGGTCTAGCTTGCCTTCAGAGGCCTTATTTTATAAGCACTCTCCAATCCTGGAACTTTATTGGAAGAATCTCCTTTGCAACTTTTGCTTCTAAGCTAAACCTCAAGATGGCAGGAAGGGAAACAGGAAGTGTGTGGAGAGACAGCTTCATTTGTGACCAACAGGTCAAACCTGTTACCAAAAGGAACAATTTTACCCAGAAAGTGAAACCTTAGTTCTTCCCACCCGAAAATCAACTTCAAAGGTGCCTAGCATCAAACTGCCTGCAGTTTGACAGATTTCTCATTCAGAGTTGCCCTTCTCATGTCTCCAGTTTTCCCACAAAACATTCAGGGAGATCAAGTGGTTCTTATACAGAAACTGTAACGATTGCCCTTGTGGGAGAACTACTACAACTATCGTTCTAAAATGTGGGAGGATTCTTACTTTTGGAAGGGGCTATCTTGCCTGCAAATTTCACTTCAAAATGGGAAAAAAAGAGTTAAAGATATTTTATTTTACTTTTTAAATAAATAAATCCAGAATTTTTCACTGAAAATTGTCAAGTCAGCATAGCATCAAACTGTCAATTTATCACACACACACACACACACATTTGGGGGGAAGATAAATATTCCCTGCAGCTCTGGGGTGTTGTCTGTTCTTAAAATGCCTCAACAATATGGTAAACAAAATGTTTTATGCACACACATACTTGTCTTGCTGAAGCCTGAGGTCCCACGAACAACCTTTCTCCCATGAAAGCCCGCGGTCAAAACAAGCATGCCTACTTCAACACACACAGTAGGTCTGAAAATGGTTCAATAATTTGTATGGAACAGATCTGTGGACCACATACTGAAACCCCCCGAAGAGTTTGGCATGGCCCCAGGCCTTATGTTTGGCATTGCTGATTTAGAAAGAGAGCTCCGGAGTTTGCGCTCTCCGACGCTGTCATTCTGAGGGATGATTCAAACTCCTACCAGTCATTCCACATGGAGTGCCCAGGCATGCAGCCATGTGGAGAAGGTAACACCTGACTGGGCACATTCGTGGTGCAGCTGCTGCTTCCCAGCTGCTCGAGCCTCCCCAGGTGTAACAAAGACAAAACAAGTTTCCCACAGGTAGGGATTAAGGGAAGTTAAATATTTCATTTTGTTCTATTTTAACATTGCATTTGATGAATAGGAAATCGAGATAGGCTATCCTCCTGACCCAGGCATGGCACAGCATGGAAGACTTGAGCAGGAAACTCAAACTTGCACAGGTGTGTGCTTATAACTGCCTACTTGCGCTCTCAGCCCTTGCCAATCTTGGCTTGTTTGTGCAAGTTGAGGGGGTGACCAGGTACCCCCGCATCTCTGACGGGGAGCCCCCCACCACTGTGAAAGATAAAACCCTCCTTAAAAAAAAAAAATTATGATTTTCAGGTTTATACATTTCAATCATTTTACATTCATTTTCACATTTCAAAACTGGACTTCCTTCCCCCTCTTTTTGCGGTTCATTAAATTTATTTTTAATATTTTCTGCATATCCAAATCCAAAAAAACATTTATTCATCTACTTTAAATATATACTCTTATGAAAATGCAGGCTATTACAATAATCATGGCAATGCTCTTATCTGTTTACAATTTGTCTGTAAATATTCAATAAACCATTTCCATTCTTTTGTAAAAAATAATAATGTTATCTTGATTTCTTATTTTTCCAGTAAGTTTCACCATTTCTGCATATCCCATAAGTTTTTGTATCCATTCTTCTTTTGCTGGGACTTCTTCTTCTTTCCGTTTTTGGGCAAGTAACATTCTTGCCGCTGTAGAAGTGTACATAAATAAGTTTCTGTACCATTTGGGTAGTTCTGTCCCTATAATTCCCAAAGATTTGGAAAGATAACACACTTCATGGGTCCTGAAGTATTGGACAACTGCCACTTGGTGGTTCAATTGCAGAAACACATGGAGAAAACTAGTTGCGTGACCAGACAGCGATAGCCCCAGCCCCCAGGGATCATAAGGAAGGAATAAAGACTCTGACAACATTATATGGAATTAAAATTAGGCCACAACTTTATTAAACTTCCAAATGTAGGAAGACCTTGGTTTAGGCCTTGGGGGTGTATCCCTCCCAGCCCCACAGCTGGGGGGAACTGGGGCTCATCAGGGTAAATGGGATATGGGGCGCTCTGCGAGACGTAAGTGTAGCAGGCAGCCCAGCCCATATCCCCACATGCAGGGTAGTTCACTGATGACCTTTCAGTGTATGGCCAGGGACACCCATATATATAACCCCTTTAAGAGGGGGACCCTGGAATCGCCACCACAGGGGGGTGAGTCACCACTTCACGCCCCCCCCCCCAAGATAGGGAAGAAGAGATTAAAGGATTCCACCCAAGGCCATAACTGCCAAAGTTGTGATGAATTGCTATGGGGAAGACAAAACCTGCCAATGCAGGAAAATATCTTCCCGGTCCTTCAACAGCAACCAGTCAAAGACCATAGCAGAGCCCACTAAACAGGAAGAAAAAGTTAGCCTGCAAACAAGAAACATTAAATAAAAGGAGGGTAGGGAGGAAGAATCTCCAGAGTCGGCAAGAAACTTGATTACTGAGGCTGGGCGTGAACCTCCAAAAATTAACACTGAGAGGCAAGCTAGCCCCTGTTTGCCACTAAGCTGTCTGGGAACTGTAGCATCACGTGCGATCCTGCAAAGAGAACCCACAATGTAAAGTGTGGTGCTCATTATTTGGGTTCATTCCCTCCATCAACTTAACTCCGGTGCTCCCGCATGAGTCGTGTGACCTGCATGAGATCATGGAACCCAAGAGACACAGTTTTTTGGGGTGCTTGCATGCCACCCCAAAACATGTGTGGCCCCAGGCTGTTGCCCCAGAAAAGCCACCTTTTCTGGGGTGAAATCTTGGCATGAAATTTTGCGAGATCATGGTACCCAGAATAGCAACCATGATCTCCTGCAAGAAAACAGAATGTCCAGTTTTTTTGCAGACACTTGCGGAATATTCAATCTGGGTTCAGGCCTGGTTTTAGCAGGGAATCAGACTTGGCCATCCTGACTAATGGCCTTCTCCCAGAGAACAGGGGAAGTGTGGTGGATCTTTTAGTGGCTTTTGGCTACAATATTCTCCTGGACCATCTCTGAGTTGGAGGTTGGAGGCATAGGTTTGGTCTCAGAGAACAGCATTAGGAACTATGCATTGACACTGCAGCAACTCAGTTGTGGGCTACCTCAGGTCACTGTTTTGCCCCTTGTGCTTTTTGACATCTATATGAAGCTGTTGGAGACAGTCATCAGGAGATGTGGGGCGCAGTGTCATCGGTGTGCAAGTGACACACAGCTCTATTTCTCTGCTACATATGAGTCAGGAAAGGCCTTCAAAAGCTGAACCAATGTGTGGAGATGCAGGGATGGACTAGATAAGGGCCAATAAACAAGCTGAATCCTGCTAAGTCAGAGGCATTGTAGGTGAGTGGTTCCTAGTCCTGAGAACTGTGAGGTTTTTAAGCAGAGGTTGGATGGCTACCTGTCATGTATGATTAGTTGAGATTCCTGCATGGCAGGGGGTTGGACTAGATGACTCTAAGAGTCCCTTCGAACCCTGCTATTCTATGAGGATCTGTGCTCAGGCCGCTGTTCACAAATCCCTTTCCTAAATTGCTGAAAGGGTATACACTTTAGAGAAATGGAAACATCTGCAAGATCAACCCTCTGTATATTCTTAACACTAGTTAAAATTAATCCCCTAAGAAGGGTCATGCATAACCCCCACCCATCAGCCAAGAAGGTGACAGTAAATATGTAACCAACAAAAAATGATCCTTTAAAAATAGAAACAGATACTACCTTCTGACCTTAGCTAGATATATATTGACTAAAAAAGTGGATCCCTGCACAGAAAAGCTTAATGCTGTTTTTTTCGTTATCTAATGATTAATCCATACATATTTCACTGAAAAGCTAGACTCAGAAAAAAGCTTGATAAAATTGCCTTGCATTGATTACATGACTGCTGTTCAGTTGTCCTGAAATCCTCCTTCTGACTGGTATAACATATATTTTAGATATGTCAGCAAGGCCAGCTCTAATAGCAAAGCAAGATTTTTTTAAAAAAAGAAGGTTCCATGCGCTTTGTGCAATCTACATGTCCATATTTATGTCACATAAAAATGTTTCAGAAGGTGAGGGGATATCTTTTTTAAAAAAAGGCTTTTCACTTAGTGCAATAACCACTTGCACAAATGACTCCGGACATCCTCCCTCTTTTATGCAAGCGACAAATGGAAAATATAGGTGCTATGTGTTTTGTTTTAGGCTAGTAACCCTTTGTGGACTTATTTCCAAGGTTGATTTAGGGTTCACCTCCAGAATCCAGTGCATTATTAAAACATGGTAGCATACATTTCTCTGATGAAAATAAGGACTTCCTATTCCATAAGGACAATTTTACTCTTTATACCCCATACATCTTACTGGGTTGCCTCAGCCACTCTGGGCAGCTTCCAACATATATAAAAACATAATAAAACATTAAACATTAAAAAACCCTTCCCTATACCGGATTGCCTTCAGACAGCTTGGGGGTCAGATAACTCCATGCCCTCCAACATTTCTCCAATGAAAATAGGAACATCCTACAGAAAAGTGGGACATTCCAGGATCAAATCAGAAACCAGGATGGCTTCTCTAAATCAGGGATGTCCCTGGAAAAAAGGGACACTTGGAGGGTCTATGGGAGAGGGAGGCCAGTGGACTTTGCGTACTGGGTGAAAAAACATCTGATTGCACAAGGGAATGTTATGACTGCACTATGTTCATAAATGCATCCATCCATATGTAACAGAAGCAATTGTGCATCTGTTACATATATTTATGTATCTTTGCTTGCTCTTTTAGAGATCTTTAAGATTTATGATTGTGGAGTCCTTTCGCTTAAACACCATTAAAGGAGGAAGATGTAACCTGGGTACAATAGGGAATGAGGTGAGACGAGTCTTAAAGTAGGGAATGCTGAAACTGCTGTAGAGTGTTAGTTAATTAGAAACATTTGTCAAGGTTGGGGGGGAAATCTCTCTCTCCGTAAACTCATTTGTTTGGGAAATAGTGTTCATGTACTGTTTATAATGGGGTTGAGAAGGTGCAAACAAGGTCAATAGGTAGTGCCAACACTGAGCCCTTTTATTTGGCTCAGTCTTTTTGACTCTGAACATCTGCTTGACTCAGCCTCACTTTCACATTTGTTTCTAGCATGGTCAGTCATTCAGACTATTTAGCAAGAGGCCTGGGAATGCTTCACATGTGGTTGGAGGCCTCAAGAAGCCTTCAGAGGTCAGAACTCTGGCAATCTGGGGTGGGTTACTTTGCTGTCTATCCAAGTCCTGTTTCCCAAGTTGCTCCTGGTATTTTGAATGCCTCTCTGCTCGTTTCTGGAATCCTGTGTGTCTGAATCACCCCACTGTAATGTGTAACAAACTCCCAGAACATATAGCTAAAGAGGAACATATGCAAAGTATTCACATTCACGCGCTTATCCAAGAATAGGCTTCATTTTTCCTCAGTTGAAGACGACAGCTTCTTCCTTAAACATTCAAACAAACGGTGTCTTTCTCTCTTTTGTTTATTCTCCCAAGCCTTTGACAGTAAACGAATTATTGGCAGTTGCCTAAATGCTATTAATGTGGGCCACAGGCCGGTTGGCATAAGAGGGACATTTGATGTCACAGCACAGCCATGAATGGCTTTAGGTCAGCTTTGGGGGTCTGGCAACCCAATCAGTTATATAGCTGGCAACTCCCATGATGGCCTTTGGAAGCATGTGGTGCCACAAGAAGGCTCATAGCCCAGCTTGGATCACATTTAGGTCGCTGTTGTATGAACCAGTGCCTACATGTGTGTATATGTGTGTGTGTGTGTGCAGGATGAGACTGCTGCTTTTTGAGCTAAATTTTGAGCTGCTCTGACAGTACAGATTGCAGGAAATGCACGAACTCTCTCCACATGGAGGCACCAGCCTTTCCTTGCATCTTCACACAGTCCCCAAGGCCATCATGTTTGGGCTCGTTCACTGCATGAATCGGCTTATGCTATAAAAACCTGAAGTCTAGGCAATCATGGGGTACTGATTAGGAAACAGGGGTGCTTGACCCATACATTGTCTATTTGTAGCAGTGCCCTCAGCTTTGCTGCAAACATCTTAGCTCCAAAATGAGCCTGAGAGTTTGCAGTTTCCCCATGAATATTGCCCCCACTGGAGACAAAAACTTTCATCGGGATTCAGTGCCAAGAACCTGTTATTTAATGCTAGTGGACGCAGAACACCAAAGTGGAATGCATTTGAATGGATATCTGCAGAGTGAAAGGGCAGCTGAGTACTTCTGAGCATGTGCAGAGTGACTCTCCTTTACCACTGAGCAATTATATCCGTACACACACTCTTGCATTTAGTGGTTCAGGTGAATTACTTTTGGGTAATGTGGGCTCATTTAAAAGTCATTGCAGGGATGCCCTTAGCCTGTTCTGCATCAGTTCCCCTTATCAGTCATATCTAATCTCGCTATCATGGGAGCCACTGACTTCGGCAATATTTGCAGACACCGAAACACTCCGGAATTAGAATCTGTACATCTTTCCCCTCTTGTAGGCTCCCTTGTCCTCAAAGGAGGGATTCAAATGTCAATCTATTTTTCTTTTTAAAAAAACAACTTTGATTTTATGGAGGACCATCATAAAATTGGGTAACCAATCCAATTGTAAATTGCTTGATGAATCTTCTTTGAAAAGCTGCCAATAATGCTAATCATCAAATGGTTGAATCCAGCTCTGGAGAAATGCATTTGTGAGGAACGGCAGTGTCTGTGACTTTGACAAAGGAATTGCTGACTTGCATCACTGTTTGTCTTTTGATGTGAAAGAGCAAATCGATTTATAGAGCTTTTGCTTGCAGATGTAGGATATGATTAGTATGCAGAAAGACCTTTCCACAGTGTCATTTGTTTATTTAGCTGTCTCTGCACTTAGCCCTGAATGTGTATACTTAATTAACACGCACAAAGCGAACAGAAATAAAAACCCAGATCTACGACCAAAGAATTCTCTGTGCACTGTGTTATTTGTCACCCCTCCATACCCAAATAAACTATTTCAAAGCCTGCATGCAAAAATATGGTCTCATGCAAGTTTCACAGAATTCAAGGTGTCAGTTGGTTCCGTTCAAATGACCCAAGGGGGGTGGGAATGAAAAGAACATGTCCCATACATATGTGCACACGTTTTGAACAGGGTTCAGTTAAACTTCTGAGGCCAGAACTGAGAACTCTTGCTGTAAAAAGCAACTTATATTATAGGCCGCCTTTTGGGGGGCAAATCCCATTCAAGACAGCTTCTGCAGCATAAATACACAATACAAAATACTTACAAATAGCAGCAGTATTAGCTATCATTTAAAAACATAGGCAAGTTAAAACAAATAAAGCCTTGTAAAAGTCCCATTAAAATAGAGAGCTATTTTGGGATGTCTTTCTTGGGCAATTGCTTTTGAAATTCAAAACTGGATTAATTTTCCAATCATTTTCTTAACAAAGAAAACATTACTTCAAGACTTTATCTTTCTTGCCGGTAGACAAAAAACCCCCACTTGTTCTCTCTGTTTGCACCCTGAGACATGTGCTTGCCAGACCTTTTATAAATTTATTCCCTCCGCATTGTATTTGGCGAAGAGACTCCCCCTCCTTTGTTATTGTTGTAGGGTGCAATCTCCTTTTCATTCTTATGCCATTCAGATGAAGCATTTCCATGCTTTCTGTCCCTCCCTCTACCCCTAACTACCAGTTGTCTTTAAATTTTCATTTAAAACAGTTGTTGAGCCTTTATAAAAATGTCCCTCAGATGTTTTCCTGAGGTCAATGTACTTTGTAAAACATCCTATGAGACCTGAATCATTCTGTTATTCAAGGCCTTGCTGGTCTCTCGCTTGGAAATTTTAGCTGAGAAAGAGCTTAGAGAGAAAAGCAAAGACGCCCGAGACCTTCATGTCAATAATGAATGATCAATAGAGGTCGCGTGCTAGAAAATTGACATTCAGTCAGCAATTCTGCATGTATTCATGTACTTTTTACAAGTTTCTCTGGAGATGGGGTGTTCAAAATCAAAAAGTTACCTAAATATAAAGTAAGGATAACCAGGTAATGGCCTGAGATATCTGGCATCAATAAACTTCGAATTCTTACTATTTTTATGCACCCTCTGTAAACAAACAATTCAACCATTTGACTTCTAACCAAACATGAGGAAAAAGTGGGTTTCTTGGGGCAAATGAAAAGAGAGGAAAATAAAATAGAGAGAGCAGGAATTTCAGGGTAGCAGTTACAAGTCCTATCATCCTTGTACATTGGTCATTCTAAATGGGACGGACAATAGTTTGAGTCCGACAACATCAAGAAGCTGTTAGGATGGGAGAGCCTGCTATAGGCTATGAAAAGTAGTGTTCACCTGGGCTATTAACGCTCAGTCAGGAAGCGGTGGACTGGCCTGGATTTAATCCCTTTCTGCCCCTTCTTCTCTGCCCTCTTTGTGTAACACCCTCTGTCCCACCCTTTTTGTAGTGTGGGCTTGTGCTACTTGTCTTTTTTGAAGGATTGGGTATTAGGGTGGGGGGCGTTTTGAGCCATCTTTGGTACATGGGGCTCCTTCAGACTGCGGGCTACTGTTCTTGATTTGTCCGTTTGGGTCTACTTGATAGGCTGTAGAGGCTGCTGAAGAAAATTAAGATAATTGTGAAATGAGGATTGGGGGTACCTGGGAGATATTCACCCAAAGATACTCACTCTGGGGTGGGTGGGTGCTGCTGAGAGCCCTCAGGGACGGGTATCCATGCCTGGGTAAAACACTGTCTGGGGCCTGGGAGATAGCTCTTGCCATGGCTGGCTCAACACCTTTTGGTGCCTGAGGCAAGACATCTTAGCCCACACCTTTAGATGCTAGACAAAAACATTCTCCTTCTCGCAGGCCTTTAGCTAATTCAACAATCTATGACCTTTTAAATGTGTTTAATGGAAAGATGGTTATTGGGGTGTTTTGTTATGTATGCTGTGTTCTCATTTTGTATTTTTATGTTGTAAACCCCCCCCCCCCGGCCACGATCTTTTGATGAAGAGTAGTAAGCAACAACAACAACAACAACAACAAATGGAATTGCACAAGGGAGAAGCCATGAATATGGCTAGTATTTTTGATGCCTGCCAGTCTTATAATCATAATGCGCTTCTTTCTCAGGTTGAAAAGTGAAGAGAATTCTCTCCATTGCAAGTAAGGCAAAAGGTCTCACATGTTATACTTGCCGTTTGTTTTTCTTCTACATCATCTGAACAATCCAAGTAAAATACCTTCCTGTTAAGTCCCATCTGAAAGCAATGGAATGGGACCCAGCTGGAGTGTGCTTTATTAATAGTCTGACGGTAAGATTCCGTGTCTAATAATGACATTTTATTCATTTTTTTAATATGTAAAACACCTTTTCCTTTTTACAAGCTCACAGACTATGTTCAAAGCATTGTTGTTGTCGTTTAGTCGTTTAGTCATGGCCAACTCTTCGTGACCCCCTGGACCAGAGCACGCCAGGCACTCCTGTCTTCCACTGCCTCTCGCAGTTTAGTCAAACTCATGCTGCTAGCTTCGAGAACACTGTCCAACCATCTCGTCCTCTGTCGTCCCCTTCTCCTTGTGCCCTCCTTCTTTCCCAACATCAGGGTCTTTTCCAGGGAGTCTTCTCTTCTCATGAGGTGGCCAAAACACACAAACAAACCAAATCATAACCATAATAAAAAAATTCAGAATAAAACTCATTTAAAAAACAACAACAGTTGTTGTTGTTGTTGTTGTTGTTGTTACAATAAATAAATTATATACCACTTACTGCCAAAACAGGCTTCTTAAGAGGTTCACAGAGTATTAAATTCACTTACACTTATAATGTTAAACAACTTCAAAAGCCCGACAGAGCAAGCAAGGTCCCCCCCCCCCCCATTACGGATTTCAAGGTTTTCTTGTTTAAATAGAAACCTATTGATGAAGGAGATGTGTTAGCACTTCCAGTTTTTCAGTTTCTTTCTGTTTCCAATAATGCACTGGCAGTTTTGGGAATTAACCTGCCTCCATTACATGTGAGTTGCTATAAAAAACAAACAAACCATTTTCAGGGGGGTGGGAATATCTTCAGTTTATAGACATTAGAGCATCCTTTCTCCATCTTGGGTCCCCAGATGTTATTGGATTACAACTCCCACCACCCCGACTAGCTGGGGATAGTGGGAGTTGTAGTTCAACAACACCAAGGGTCAAGGTTGAAAGAGGCTAAAATCTGACAATTTACAATTACAGCAAAAAGATTCCCAAGAAATCTCCATTGACTCAAATACATACACAACATGTTTAGCCTGTCATTCTCTCAAACTCTCAAACAAGAAAACTAAAATGTTTGGAAGGAAAATGGAGCCTTCCAAAAATACGCAAGTGGCTTCTACGTATTTGAGAAATGCCCTAGGTATGCAAAAGTTTGTTAGTTTGTGAACCAGAACATAATAACATTTCAAAAAAAACAACTGCCTGAGAGGAAACTGTGAGATTACAGAATGTTGATGGTGGTTGAGCCAAGAGAAGAGAAGATTATTAAACCCAAAGGACAGGCAGGACAAATCTATGGCTGAGACACAGAATATGCCTGTATCACAGAGTTAAAAAATACTAAGGATTACTAAGGATTACAGCTAGCAGCTCTCTAGCACGGGGGGGGGGGGGGGATGGACTTTGTGACCTGGTGGGCCACTTCCTTGTAACCCCATCCCGCCTTATGGGCCAACTTTGAGAAGTGGGCAGCGTCACTCGTACTTCTGTCATTTGTATCCCACTTTTTCTTCAGAAGTTTTAACTGGGAGGCTGAGACATTGGATTAGAGATCAAACTGATTTACTCCTCAAAATTCCCCTATGCAAATGTTCACGATAATTATTCTCAAAAATTTAATATTTGTGTTAGACTCCCGTTATTTTCTTCCCAGCACTGGCTATCTGACAATTGATATATTGTAGTATTGGGTAGCTGCCATGCAATATTATTTGACGTTCGAGATTTGTGCTCCGAGCCCCAAAACCCATCCCCCATGGAAATAAAGACACAGTGGAGACAGAATTTAGTTTAAATGTTAATGGGCAGATTTTGGCCACAGCTTTATTAAATACATAAGTGCAGTGGCGTAGCGTGGGGGGTGCAGGGGGGGCCAGCCGCACCGGGCGCAACATCTGGGGGTTAGGGTTAGGGGGCGCAAATCCACGGGTTAAGGGGCGCAAATTACTTGCCCCGGGTGCTGACAACCCATGCTACGCCACTGCATAAGTGTGACTGGTATTGAATAAGGCATTGGTATCAAACTATAACTGGCTCCTGCCCCACCATGCAGGAAGCCTGGAAGGGTAAACAACCAGCAGGGAGCTCCATCAATGTATATTGACTTGTGTTCACCCCTGGGGTTCCTGGGGGTCCTGGCATGGCCCTAGTCCCTCTCTGGGCTTTGGATGAGATCCAGACCCCCGGATTCCTTTAATGGAATACCCTATTAATTGGAGGGGCAGGTAATGGCTGCACCTCCCCTCCCCACATTCCCCTAAACCAATGCCTAACCACCAAACCTTACAAAGTTGTGACGATTGCTAAGAGGTAGGCAAAAACCAAGTGGCCACAGCCAATCTGCCACATTGGAAAAAAATCCTACCCGGCCCCTGTTCCAAAACAGGCGACCAACCAAAGGCCAAAGAAAGGCCAAACGCGACCTAATTAACAGGTGGGTGGGCGGTGTTTGGCAGCGCAAAGCAAAAGGAGGCCCCTACGTCTCGCTGCCAAATAAATACCCCCACCTCGCCAACACTGCTGATTGGCTAAAAGCCATTGGCATAACTGTGGCACCACCGGCTGGAGCGGGGCAAGCCCCACCCACAAGCTGGTTAGGGAAGAGTTTCAGGGCCGTGCACAACATGGACTCTCTGTTAGGAGGATCTAACTTCTGATAGCTGATGCTCAATACAGTGGTGCCTCGCAAGACTTGCGGTTTTTTCGTCTTGCGAAGCAAGCCCATTAGCGGCTTAGCGGATTAGCGCTATTAGCGGCTTAGCGGGCTTAGCGGATCAGCTGATAAGCGGCTTAGCGGATCAGCTGATAAGTGGCTTAGCGATCAGCTGTTAAGCGGCTTAGCGGATCAGCTGATAAGCGGCTTAGCGATCAGCTGTTAAGCGGCTTAGCGGCTTAGCGGATCAGCTGATAAGCGGCTTAGCGGCTTGGGGAAAAGGGGGGGGGAGGAAAAAACCCTGCAGGAACTCGCAAGACATTTTCGTCTTGCGAAGCAAGCCCATAGGAAATTCGTTTTGCGAAGCACCTCCAAAACGGAAACCCTTTTGTCTAGCGGGTTTTCCATCTTGCGAGGCATTCGTCTTGCGGGGCACCACTGTATTTTAGAATTGAGTGCAAACTTGGCTAAAATAAATTGAAAGTGTAAACAAGAACCAAAACAAGGGGGACAGAGGTCAAGAAAGCAGGTCCTTATAGTAAAGAAAAAGAAGTTTATGACTGGGTGTTATCCTGAAATTTACTGTTCCAATGCCTAAACATAAAATCCATCGTTTCACAGACTTGTTTGCCTGTTCCTCATAGTTATATTCCATATTTCCCAGTACCATTAAAAAATCAACTGAGCTGCAGTTTTGGGTCCCAGGTTTGAAAATGCATGGAAATCTCAATGAGTACGGAAGACTTCTCTACTACAGATAGGCATCCCAGAGAACATGGAGACTAGTGGGGACTGAAAGATAGACGTGTAGCTAGTACTCATGCACACACTTCCTTTCTTGTGTATTTATTTAACCCGTTATGGACACTAGAATAGTGCCAGAGTGTTGAGAAGGACTGATAAGTCCTACAATGAGCTACAATGAGCTTAAGGGGATGTTTAAGATATCATTTTAAAAAAACAACAACCCAGAGGCCTTCCTTTTGGGAATAGTAGGCCATGACATTCCCCAAAATATGAGCGAATTATTTTTGTATGCTGCTGTGGCCGTGAGAATATTGATAGCTATGAACTGAAAGAGTGATAAAGTACTGAGAAAATTAGATTGGCAAAATAAATTGTTGGAGTATGCAGAATTGGCTAAATTAACAGAAAAATTGAGAGACCGCATGGAACAAATTTTTATTTTAAAAAAATGGAGTGTGTATAAAAATTATCTTAAGGATTACAGTAATAGTATGAAGTCTGTGGCAGCTCCTGTGATACATTGGAGTACCAGAAAAGAGAGTATATATGAATATAATGAATAATAAGACTGAAATAAATTGTGCGATAGGTTAAATAACGTTTATAAACATGAGGGGTTGGCAGGAAAATGGATCTGTGAGAAGAATACGATGTAATGTAATAAGTACAATTTTTTCTTTATTATGTATAATTTCATTACATGTTGTTTTCTTTATTTTTGTATATAATTTCAATAAAGCGTGTTCTCCTTCATGGAGAACACGTGTTGCAGTGGGGGCCGCCAGGACACTCCAAAGTTGGGGGCGGGCTAATTGATCGTTGGCCACTGATGTGATTGGGACTTCCCTTGTTGTTGGGAAGAAGTTAAAGTTACCATTTGTTGATTGACAGCCAGAAAGCTACGGCTTCCTCTTTTCGCCCGTGCATCGGATTGCCTGTTCCCCCCCCCCTCCCTAGAATTAGGGTTGTTCGCTTTGACCTTGCTATGCCTGTCATGGGGTCGTCTGCTCTTGGGGCAGGGGCCCAGTAGGAATTTTGTCCATCTGGCTGATTGGCTGGGGCCATTTGGTTTTTGCCTACTGCGTAGCAAATCGTCACAACTTGTAAGGTTGCGGTTAGGCATTGGTTTATGGTTTGGTTGGTTGAGGGGCATGGATTGGCTGTGCCTGCCCCTCTAATGCTGCTGCTGCAAGGGATTCCGTTAAAGGAATTGGGAGCTAACTATTGCTTGTCCACTCTGTCAAGGGGGCTCAGGCCATAGCAATGAGCTCCTGGTTGCATTTGGGGTGAGGGCAGGTTCCCTGCTCCGCGTAACCCCCAAGTGTAATTCCCCATTCTGACTTTTGTATCGTGTGGAATGTCAGTCTGTCCCCCACGGTGGGGGCAGATAGTCGCAACCAATGCCTAAGCAACCACTCACAAATTTGTATATTAATAAAGTTGTGGCCAAAATTATGCCAAAAATCTTAAACAAAAAATTCTGTGTGATATGTGAGTTATTGGGGTGGCCCTGGGGATCTCGACACGCAAAGCATTAAAAAAAAAAAAGAGTCTGGGAAGGGTTACTGACACATACTTACACCTTTCTCATTAAGATCACTTGGACTTCATAGTGCTAAACTCAGCATGAATTGCATGCAGTGTATTTTAAGATGCTTCCAAGAGACTGTGTTGCTGAATAAAGCACTGTAAGAAGAATCCATGTTCTGGCTTGACCGTTTGTTGGGAACTGTCATACAGGTGACCCTTCTGATGAGTCTGAAACACAGTGGAGCTGGTTTGGCCAAGGGAGAACAGGCTTGCCCAAACTGCCCTGCTCTCCTGCAGCTGGAATCAGTCAAACCGAAAGCAAACATTCCCTGACTGCCTGCATTTGTCAGTTGGACCTTGCAAATGTATTCTAATGCGTATGTTCAGAGGGAATGTCAAAGTGAAGCATTATAACGTGTATGTTCTGAGGGAATGTCAAATAATTATTAATGGAGTCGTTGATTTCATTGTTTCTGTGAAGCTCTTTTTTGCAGTCCGTGTGAAAATCCTGGTTTTTCTTGAAAGACCATAATTGAAACAGGAAAAAACAATCGACAATTCCTAACCAGAACTTCCTGGGTTGAGGGAGAAAGAGAGTCAGAAGTGACAAGTTAGAAATGGGTGAAACACAATCAGTTACAAACATGCTGTTTTATTCTCTTTTAGAAGCATCAGCCTAAAGGTATAGAAAAGTTAGAGGGGTTTTTTTATTGACAATATTGCTGGTGATAAGACATCTGGCCAAATCGGGCCACACCACACCCTCATTTTGATAATTTGTTCAGAGTCACAGTGAGTTGGGAACATCTTGTATGCCTCTCCCAGAGCTTAGTATTTAGAGTAATAGGGTTGCATTAAACTAAGTACTTCTTAGAACAAACCCATCAAAATTAATGAACCTATGCTAATCATGTCCATTAAGTTCAATAGGTTTACTTTGAGTATGACTAACATTGGATACAATCCATACTGTTCCATTTAGCGATTCATGTCTAATAGTGGATAGAGCTGGACTCTGACGGCTCTGTCTCTTTTTAAAGGGCACAGAAATCCAGGGCTGCCCCCGACAGCTGCTTCCTGTGCCCAAGCGCTAGAAGAGACACAACAGTAGCAACATAACAATTCGGGGTTGACAATAAATTTAAAGGATCTGTTATAAAAGGAGAACGCTGACCTCCCTCTTAGCCTATATTACAGTTGGTTTCTTCTTCTAAGGGCATATAATTGCATTTTAAGATGTCTCTCCAAACGTTTTTGTGTACGCGTGATGATCCCATTTTAATAAAGCATTGAGAAACAAAACAAAACAAAATCTGAATAAAATATTTTTCCTGAAAGGCTCAGTCAAAGGCTAGCTACATGGAAGGGTGAAGAAACGAAACACAAGCTTTTTACAGTCCCTTCTTTTCAACAATGCAACTGCACTTTCAAATGTGCTTTGTTGTTTTCTTTTAATTCACTAAAATTAATCTTATAGATGTAGATGCCAGATTTGCATTAATTAAAACTCCACTGTAGAAGCCAGGCTTAATTGCAATCAAATTTGCTTAATTATGCATGGCGAGAGATTCCCAAATGAGAAAGGTTTTAGTAAGGATTTTTGTTTTTTATACTGACAAAATAAATTGAAATTGTCATTTTTTTGTGTTTTATGTAACACTTGTAAATAATTTGTGGAGCACCTTAAGTCTTCTATGTAAAGCAATGTTATTGCTTAAGTAATTATAACAATCTGCATTTTTCATTGTTAATTGTCGGTGTCAGCCTCATTAATTTTAATTTACAGCCTGTAATGAAATTAAGAAAATTTTATGCTGATCTGCTGAAACTTGTATCATAGTAAGTTACTTAAGGAAACTAAAGTTTTTTGAAAGAGTGGAATTATATTTTGTGCATTGCTGCTAACAGCACCTAAGTCTTACCTTTCCTCGACAAAAGAGGAATGTGCAAAAAACTATTTCCTACATATTGTTTTGATGTAATCATGCCAGCTTATAGCTACAAATAATAGCAGCAAAAAAAGAAAAGGGATTCTGTGGCTTTTTCAGATTTTTGGCGGCCTGTACAGAGTTGCCTAAAGGCGTTTGTGGGGCCACCAACAAGCTTATGGTGTGGAGGTGCTATAACGCAGTGCTTCCATGTGGAGCTTTCAGATACGGCCTCACCAAGGCTGGTGCGACTGTGGTGGCTTCAAGAAGGACCACTACAGTTACACAAACCATAGAGACTGCATAGTTCTTGGGCAAAGGAACCTGTTCAGTCACATGATTCCTGCTTGGCTTGTGGGCCTGCTGGGGGTTCAGACACTAAAGCAATCACATGACAGTCACGTGATAGGAGCTGTCAGGGGTCTGAAGCAGGCAAACGTAGTTTGTCCACTGCTTCCCAGTAGGCTGACTACTGCAGGAAACAAGATGTCGGACTAAATAACTTCCGTTCTCACGCAGCAGGGCTATTACTTATGTTCAATGCTGCCAATGTATGTATTCCATTTCATTCCATGGCATCCCTGGCTGCATTCAGTGATTAGATCTCAATTGCCTGGTACCCTTCAATATTCTCACCTGAGGTCCTTTTTGTGTGCCCCCTCCAATGAGAGATCCAGAAGGTGGCGACAAAAGAACAGGACCAGGGGCACCAAAAATAGGGGGCAGAAGGGGCTATGGCCCCCACAATATTTGTGGGCAGTGGGCCGAGCGCCCCCCCCCCATATTGAGGGGCCCCTAGGACTTGCCGATCAGAAGGTCGGCCATTCGAAATCCCACAACAGGGTGAGCTCCCATTGCTCGGGCCCTGCTCCTGCCAACCTAGCGGTTTGAAAGCACGTCAAAGTGCAAGTAGATAAATAGGTACCACACCAGCAGGAAGGTAAATGGCATTTCCGTGCGCTGCTCTGGTTCGCCAGAAGTGGCTTAGTCATGCTGGCCACATGATCCGGAAGCTGTACGCAGGCTCCCTTGGACAGTAAAGCGAGATGAGCGCCGCAACCCCAGAGTTGTCCGCGACTGGACCTAACTGTCAGGGGTCCCTTTACCTTTACCTTTTACCTTCTTACTGAAAACAGCGGGTGTTCCTAATTATTCCTTAGTAGCAAGGCTTGCATTGGGTTCTGTTTACATTTAGCCCCAAATGTAAACTATGCTGCTTTAGACATGGGTCAGAGCTACTCAGAAGCTCTGATTTCATCATATGGCATCAAGCGAGTGACAGGTGGGTGTGGTCGACTGAAAACCACCTTGTGAACTGGCCGGCCACCTTGGAGGCTTAATTTGGCCTGTGGTGGGTGAAGGGTCCCTACCATCAATCTATGGTCGCAGTCCAAAGAACTGTGCAGGTGGTTCCACAAACCTTTTCTCTAGAATGGCTTCCCTCTGCTCCCTGCAAAGCAAACTACTTCTACAAAAGTTTCAAAAGCATTTAGTAATGACAGGAGACAGCTGGGGCGTGGGTGTCAGCTATGCAGGGTGAGTCAAAAATTCAGTTGCACTAGTGTGCATCTGTTGCATAAGCCTAAGTGCTGTATTTTTTGCTCCATAAGACTCACTTTTCCCTCCTAAAAAGTAAGGGGAAATGTGTGTGCGTCTTATGAAGCGAATGCAGGCTGCGCAGCTATCCCAGAAGCCAGAACAGCAGGAGCGATTGCTGCTTTCGCTGCGCAGCGATACCTCTTGCTGTTCTGGCTTCTGAGATTCAGAATTTTTTTCCTCTTGTTTTGCTCCTCCAAAAACTAGGTGCGTCTTATGGTCTGGTGCGTCTTATAGAGCAAAAAATACAGTAATTTTTATGAATCCTGGCCCTTTCACGAAAAGTGTCTCTGCATTCCATTCCCCTTTCCAAATTAAATTGGTTTCTTTAAATCTTTTACAACTTTTTCAGGCCTACCTTCATCATTAGATAGATGGATGGGTAGATATTGTTAGGAAGCAAGATGCTGGTATTTTAGTACCTGATTGTTATCTGAGATGAATGCAGTAAATCACACCTTTTAGTTCTGATTATAATTCTGATTACACATATTTCAGAATAGTTACCACATCCTGTTTCTGTATTTACAATTTCTAGAACTGCTGCATATATGTTATTCAAGAAGAAAGCCCCCTCCCAATTTGTTTTGGGTGATTAAAGTGTTTTAAGGACCAACTAATCAACACCAATAGATCCCGAGTATGGCTTCTCAAACATTGTTGGTGCCATCATGAAATAATTGACAAGAGATGGAGGCAATGCTATCACATTAAAGGAACTGTTTAGCAAGGTAAGGATAAAATTTGATTGCATTTCACCCCAAAGACTGAACTCATATGAGTAAAAAAACCAAAATACCTTTGCTATGTTTTGAATTATCATAGGGAAATATTTACAAAGCAGGGTTTTGAAAATCTAATATTGACAAATTGATAATGCAAAACTTACTCTGATTTTGGATGACCAGACATGAGAGCTTTCAAGTGCCATAAACTGCGGCATCAAACTTCATCCATCATTTTGGGAAATGCTTGGTGAAGTTACTCAGATTGGAGGTCTTCAAATCTTCAAATGCCATATATCATGCGAGGGCTCAGAATCAAATAAAGTAGTTAATAGTGGGGATACTGACAAGGGCATGTAGTTAGGTCCAAAATGAATTGCAGCACTTCCCAGACAAAGGAAATTAACTTGTCTAGCACCGATTGTTTACAAGGCATTTTGCTGGTTTCTAGAAATTGTGGGCAGTTCCAGAGAAAACAGAGTGTAAAGCAAAGCCCAAGTTTTATATTGTTATTCTCATGGCGTGTGTTACAAGACTAGATCCAATCAGCATGTTACAGCGTCTGCCCAGGTTACCTACTCAAGGGTGGACCCAGCAAGAGACACTGCCTCTCTCTAGGGCCCTGCAACTTCTGAAACTGTTAATGGAACAGCAGAAGAAGGTGAGCCTTTGGATATGACTTACTCACATCTTTTAAAATGCTTTAGGAATGGAGCCTCATAAACGAAGATTAAAGCCCATAAATTCTTACAGAGTAAGAGTCGGAGTCAGACCATGGATTAAAATATAAGCAGCCAACAGATGCAGCATCAAAATAATGAGATATTAAAAGCAGGGTGATGAAGGGTCATCTCTATGAACAAATTTATATAGTGACTCACGATCTAGAAATTGGACAGAATGCAGCTGGATCTCTCCCACCCTCCACCCTCCCCGTTCTCAAGGATTTGTATTTGGAATAACTCCAGTGTGATGGCTAACATGACCTTAATATCAGCTCCACCTTTATCATTTTGGCTGAAGGACAACCCCAGCATAATATGTTGCTTGCCCCAGTCAACTATATTGCATTAACTTGTTTTAGCGATAATCGTAACCCTGGTGAAAATAATGAAGAACGGCGAGGGGACCCAGTTCTTCCCCACGGAACTAAAATGCATCACTTAATTCCCTTGTTTAATGAAGCTGTTGCTGTTTTTGTTGGTTTTCCAATATGATTATCTTGCACTTATTTATTCTTTTAATTATTTCTAAACTTATATCCATTTTTGACAGTACTCCTACAGTGGTCCATTGCAATCGTAAAAACAAAAATGCAGAACGGCAATACTTGCACTGTCAGCAACAACCAAGTGTTGCAAAGTGCAACGCTTGCATCTAAACATAACGATGGCTCCCCGCGGGTTCAAAGGCCTGCTGAAATAATTCTTAACAACAACAACAACAACAACAACAATGTTTCCGTAGTCCTTCTGGGTCAATGGAATGGATCAGACATACTTCCTGCTGAAGCAGCAGGTGTTACTCATTGTTGTCATGTGATGCTATTTGGTATGACAAATATTACTCCATTCAGTATTGGGTGGCCAAGTGGTGTCCTAACTTACAGTCTTATGTTTGAACGGTTGTCAGGGAAACGTCCTCCAATTATACTGTATACAGTGGTGCCTCACAAGACGAAATTAATCCGTTCCGCGAGTCTCTTCGTCTTGCGGTTTTTTCGTCTTGAGAAGCACGGCTATTAGCGGCTTAGCGGCTTAGCGGCTATTAACGGCTTAGCGGCTTAGCGGCTATTAACGGCTTAGCGGCTTAGCGGCTATTAACGGCTTAGCGGCTTTAAGAAAAAGGAAACAAACTCGCAAGAACTCGCAAGACGTTTCGTCTTGCGAAGCAAGCCCATAGGGAAATTCGTCTTGCAGAACGACTCAAAAAACGGAAAACCCTTTCGTCTAGCGAGTTTTTCATCTTGCGAGGCATTCGTCTTGCGGGGCACCACTGTACTGCCTTGATTTTTTTTATGAGTTGCCGGCTTACAAAGATTCTTTTCGATAAAATAAATAATTGAAATTGTCCTCTTCTTGAAGGGTGGCCAGCCCAAGTCTGATTCAAATATTGCCCATCAAGAATCAGCATCTGGACAGCGGTGGTCAAATCCACAGCATACACTCCAAGCACTCTTACAACCATTTTAACAGAACCACAGCTCCCACCCCCAGAACCAAATTTCCCATGGGCAGAGCTTCCTCATAGCTGCCCCCACAGAACCATGGTTCTCCTCTAACGACAGACCAAACCATCTGTGGAAAATGTAGCAACTAACAACTTGGCAAATAATATGGAGAGCCAGAGTTTCTGATGACAGATTTAGAATTTAACTGACTTCTTGCAATTAAGTGAGCTTCTATGATCAGAGGGCAATTACATAACAGGGATATAATCTTTTAACTCTTTCTTCCTCAGCTCTCTAATTAACTTGAATGATTTTGTTGGGCTTTGTGTGTGAGAGTTTTTTTATATAATAAGTTGTTTCCAGGGTCAGGAATCTATTAAAGAAGGTTAATAGGGTATACCATTTGTTTCTTGTTGCTGCTAATGGGTGGTTTTAACTAGTTTTTTTCTCCCTCGACACATTTGCCCAGAATTTACAGCCCCAGTTACACTCAGCTAGCAGGAATAGAAGATCTCCAAGGAGGATCCCTTTTGGATCTCACATCCAAAGCTGTTTTCAAGACAGCTTTTGAAAAAGGCAAAGCCACCTGGATCTGCTTGCAGAAAAGCAAGCCACAAGACTTAAGGTGGCAAGTTGCCATTCATGAGAAACTGTGCAGAACTCAAGACTGGTATGCGTATGCTACTTTCCACAGATCTCCTATGTTTCAGTTTACAAGTGCACCTCAGGAGCAACTGCATCTTTGGCCAACTCTTTGGGTCTCCACACTAAACATATATTGTCAAGTAGAGAATGGCAAGAGCACTGAATTAGCTCTGCACTGCACTGACTCTGGCACCACATTGTCCCAGTGTGGTGTAGTGGTTAAGAGTGGTAGTCTTGTAATCTGGTGAACTGGGTTCGCATCCCCGCTCCTCCACATGCAGCTGCTGGGTGACCTTGGGCCAGTCACACTTCTCTGAAGTCTCTCAGCCCCACTTACCTCACAGAGTGTTTGTTGTGGGGGAGGAAGGGAAAAGAGATTGTTAGCTGCTTTGAGACTCCTTTGGGTAATGATAAAGCGGGATATCAAATCCAAACTCTTCTCTTCTTCTTCTTCCCTCTCTCCCTCCTGTAAGCAGCAATGATGCGACCATCCAGAATAAATAGGCCCGCTGAATATATATGCATGTCAAAGGCACAAACCCCTTTTCTTAAAAGAACAATAGAATAAGATAGCTATAATTATTATGAGGTATTTAAGAAATGCACAACGAATACTCTTAAACTACAACAACAAGCATTTAAAATGCAATCCTATATACACTTTCCTTGGAGTAAAAAGGTAAAGGGACCCCTGACCATTAGGTCCAGTCGCGGACGACTCTGGGGTTGCGGCGCTCATCTCGCTTTCTTGGCCGAGGGAACCGGCGTACAGCTTCCGGGTCATGTGGCCAGCATGACTAAGCCGCTTCTGGTGAACCAGAGCAGTGCACGCCGTTTACCTTCCCGCTGGAGCGGTCCCTATTTATCTACTTGCACTTTGACGTGCTTTCGAACTGCTAGGTTGGCAGGAGCAGGGACTGAGCAACGGGAGCTCACCCCGTCGTGGGGATTTGAACCGCAGACCTTCTGATCGGCAAGTCCTAGGTTCTGTGGTTTAACCCACAGCGCCACCCGTGTCCTTAGGTCCTGCTAAACTCAATGGGGCTTGCTGCTGACAATACACATGTAGGATTCTACTGTTAATCTTGAGTACATTTCAAAATTTTGCTCTGCCTTTCAACACAGGAGTACCAGTACAGGAGTGCCAGCTTGGCCCTACGACCGTGGGTGCTCGGGGATGTGGGTGCCGTGCAGCATGCATGGTCCTGGCTAGCACCAAACTTTGTGGGTGCTCAGCCACTTCATGGAGAATTTTGTGGGTGCTTGGGTACCCAGGGCCCCAGGGAGTTGGCACCAATGCTGGTGTACATCTTTCCTCATCTGTTCCTATGATGGTATGGTGGTTGTTGGCCTCTTTCTGTCTTGGGAGACAATGGAGTGGTTCTCTGGAGGTGAAGTTAAATATCTAGAGAATCACAGCGCTTGCTGTGGCTGCGGAGACTGGTAACTGCTGCTTGCAGCAGTGTTTTTGCTGTGTTAGCAGCACTGAAGTGACGTCTCTGGGATGCAAGCCTGGGCAGTGTGTATGGAGGTCCTGGGCTGCCCAAACAAGAAGTCTCCCCCTCTTGTCTTTGCTGATGTGGTCCAAAGGAAAGCAGAGCTATATGTTGGCACCTGCTTGGCTGCAGGAGTTGCAAGAAGGAGGCATACAAGACGTCATCCAACTATCTTATGATAGGGATAAAATGTCACTAAGGCCATTTTCAGTGACAAGTATGTACAACAGAGAGCAAAAGGTTACTATTTTTTTTAATGTGAACCTTAACTCAGCATGTGAACTTCAGTAGGCAAGCATAACGAAAGACTGATTTTCAAGCGCTCTATCTTGCGGATGTAGGTAATGGTCTAGCAGAGTTTAGCGAGTTGTAATCTCTACAAATATACCTATTAGTCAACTTCATGCAGGTGATGTTGGACTGCAATTTCCGTCAGCCCCAACTGACCAGAGATAACCAGAGCTGCATGCAATTTCCCCTATATTAAATGAAGTTTTGTATATTATTCCTACCAGTGCTTTTTTCTGGGGGGATACAGGGGTACGCATACCCCTAAACATTTTGTGAATCTTTGTCCATTTACTGTATTTATTTTTCCTGATTTGAACTATAAAATGGTGATTTTCTTGAGTCAAAATTAGAGTACCCCTAAACATTTTTTTAGAAAAAGAAACACTGATTTCTACCCATATAAGCATTCTTTTTTGCATTTTTTCTTCGACCCCCCCCCAAAAAAAAACAAGTTTTGGTTGGGGAGCACAATTCGGAGAAGGTCCCATTTTGAAAAGGTAGCTCAATTTTGGTTTGCTACAGGTTTGGAAACTACAAATTAGGTAGGTTTGCTTTAAAATGCAAACTAAATTAAGCTTTCTCCCCTCCCTATTTATGAGTAAATTTGCATAAGACTGTGCTACACAAAATCAGTTCTTGTCCTTACAGTACCTTAAAAAATGAATGAATCCAAGGATTTCAATATTAGAAATTTTATTTGTTTTTATTCTGTAAGGCACGAGGGGAAAAGTTGTTCCTTTGGTAGTTGTGCTGGCTGAGACTTACAATATACTGCAGCCCAAACAAACATTATAATTACAAATATCAAGGGAAATTTAGGCTAAACAGCAAAATAAAAAAGGGGGATGTGACTGTGGAAAATTAAATTAATAAAACATTAAAGCCTTAACAAAGAAATCTGCTTTCAATTATGACTAAATTGCTTGCATAGCTGGAAAGAAAGAAACATTTTCAATGTTTGCATTTATCAGTGTTCCATGGCAGTCGGAACATTTGCTGTGAAATTAGGAAATGAAGAATCTGACTACTTTCAACACCTGCAAGATTCTAGGGAGTTTTATTCTATTGCATGCACACCCACATCCGGCAAAGAACCAATGGTTATCCATGCTAATTTTGTCATGCCTCTTTGTGTACATGCGGGTATAAATTGACATGGGTGAGCTCCAAGTATTGAATCACAGTGCTGCAGCCCTATTGACAAACCTCAGGATGATGCATGTAGCATGCAATCTTTGCTAGGATAGTGCCTAAAGTCAAAATCGAGTACCATCAAAACACATTGGGTGCAATGTTGTTGTTGTTGTTGTTGTTGTTGTTGTTTAGTCGTTTAGTCGTGTCCGACTCTTCGTGATCCCATGGACCAGAGCACGCCAGGTACCTCTGTCCTCCACTACCTCCCGCAGTTTGGTCAAACTCGTGCTGGTAACCTCGAAAACACTATCCAACCATCTCGTCCTCTGTCGCCCCCTTCTCCTTGTGCCCTCCATCTTTCCCAGCATCAGTGTCTTCTCCAGGGAGTCTTCTCTTCTCATGAGGTGGCCAAAGTACTGGAGCCTCAGCTTCACGATCTGTCCTTCCAGTGAGCACTCAGGTCTGATTTCCTTAAGAATGGATGCATTTGATCTTCTTGCAGTCCATGGGACTCTCAAGAGTCTTCTCCAGCACCATAATTCAAAAGCATCAATTCTTCGGCGATCAGCCTTCTTTATGGTCCAGCTCTCACTTCCATACATCACTACTGGGAAGACCATGGCTTTAACTATACGGAACTATTGGGTGCAATAGCAGGTGGGAATGCTAGATTTTTCCTCCAGGTGCCCACTCCCTTTTTATTATTATATATACACTTAAGTGGCAGGTCTGCTGTGAATCCAAGGGTGGGCCTTTAAAGCATTCCTTCTCCCACTCGTTTTGTTTCGTTGCCCTCTCACTGAAATCCAAAATGTTGCTTTGTATGAACCAATGTCTGTTGTCTTTGTCCATGGAGTTTTCTTGGCAGGGATACTGGAGTGGCTTGCCAGTTCCTGCTCCAGGTGGATCACATTTGGTCAAAACTCTCCACTATGACTTGTCCATCTTGGGTGGCTCTGCACGGCATAGCTCATAGCTTCTCTGAGTTATTCAAGCCCCTTCACCATGGCAAGGCAGTGATCCTTGAAGGAGACAGCATCTTAAAAAGCAGAGACATCACCTTGCCAACAAAGGTCCGTATAGTTAAAGCTATGGTTTTCCCAGTAGTGATGTATGGAAGTGAGAGCTGGACCATAAAGAAGGCTGATCAACAAAGAATTGATGCTTTTGAATTATGGTGCTGGAGGAGACTCTTGAGAGTCCCATGGATTGCAAGAAGATCAAACCTATCCATTCTTAAGGAAATCAGCCCTGAGTGCTCACTAGAAGGACAGATCATGAAGCTGAGGCTCCAATATTTTGGCCACCTCATGAGAAGAGAAGACTCCCTGGAAAAGACCCTGATGTTGGGAAAGATGGAGGGCGCAAGGAGAAGGGGATGACAGAGGACGAGATGGTGGGACAGTGTTCTCGAAGCTACCAATGTGAGTTTGACCAAACTGCAAGAGGCAGTGGAAGACAGGAGTGCCTGGCGTGCTCTGGTCCATGGGGTCACAAAGTGTCGGACACGACTAAACCGCTAAACAACAACATGAACCAATGTAGCTTATCATCATCAACATGGAAGAGATAGTAGGGGGGAAGACTGAAAAGCATGGAGTGCGTAAAACAGACAAATTCATTCTCTGGTTCAGCATGCACAAACACACACCTCACATATACAAAAATGTATCAAACAGCCTTTGGGTATTACCCATTTTGTTTTCATCTGTTTATTGATTTTTCTTTAAAGCAAGATTCCACCTCCCCCTTCCTTTCTGCCCGGGGCAATGCTTTAAAATTCCATTGACTAAATAAAGTGTTAACTTTAAAGTAATTCATATGTTTGGTTCTCTTTTAATCTTTAGGCAAACACAACATGTCAAGGACATTATTTTCGTTCTGTAAAAATGCTGAGGACCACCTACAACAGCCATGACAGCTGTACTAATCGAAAAAGCAAACGAGGCCACAAAGGACTGTTCTTTGACCATATAATCAATTTTCCACTCAATGCATTGTTCATTCGTGGAGACTTTAATGCTAGAATTGATTTTAACAGCCATTACAGAAATACTTAAGTCAAAGGGCTTGCGACCTTTTTTTTCATTCTTTCTCTTTTTCTTGTAGCTGGTCCAACAGAAAAAAAGTGCATGATTATGTGGATAAATCAATGGGTGTGATTCATAGTTCTTATTAAGAATATTCTGGGAATCATATTCTGCTTATGTTGTAGTGAGCCAAGGGTGTAACAAGACTGGGAGCACACAAGATTGTCAATTTGCAAATAGGGGCATCAGATGCTGGTCATTATCTTTGATATATAATAAAACTCAGGTAAGGAAACCTTATAAGAAGTCATTAAGATGTAGCTGTGGAAAATACAATTTCCACTTAACTTCAGGTCTAGCAGAAAACCTGGTATGGGCTCATCTGAATTATTATACACATTCAGAGTACTCTTGCATAGTAACATAAACAGGCCCACCAAAAATGGCACAAAGCAAGCTGAAATCATCTTATCAACAATGTGTTGTGGCCTGAGAGTTGGTTGATAACACTCCCTGTTCTTTCTGACATTTTCTGAAGTCAGACAGCAGGCTGTGTGGAGCACTGTTGCGCATTCAACCACTGCATGCCAGCATGGTGCTGGTTTTGCTTCCCCCTTTCAGTGATTCTCCATAAAACCAGTGCCTGTAACATCATGGAGTCACCTCTGCCATGGAGGTTGCTCAATGTTAACAGCCACCACACCACCTCACCAGCCACTGGTTTAGTGGATCACAAGTTGTACAGGCCTGGATCAGAACCCAACCATTTCTCTCCTCAGTCCTTGTCCCCACTGACAAAAATGAATGCAAAAAAGATATTCATTTTAGAAAGAGATTAACACTGTGTCCACCACCATTGTCTCTTAACAAATCCTAAAAAGAAAAGCTGGCCAAGACTGCAGCCATACCCTTCTCCTGACTAGCTACAAAGAGTGTGGTTTGAGCTGTTTGGAGGTGTGGTCTTCAAGGAAATGGTTCTGAGCATGCCCAGAAGGCGGGAAGGACTGCTTTTCAAGCAGCCCTACTTGTCCTTGACAGAGATAGGAACTGCCCTCATAAAAACAGGAGGGAGGGGAAATCGTGTCCTCCCTAAAAGAGGGCATGTGTTGTGGTGACACCTGGAGACTGACCTCCTGTGTTGTGGGTGGGTAATTGGACAGCCACAACACCTGATTGGTAGGTCCCTCGATGTTGAGTTCAATCTGACCAATGGGGCTCAGTCCAAACAGATTGAGGGACCTATTTATAACCATGCACGGGACCCTGAGCTTCCTCTTTCGGCTCGTGCATTCGGAACACCCGCTCACCTTTCCCTATTTTTAGGGCCTTTTGCAATTGACCTTGCTATGCCGTCGTGTGTCGACTGTCGTTGGGACAGGGGCACGGCAGGAATTTCCCCACTTGGTTGATTGGCTGTTGCCATTTGGGTTTTGTCTGCTACATAGCAAATCGTCACAACTTGTAAGGTTGTGGATAGGCAATGGTTCATGTGATAGGGATGGGGGAACGGTCTTGCCATCCCTATGTGAAGGGTATTCCATTAAAGGAATCCAGGGACTCAACTGGTTTGGTCAACCCCCAGGAGGGGGTTGTGCCTGTGCCTGAGTCCAGGGGGCATCTGGATGGTGAACAGAGCCTGTCCCCAGCTTTTCGCCTACCCAGGTGTTCACCCTTGGCTGACCTATGCTGGTGCCCTGGGTCAGCGCTGCCTGCAAGGGTGCAGGGAGCTAGTCGAACCAGAGCCTACGCAACCACTCGCCTTCTGTAATCAATAAAGTTGTGGTCTAAATTCTGCCAAAAACCAAACTAAAATTTGAGTCAAATGTGTTTTTATTTAGGGGGGAGGTCTCTGGGTCTGAACATGCAGAGGCACATGGGAGGGACTTCTTTGCCAGAGCTATGTTTTTGGATTAGAATTGGCTGAGTGATGCAGAGACCTGACTGGTTAGGGTAGGACAGCTAGCTGACAGAAATTTCTGCAGAGCTTCTTTGAGTTCAAATAGATGCGCGGGACAAGAAAAATTATGTGGTTTTGAGATTATGGGGATATATATTTTTAAGATTTCCTAGATATTCTCCTTGGTAAACCTCCTTGGGAAGGATGTGCCCCTGTAGCTCAAGTGAAACAGCCATCACTGGGTCTGTTTCCCTTCCCCATAAGTAAGCGAGTAGTCCTGATTTAGGAGAGTTAACATGTTGGTGGCAGTGAGTTAAAAAATTTATTCAATAGTCCTCCTTTCAAAGAAGTTGGGAGCATGTTTACACTTACTTAAAGCCACACAGAGAAATTAAGCATCAGAGGATTTTCCTAGTGCAGATATAAGCCATGACTTGTATTAAGTATGTTTTGTATACCCAAATCTGGATACATTGTCAGAAGATCAGACTATTATTCCTAGATTTGCATTTAGGGCTATAAAGATGCTTAGTATATGGATTGTGTTCTAAATAATGTTAAATGCAAATCTGATAAAATAGCTGCAGATTTACCGTGCAACAAATTCAGCTTTTTCCCCCTGGCTTGTTTGTTTAGCTCTGTTCTCTGTAACATTGCAGTTCTTCTGCAGAAGAAATGTTGAAATAGTGCACAGGGAAGCGGCATAATTCAGTGGTTGGCTGTGGTGTGTGATGAGACCGTAATTCACAGGTGATAGATAACAGAAGGTAATTTTATGGTTACTAAGAACGAGTTTGCATTTGTTGGGATAGTTACTATATAAATTTATAGATCTATTTGGTATGTACAGCATTTTAAATTTTAGTGGCAGTACATGAAATGGTGGCGGCGCAACACACATACAACAGCCACTGCATCCCTTTTTAGCAGCCACTCACAAAGGTGTACCGTAACTCAACATGAAATAGGGGCAGACTGTTCTCGCAAACTCATTGTAAATCATGTTCCTAGGCAAGGAAGGTGTTATTAAGGTGTGTGTATGTTTGTGTATATATATATATATACTCTTGGCCTTCTTTCATCATTTTATTCGGGCAAAATGTTTCAGAAATGTAATGCTTTCCCTCTCCAGTCCTAAATTACTAGGTGCCTTTTCCCTACACATTACATTAAGCACTAAATGCTTGTCCAGGATTTAAAACCGTTGTGTGGGTTTGGCTGACAGGTCACCTTGCCCTCTGGTTATCTATATGAATCTTGATGCTGTGAGAAGAAAGCAAATGAAGTTAAAATATCGGGGTGGGGGGTGGGGGAGGTTTAGGAATCACAAACGTTAGTCAAGGCATGACCATGTTGTGATAAAAATGTCATGGCTAGCTTGAAAGAATCGACAGCTTAATGACTCGCTGGTTCTGGCAAAGTTGGTAAGAGGACTGATGAGAAGCTATTTTGAGTATCATTTATTTATTTGTTCCAATTTTCAGGTGTTGTACCTCAGATAAAATCCCAGGGCAGTTCACAATATTTTTCTGATTAAAACAAATAATCCTCCAACAATTCTAAACCTGAGCCACACCAGGCATGGAAGACCTCTGGCAGCTAGGAACCAATGAGAAAATTCTGCTCCGAAAAACTTCTGGGAAATGATATATAATGAGATGAAAAAGATGTTGAAATATACATTTATTAAGAAACCAGAAGCATTTTTACTTGGCATTGTAGGAGATAATATTAATAGACAGGACTGTAAGTTGTTTTTATATGCAATGACAGCAGCAAGAATATTATATTGGCACAAAAAGACTATGAGGAGAATTATTAGTTAATGATAATTAAGAGTAATAGAGAAATTAAGAAATGCAGAATAAGTGATAAAGAACGGAAAATCATCAGCGATGTTGACGGAAGTCTAAAATATTGTATAAGATAAGAAGTTATGTTTTATGATTGTTGGAAATGATATGTTAAAAAAACCTAATAAAAATGTGTCTGTGTGTGTATATGTGTGTGTATATATATATGTGTGTGTGTGTGTGTGTGTGTGTGTATATATATACACACACACACACACATATATACACACACATATATATGAGAAAATTCTGCTCCACGATTAACATAAAAAGTCAAGCTTCTAAGAGTGCATTTTTTTTTAGCACTCTTCTGAGTAATTCCAACAACCAGGAGAAATAGAAGACACAAATCAGGGATGGAAACTTCTCCAACTTGATGGTTGTTTATTTGGAACCCAACACAGCACTGCCATTCATTTATCCTAACCATTATCTGAACATGTGAGCCTGAACACTGTATAGCATGCAAAAAAAATGAACATCAGAAATGAAAATGCTGTAACTGTATCTTCAGAGGCATCCAGACAGGTGCAGTTTGGAATAGTTAGGTCAGCCATCTTGATTCAAAACACTGTCTGACAGTATCCAAATGTAGACCAAAACTCACTCTTTCTCTTGGAAACCATTGTGCCAAATTGAGCAATGGCATTATCAGAGATGTCCAAATCACTGCAGATTGGACCATCACACCAAATTGGATGATGCAATGATATCTTCAGAGGTATCAAAATCAGCAGGTTTGGAACTATCAGCCCAAATTGGGCGAAGTCATACCCAATTAGGTGGTGGTATCTTCAGAGGGATTTGAATCCATACAATTTAGAAAAGCTTTGTCTGCCATCTGGATTCCTACAAAATCCAGACATAAACCAAAACATGCTCCTCACTCTCAGGTACAGTCAACACCAAGCTGGGGACCAATGCCATCAGTCATGTCCAAATCAGCACAGTTTGGACTCATCACACCAGATTGCCAAATTCACTGATGATATCTTCAGAGTTATCCAAAGCAGGGCAGTTTGGAACTGTCAAGGCAACTTGAGTAAAGTCATGTCAAAGTCACATTTCAGTCCATCACCTTGAGGGGTCTGACGGCTTAGTGCTGTTTTTTCTGCAATGGGCTGAAATGGATATTTTATTGCATTGTTCTTTTTTGCTGTAAACTGTCTAGAATATTTATGGATTAGCATGATGGGCTGTGATAGGGTGTAAGGTCTCCATCAGACTTGCAACCAGCCCAGGATCAAATGTCTGGAACTGATCTGTAGGACACCTGCACCCAATGCAATCACATAAATGGAAGCAGACCCAGAACCACTCCTATCCTAATGATGCATGCACTCCCAATCCCAGCCTAGTTATGAGCCAGATCTAGATGATTGTATATGGGATCTTCCAGTGGTGAACATCTGAACAAATCCAAAGCCTACACAGAAAGCAACACAAACTTCTACATTTTTTTATCTATAACCTTTCTGTGAAAAGAACAGGCCAGCCAAGGAAAACTTCAAATAAGATCAAGTGAGCCAATGGTGCAGAAAATCCACAGCAAACAGGAAACAGACTGTGTTCCATACACACCGAATTTCACCCTCTGCTTCCCTCCAGCATTTAATCAACCACAAGGGTTGTTTATTGCCTTGTATACCCCAATGCCGGCACCATTATTGCTTAATTAAATTGTTTCATTCTTTTGCTATTTCCAACTGACATCTCTTTAACTCCTTGTATTATTAAGGAGTGAGTTTGTTCTTTTTTTTTTTTTTTTTTAAATAATTTTTATTGCATTTTTTCAGACATAGGCAGAAAAAAACAAAAGAAAAAAAAAACAAAAAGCAAATACAAAGAATCATAACCTTTCAACAACTTATTTCTATCGAGCTTCCCCGCATCTCCCGCACAATGCATTCTTAACAATAAATTTATCAGCAAATTATAACCTTGTTTCGTGTGTTTCTTTTATACTTTCAATTGCAGTTTAAGTTTAAATCCCTTGTTGTCCATTTACTCTAAAAACAGAATATATTATCATTTTTAACATTTAAACATTGATTCTTTCAATAATGTTATCCAATTCCGTAAATGTTGCATTCTCATTGCTGGGGCTAGCATTTCAAATTATGCATCATTTTATAGTTCATATAACTTATAAAATTTTTGCAAGTAATTCTTAAATTTTTTCCAGTCCTCCTCCATTGCTTCTTCTCCCAGGTCTCGGATTCTGGCAGTCATTTCGGCCAATTCCATATAGTCAATCAGTTGCATTTGCCACTCTTCCAGCGTGGGTAAATCTTGAGTCTTCCAGTGTTTGGCGATCAAAATTCTTGCTGCAGTGGTAGCATACATAAAAAACGTTCTATCCTTCTTTAAAACCTTTTGGCCGACAATACCCAAGAGGAAGGCCTCCGGTTTTTTAGGGAAGGTGTACTTAAACACCTTTTTTAACTCGTTGTAGATCATTTCCCAGAAGGCCTTCACTCTTGGGCAAGTCCACCAAAGGTGAAAGAATGTTCCTTCAGCCTCTTTGCACTTCCAACATTTGTTATCAGACAAATGGTATATCTTAGCAAGCTTGACTGGGGTCATGTACCACCTGTATACCATTTTCATAATGTTTTCTTTCAAGGCATTACATGCCGTAAATTTCATACCGGTGGTCCATAACCTTTCCCAGTCTTCAAACATGATATTGTAACCAATGTCCTGAGCCCACTTTATCATGGCTGATTTAACTGTCTCATCCTGGGTGTTCCACTTAAGCAGCAAGTTATACATTCTCGATAAAACCTTGGTCTTTGGTTCTAACAATTCTGTCTCAAGTTTCGATTTTTCCACCTGGAATCCTGTTTTTTTGTCCAACTTAACCACCTCGTTAATTTGGGCATAATGAAACCAATCTCGCACCTTATCTTTTAAATTTTCAAAGCTCCGCAACCTCCAATTGTCACCTACTTTTTCTATTAGTTCCCAATATTTCGGCCAGCCGGTCTCCATATTGGGTTTTTTCCACGCCTTAGCCTCCACTGGTGATAACCACCTCGGAGTCTTACTTTCAAGTAAGTCTTTGTATTTCTGCCAGACCATAAAAATTGCTTTCCTGACAATATGGTTTTTGAACATTCCATGTGTTTTTGCCTTGCCGTACCACAGATAAGCATGCCATCCTAACGAGTTGTTAAAACCTTCCAGGTCTAGGACATCTATATTCTCTAATAGAATCCAATCTTTCAACCAGCAGAAGGCTGCCGCCTCATAGTCTGGCAGGGCAAACCCCCCTCTTTCTTTTGCATCAGTTAGTATTTTGAACTTTATTCGGGGCTTTTTGCCCTGCCAGACAAACTTTGAGATATCCCTCTGCCACTTTCCAAAACATTCCACTCTGTCCACGACCTGCAAGGTTTGAAATAAAAACAACATTTTTGGCAAAACATTCATCTTGACAGCAGCAATTCGGCCCAGCAAGGAAAGCTTCAGTCTCGACCAAGTTTCCAAATCTTTCTTAACTTCTGACCAGCATTTCTCATAATTGTCCTTAAACAAATTCAAATTTCTAGGCGTCAAGTTTACCCCCAGGTATTTCACTTTCTTAACCACAGTTAACTCTGTTTCCTTCTGAAACCCCTCTATTTCTAAAGGCGTCAAGTTTTTCCCCAAAACTTTGGTTTTTTGTTTGTTCAACTTAAATCCTGCCACCCGACCAAATTCTTGTAGGAGTGAGTTTGTTCTTAACATCACAGGAATGGGATATTAAATTGACCTGGCAACTGCTTTGACACAAGTTCAAATCAATAATACAGGTATGCCGTCCCAGGACTAAATTTACACTGAATGTTTTCACTTTGCAGTTGTTCTGCATCATTGACAAGTCCCCCTTGCAAAATGACCTATGATTTATGGCTGATTCCGTAGGTGGGGGGAAAACAACAGCATAAAGAGCGCCCCCTCATGAGCAATGAGAAAAAACAATGGCCAATGAAACTTTGTTCTCACAAAAATAGAGAGAGTGAAAGCAATGGATTACAGTGTTTAAAATGCTAATAAGTCAAGTCTAATGAGCAAGAGCAAACTTACAATCATATGCAATACAAAGGCATCATCTGCTAACTATGAAGGTATGTTCAATTTACTGCAAAGGATCTGTACACAAAATTCTGCCACTGGTCTGCTTGGGCCCATTTCAAATGGTCTTAACAAGCAAATAAAATACACAGCATCGTGCCCAAATCCCTATGGCAGGACCTCCCACCCTAGATGGAAGAAGCCTTCACCTAGGGCAGGGGAATTGACATTTAGTCATTTCCGTAAGAGCCCAGCATCAAAAAAACCTTGCATCCTCAAGATTAAATGTCGGTGATACAGGCACCCACACTGGAGCTGGTGCCACAGTGAGACCACCTGAGAGCTCTCACTGTTGACTCAGTAGACCCAAGAAAGATCTCAACATCCTCACCTGGAACTTGGCAGGATGGGACAGAAAAAAGGAGGTAAAGATCTTATTATGTTTCTGCAGAATTTTGACATCATCTGCCTACAAGAAACCTGGCTGCAAGATGCTAACCTTCCACACTTGCAGGGATACTCTCAGCATAGCCTCCCTGCTGTCAAGAGACATCAAAAAGGATAAGGAAGTGGGGAACTGACCACCTTTACCTCACTGGATTTGGCTGGGGAAATCAGTGTTGTGGAGTTGGATCTCCTTTATGAATACTTCAACATCTACCTTCCACCAGCACATATCCTAGCTGTGGTGGTTAAGATTTGGACCGATCTAACAAGCCTTATAGAGCAGATAAAGATGAAATACTCAGATGCCCGAATCCTACTATGTGGAGACTTTAATGCCCACATTGGCGATGGCCCAGAGGGAAGCCTAACATCACGTGGAAAATAAAATACACCAGCATTTCCCAAACTAAAACACTTGGGGTGCACCAGGTTGGGCAAGCCTGCTATTCACACTTACTGAATTCTTAGCCTGCCATTGCATACCTGGGAGGAAGTGCCACTAAATACAGTGGCACTTATTCTTGAGTAAGCACACATAGGATTGCGCTGCGTTTTGTGAATATGAAAGTCAACAATTAATAATTTAATAATTTGATGTTTTCCAGTTGTAGAAATTTAGATTTTGATTTCCTCGACACCGGAAGACATCTGGTCTTCCTAACTTAGCATCATAAAAGTGTAGAGTTGGGAGAGATCCCCTGCAATGCTGGAATCTTAACTAAAGCAACCACGACAGATGACCAATGAAGGAGAGTCCACAAATAGGATTAGGACTGTATTGTTAGCTAGCTCTTGTGATAAAAAAGCCATATTCATAGGCACTGATCCAACACAGCATGCAGTCAGTCTTTGCATACAATGGCCACTAATGAGGTTGGATGCTGCAAATTATCTCTTTGGGAGGTAAATAAGAGTAGAGGGAACTAAATCCATCCATCCATCCATCCATCCATCCATCCATCCATCCATCCATCCCATTCCTCCATTCTAATTGTTAATTGGTAGAATAACTGATCTGTTAACTAGGCTACATTCATGCAGCTACAGAAGTTGGAGCAAGCACTCAGGTGAAGCTCTTTGGCTCTTAAAAAGCCCTATGCAGCCTAGGACCCTCGTACTTATGGGACCGCCTCTCCTGGTATGTCCCGCAGAGGACCCTAAGGTCCATGAATAATAATAGCTTAAAGGTCAAACTATCCCCCACAGGGCCAGGGCTTTTTCAGTGATGGCTCCAACCTGGGGGAATGCTCTGTCCCATGAGACTAGGGCCCTGCAGGACTTGAACTCCTTCCGCAGGGCCTGTAAGACAGAACTATTCTGCCTGGCCTTCAATTTGAATTAGCCTGATCCTCTATTCCCTTTTCCCTTTTCTATGAAGAAACCCTTTCTGGGACACCATATTTAAATTCTTCCCTGGTCTCCTTGCTGGCCCTAGTAGGACCAACTTAGCCAGTTAGCCCTGGTGAGCATTTTATGTTGTATTTTATGCTGTTTTATGGTGTTTTTAAGTCACATTTTAATCAATGTTTCCTATTTGCTGTTAGCCGCCCTGAGCCCGGTTTTTAAACCAGGAAGGGTGGGGTATAAGTAAAAAAAAATATTATTTATTATTAAATGACAGTATGTCATTACAAGTTGATGTTATAGTAACTGTTATAGTAACTCCTGCCCCAAGAAATCATGTAGCTACTACTGTGACAATGGAGTGGACTGCTTTCAATTGAAAACAAATGCATAGAGTGGGGAATGCATTGAAAACAAATGCATAGAGTGGGGAAAAATTAAACAGAATCATTGGACTTAAGATTCATGAAACATGAATAGATGTCTGCCTTTCCCCCATGATCTTGTACCTGTGAGCTTGTACTTGTTAAGGACAGAAAATAACTTCTACTGTGACTCCTCCAGGGCATTGGTGTATAGGATTTGACTCCTGGAAATCATTCTTTACTAGTTTTGAAGTCCAATTTTATGAACATCTTCAAGGTTACTCCAAACATTTCAAGATGTGTCAAGCTATCAGGTTCTCATTTATGCAACCATAAATCATTGACTATGTTACCGAGCAGCTATTTTATTGTTTAATCTGCATAGTGAACATTATTATAGAAATAACGTTATCAAATGCCTGCATATCCAAATTAAATTAATAGGTGTGCAAAAGGAAAAGTAGAGTTGCAGTCCTGAAAACAACTCATCCTACAGCTAGTCGTACAGCAGAGTGGTTAAACAAATGAGCTACAATCCCAGAGATTACTGATACAAATCTCATCTCAGTTTTAAAAAACCCACTGTCTTGCCTTAGACAGTATGTTTTGTTTGTTTGTTAGACAGTATGTTTAAACCTCACCCACCCATTCTGATTTGCAATATGGGGAGAATGATGCTATCCTACTGTACAAGGTTGTAGTAATTACTGAGGTAATTTATGCAAAGCTTGGAACGCAGGAAGCCTTACATAAATAATATCATCAGTTTTATTAGTGCATCCACTGCCAGTTGTCAAATTATAATTTAACACATTTTTATTGAAAATTCTTTTTTAAAAAAATTCTTCAGACAGGCCAGAAGAGAGAAACTTACGTGTGAAAGAGATTACTGAGTTTTTAAGCAACCAATAAATCAATATTAAAAACAAAAAATGATGGATAACATTATCAATTGATGGGGCGGAGTATGACAGCATATTGATGTCAGAAAACAGATGCGTTGTGCTAGATATTAGGGAGGGTAAAGTTCTGGCATCAGCCTTGCATTTCTTGTAATGTTGACTTCCACCTGAGTTCATGCAGAACTTCACAAGGTAGTATTTCTTCTGTATGGCATGCCTCATCATGGAATACATACAGGACACATCAGTCAAGAATCTAGAAAAGAGAGTTATTGTCTCTCCCAAACAAGAATAGAACTGCAACAGGAAGCTCTTTACTCAAGCCAGACACAACTAAGCCCAGTGCCACCTAGTGACTAAACTATATAATAACATTGTCCACCTAAGCCTAGAAAGCTTTGAATTTGCTACATCTGAGACAGAGCTATCCCTGGAACTCTCATGAAGGGGAATAGGGAGATGATGATGACAATCATGACAATGATAATTCAGCCCAATTTAAACAATTCCACCATTTACCTGTTTTTTAATTATATCAGTGTATGGTTCTGCCCTGTTTTGATCTTCTTTTCTGCATATCAAGTGATTAACATCAAGTCTGTCTCCAGAGAGAAGCCTACCAAGATCCTGTTTTGCTCTTTATATTTAAAGCCCTGTCATACAATGTTAAGCAGTCCCGGCTTCCCCTAAATAATCTTGGGAACTGTAGTTTGTTAACAGTTCTGAGAGCTGCTTAGAGACCCATGTTCCTTCACAGAGTGAAAATACTCAGCATTTCCTAGGAAGAGGGACTGGTTGTTAAACCATTCTGGAAGCTGTAGCTCTTTGAAGGGAATAAGAGTCTCCTAACAGCTTTCAGCATCTTCAACAAACTACAGTTACCAAGGTTCTTTGTACAGTGCAGCTGGGGTCAATATGAGTGCAGGCTGTCCCATGAGCTGGACTCTTGTTCAATCAGGGTTCCAGCTTGCACCGACAGCTTATGTACATCTGGCAGGCTTCGTCCCTGTAGGTGTGCCTCTAGCCGATAAGAGAGCTTGGGGCAGAGCCAGCAGGAGATGGTGCCAGTGCATGTTTTCCCACTTATTGTCCCCCATGTGTGGATAGACAAATGCTCAAACAGGGATAATATAGCTATCATGTTTGAAAGTTATCACGAAAATCCCTGTGATGTGTTTGAGAATTGCGTTACGCGTAAGATTTAAGCTATGTTCAATTTTATTCTAAACTCAAGCCAGGCTTCCATCCAAAGAACAGTTCCGTGCAGATCCTCTTTGGGATCCCTGGTTGGCACGACACATTCATCAGATGTTACACTATGTTATTACCTGAGGCTGATCACTCTTTGATAGTTGAAGTGATAGCTTTTTACAGGAAAATGAGACAAATTACCAGAGTGCTCTTTTGGTGACTCGTCAATATAAATGCGTCCCCAAGTGGAGAAGTTGTGCGAAGTTCTTTGGCTGATAAATAACAGTGCGTCATTACTACTCTGTGCTATAGTAACCCTCAGCCAAGTAATCATGTGGCTAGCGTTGTGTCAATGAACTGGACCAAGTCTACTTTCAATGGTCCATTAAAAATATATATATACATAGAGCGAAAGAAAAATAAATGGAATCATTGACTTAAGACCCCATGAAGCATGTATACATGTCTGCCTTATTTCCATGACTTCCCAACTTGTGCTTGTAAGGAAGGAAAATAACCTTTACTGTATTGGAGGAATGAAAGGAACTAGATGATTCATCTCTGCGAATCTGCTTGTTGAATTTGATGGATCATTCTTAAAAGCGACGTTGCTAATCTTCAGGTTTTCTTTTTTAGGTTATTCACAGATCAGTGGGTTTTCCGGCTAATACAGGTCCTGATGCTCTTCTGTCTTCACACATGGTATTCATCATATCTTGACAAGAAAAGACCTTCAGTCTACAAATAACCTTCACTGAAATAAGACATGTAAGTGGGTTTCTTTATGAAAGATAGATTTTATGGCTGAATCAAAAATAATAATAAAATGCCCCACTGTGGCAAGCTGGATCATTGCCTTGGCGAATATATAGGAAATCCTTCTCAAAGGGGCATCACTGTTTTGTGGTTTGGGGAAAAGGAATAACAATAGCAGCATTGCATGCTTTATCATCAACCACTAATTCAACAGGAAAGAAAGATGAGGGGAGTATTTTATCATTCTGAAACGTGCTGCCTTTAAAATATTTAAGTATTCACATTAGTACTTGTCAATCTGATACAACGTGATGCATAATGTGACCTATGCATGAGAGTGGAACAAGATAAGATGCTACAGTTGGGGTGAATTTTGCTATTTGCTGCCGCTGTGCTGTTGCTTCCAGATATCCAACAATTATTTAGTGAAAAATAGTAAGAATAGGGAATAAATACACCATCATGTCGTGTTAAAAACAGAGAGAGGACAATTCACTTGCCATTATTGCAGCTTTGGAAAGGGAAAGCCAGAGGGCTCGACAGGGCCTTTCACCTTTCCTTCCATTTTGTCAGGATCACAGGGAATCAGCCGTGATTAACAATGGGAATAACTCCCAGGCTCTAGGGAGGAGACACACACATGGATCACTCGTATGGGAGCACACACTGTCCTCCTGTTGTAAATAATGAGTGATGCTCTGTAGTTTGAGGAAGGGAGGGAGAGGATCCAAGTAAACACTACAGCAATCCTCTCCTTGTGTGCCAAGACTACCATGGCAATATTGTATGTGGAGATTGCCATGCATGCATGTAAACCTTAGTTTTATTCAGACCATTAAGAACTGTGTTGGCAGATCAGATCATTGTCCATTTAGCTCAGGGCTTAGGAACCTTTCACGCGCGCACCCCCAGATGTTGCTAATCTACAACTCCCATCAGCCTGCAGTTAGCATGGTCAATGGCCAGGGATGATGGAAGTAGTAGTTCAACAACATCTGGAGGGCCAAAGGATTTCCACACCTGATTTAGGCCACTGTTTGAGAGCCAGTGTGGTGTAGTGGGGTTAAGAGTGGTAGACTCGTAATCTGGTGAACCGGGTTTGCATCTCCGCTCCTCCACATGCAGCTGCTGGGTGACCTTGGGCTAGTCACACTTCGCTGAAGTCTCTCAGCCCCACTCACCTCACAGAGTGTTTGTTGTGGGGGAGGAAGGGAAAGGAGATTGTTAGCCACTTTGAGACTCCTTAGGGTAGTGATAAAGCGGGATATCAAATCCAAACTCAGCCTTCTGTTCCCAACAGCAATCATCCAGATACCTCTAGAATCTTACAACCAGCACATGATGGCAATGGCCAAACCTCTTCATTTGCCCCAAGGACCCATTCCTCAAATGCAAAGTGAAGACAGGCGGATATTCTGAAGTATGGCGGGAATCATTCGAACAGAGATCTGTTGCATTTTGAGCCAACTCTTTTCAGGGCAGAGAGTGTATGTTCAAACCACTTAGAATATCAGCTTGTTTCTGAACATGGAGATTCCATTTAGCTATCCTAGTTAACAGCGCTTTATGAATTTCTCTTATCTTTTTAAAAGCATCAGAACATCTTGCAGTCAAGAATTCTAAACCTTAATAATGCATTGTGTGAAAAAGCACTTCTTTTGTCTATCCTGAACTATTCAATTTCACAGGGAAATCCCAAGTCCTGTTGCAAGGCGTTTGAGAGGAAATTTCTTCAAACAGCTTTCACCACACCATTCATAGCTGCGGAAATCTCTGTCATGTCACTCTCTTCATTGACGTTCCCAGCCCTAAACAAAGAAATCCCGAAATGCTTTAACCTTTCCTCGTGGGAAAAGTTTTCCAACCCCTGAATCGTATGAGTTACCCTTTTCTGTACATTTCCCACCTATACTGTATATTTAAGGAATGGGGGAGGATGAGAACTACACAAATTATTCTATACCCTCCAACATTTCTCCAATGAAAATAGAGACATCCCATTCCATAATTGTAATGTTACTATTTATACCCTACACCTCTTACTGGATTGCCCCAGCCACTCTGGGCAGCTTCCAACATATATAAAAAGAGAATAAAACATTAAACATCAAACAAACTTCCCTGGTACAGGATTGCCTTCAGACGGCACAGGAGTTGGATAACTCCATACCCTCCAACATTCCTCCAATGAAAATAGGGACATCCTAAGGATCTGATCAAATCAGAAACTGGGAAGGCCTCTTTAAATCAGGGACGTCCCTGGAAAATAGGGACACTTGGAAGGTCTGGTATTCCAAGCATTAGCTCTCTGCAGGCATTCACAAACACCTGGCGACAATTGTGTGATAGAGGGAAGGAGGACTCTACACAGTTGTCCTGTCCCATCCATTGTGTCCAGCAATGTCTACTGAGAGTATGTCTGCAGTGGAGCACAAGTCATCTGTTCCCATGACCTGGAAGCCTGAGCATTCAGTGTTTCAGCTTACAAGGAGAGCATGCATGCATCTGGTAGGCTGCCCCACTGCAGAGAACCCTGAGGACAGGATGATCCAAGACAGGGGACATGTACATTCTTGCTCTTGTCTTCTTCCCCTCACAATGATCACCAGGAGTTTATGAACACTAGGAAAGGACTATAGGCAGGGCAACTTTGTGCAGCCCCATTCCTTGCTTTCTTGTGGTTCACCATGACAACAAAGAATGTCTGATAATCGGACATTTTCTTCTTGTAAGGTTCTCTTCCCTCCCTTCTCCCACTGACTGTTAGGTTAAGGACAAATCATAGACCAAGTGAGACTCCCTCAGTGAGAGTGAACTGTGACTCACGGTGTGATTCAGTGCTCTGTGTGTCTCATGTGAGCTTTCCACCATTCTCTGGAGCCAGCAAACTGGGAAGTGCTCCAGCTCAGTGGTAGAACATCTGCTGTGCATGCAGAAGGTCCCTGATTCAATCTGCAGCATCTCTAGGTAGGACTGGGAATATTTCCTGACTTGAAACTCTGGAGAGCAGCTGCTACTCATTGTAGACAATACTGAGCGTGACGGCCTGACTAGATATAAAATGACTTCCTATGTTCATATGCCTCTACCTCCATGTGGAAAGCCCACATAATAGGTATGCAATGGAACAGGAAGGAGAATGCTTGGATTACCACTTAGTAAGCCTCTGAATAGGGCCTTGTTGCCTAGTTCCATGCCAAAAAATTAGTTTGGAATTACTCTAAAACCCTAGTGTCCTTTTCCACACGGCAACAAAAGCCCACCAAATGCCATTGAAATGCTATTATAGAAAAAAGCCATGCGTTATTTCCATCTGGCTTTGAGCACACAAGATGTTCTATAAACTGCTAGAAGAGCTCTATTTCACTGTAATTAAAATTTAGTGTTGCACTTTAGCAATAAGGCAACTCCATGAGATGTGATTATCATGAGATAATGACCTTGGGGTGTTGCGAGATGTGCAGGAAGCCAAATGCCTCTAATTCTCCAGGGGGGTATGATTATTTCTCAGAAACCACTCCCCCTTTGCAGTAGCCTGATTAGTATTACTCGGATGGAAGTATTACCTGGGTTATGAAGGCGCCCAAAAGGTTTTAAAGCAAAGATTATGGGACAATGCACACAGTGACTTGCGATCTCGGTCACACGCAGTCTGTAGTCCGCTGGCAGCAGGAGTTCAATATGGGTATGTCTTTGAGTTAACATCTTACATCAAAAACCTGACAGTACCTAACTATCGAAGGCTTTTCACCAAAGCCAGACTAAATGTCTTCCCCTCTGCAGTGCTGGATGGTAGGTTGAGAGGAGTTCCCTACCAGGACAGACTTTGCTCGTGTGCTCAAGACATCGATTCCATAAATCATATTTTGTTGCATTGTGCGAAGTATGAGCAAGCCAGGGCTGAACTGATACTACCCTTGCTGGTGCCTTTCCCGGGAAAATCAGAGGCTCACTATGTCAGGTTCCTACTGGAAGACCAGACAAAAGCTAGAACGTTGGCAGTGGCAAAGTTTTTATCGGTGGTTGCAAGAACAAATGAGCCCTATATTCTAAACAAAATGCTTGATTAACCTGAAGGTAGGCTGTATGAACTGTGTATTGATTTGTAATGTTTTGTTGGGTCTCTGGACCATAATAAAGATTGTTGTTGTTGTTTTCAGGAGCAAATGCGGTTCTGTGAGGAGACCGTATGGTGGTGTGGTCTGGTATTCGTTCAAAGACAGCAAAGCAAAATACTGGACCCTCCATTTGTAGAGTCTAGTGTTGTTTTAAAGATTGCAGAATTCTCTAGACAAATCTGAAAATGTTAGGGATATCATCCCTCTGTAAGGAATCTTCCATAAATACACTCCGCTGATCTCTCTTCCCCTCCCCATTTTTGGATCCATAATTGGAATCTTGTAATAAGCAATAAAGGCATGACGAGCAAAGCATACTTCAAGTGAGGGAAGGCGCGCAACCTTTAGCCTTGTGCTTTTCGAGGTATCAGAGTCAGAAAATAAATTCTTCAGAAATGCGCTGCCTGTCACATCTTATTGCTTAATTACTATGTACTTATTGAGCAGTTTGCTCTTTAAATGAGTGCAGAAACAGCTACAATTACTGCACACGTGCACACGAGCAGTGTAACAGTTGCAAAGCATTAAGCGCTATCTGTCAAGAACGACCTAAAGTTAGAAATACAGACTATATGAGTATAAATATGGAAAGGTTTTTAGGGTCGCTAGGAAGTGACCTTCTTACTGAGAGCTATTTACAGGTAGGTAGCCGTGTTGGTCTGCCGTAGTCGAAACAAAATTTAAAAAATTCCTTCCAGCAGCACCTTACAGACCAACTAAGTTTGTTATTGGTATGAGCTTTCGTGTGCATGCACACTTCTTCAGATACACTGATGCACTTCTGTTTCAGTGTATCTGAAGAAGTGTGCATGCACAAGAAAGCTCATACCAATAACATACTGAGAGCTATGTTTAAAAGAGAAACGGAAGTAAATAGAAAGCAACCTTTCGGTTAGAATCTTTAGACTGGAGATCAGAAAAAGATTTGCAGGGATAGTCTTCAGGAGAAAAGAACTTCATTGGGTTTAAGACTCTGGGATTGAATGGGTTGGTCTGTGTGGGGATGGTGGGTTCTCTCCTTCAGCAGAGGTATATAGGAAATGACTCTGTGCACTTCTACGAATCTTGCCATGATGCCTCTGTTGGCAATATCACAAAATGCCCAAGCCTCAGTATTACATATTACAGAGAATTACAGATGCACAAAATATTCTTCCATTGCTGTCTCAGTGTCAAATACTGCAATTTCTGGAGGAGAGGGGGGAAATGTTTCAAACCTTTTCATTTCCATTGTTTCCCCTAGTTGTTGTGTATCTGGTTAGGGGCGTGCATCACCTCTGTGCCTGGGTTGAATTTGGAGGTGAATGAGGGTGATTTGTGGGGAGTCTTCCCCCTTCCCTAGTTGAAGTATTATGTCAATAAAGCCCCTGAGGCAGATTAAGGCCCTCACACAGCCTCATGTTGCTCTGCTTATCTGTTCTTCATAGCTCTATGTTTTCCTAGAGATCTACACTTTTCTATAGCTCTATTTTCTCTAGGCCCATTTCAATACATACATACATACATACATACATACATACATACAGTGTTTTTAATGGTATGATTACATTACATGGATGTTGTGAGCCACTTTGCGATATCTAGGCAAAAAGCAGCATAAGAATCAGGTAAATAAATAAATACAAATCAGGTAAATAAATAAATAAAGCCAACTGAAAATGAGAACAATATAAATGAATACATGAATAATTGTATAGGCATTCGTTATCTGAGGCATTAATAGTAGACAGGATATTTTGTGACTCTACCAAACAAGATAATCTACTCATATGAAAGATCTTCAATTCCTTTGCAGAATAAAAGTTTAGATCAAATGTTATCAAGTATTCATCAAGTGGCTCATTATATCAAGTGTTTCCACTAAACTAGCATGTATCATGGTCACAATTCAAACATAACTCGTTGATATTGATATGTGTTTTTAAAATGTGACTTCAAAACATTAGTTTCTAGTGAACTTTGTTAGATATAGACTGACCAAAAGCATTACCCTGGTTTCCAGGTCTCCGTGGGAGCACTTGTCATTCTGTGTTGGAATGAGAAATTTCAATAGGACGTTGCATGGAACAAATAGATTTTCAGCATCAGAGATAACTGGCAATGCAGAATTTGAGTCTAAGGCAAATTGTAGCACGAAAGAGGAGAGGGAAGAAGGTCATGGGAGGGTAGATGAGATTAGCTGGTTGGGAATGGGTTTAGGAGATTAATTGTTCTGGTTACATTCATCTCAGGCTTCAGTTTACTGTTGCCCACTAGGTAATTGTCAGTGACATCCACGCTTGAAATGTTTGAACACATGCCCTGAAACCTAGACTTGCCCAGTGTTGTTAGCGCAGTAAGATTATGACACTGTTTAGATATGCTAGTCTGTAATTGTATTGGCTTGGTTTTTTTAAATGTACTTTGTTTCCCATCGAAATGAGAAAAATCACAGCATAAATCATCATCATCATCATCATCAAACCTTTATTGGCATCACTTACAAACATTCAGAATAAATAGGCCAGTGCAATCTCGTCGCCATTTCAACAGTACAGTCATTTGCCAAAGGGAAGAAGAGGTGAGCAATCTATTTCACCTCTGTGGGACTCCAGCAAGGGCAGGGCCCTGTAGCGTACTTCGGCGGCAGAAAATCAAATAGAGGAATTTGGCTACTGTCTTGGTGAGCTCCAGTGTGGTGCAGTGGTTAAGAGCGGTAGACTCGTAATCTGGGGAACCGGGTTCGCGTCTCTGCTCCTCCACATGCAGCTGCTGGGTGACCTTGGGCCAGTCACACTTCTCTGAAGTCTCTTAGCCCCACTCACCTCACAGAGTGTTTGTTGTGGGGGAGGAAGGGAAAGGAGAATGTTAACCGCTTTGAGACTCCTGAAGGGGAGTGATAAAGCGGAGTATCAAATCCAAACTCTTCTTCTTCTTCTTCTTCAGGTCTCTCCCCTGGAATAAGAAGCATACAACCTCCTTCTCTGGTTTCCATGTTGGAATGCATAGGTGGTCTAAAAATTGTTGGCAGAGGTCATCATACATATTACATTTAAGGGCCATGTGAGCTAGAGTTTCCACCAGGTGGGCATCACATGGGCAGACCCTATCGCCTTCTGCTATACCTGCAAACCTACCCCAAAGGACGTTAGAAGGTTCACAATTGAACCTAGCCAGTGAAAAAGCCCTTCTTTCTTGCAGGTTAAACAAAATTTGTAAATAATTAAGGTTAAATTCCTGCGCCCAGGAGAGTCAAAAATAAAGAGGAGAACTTGTTTTTCCCGCAGCTGAGATTAGTTCCTGGCAGTCTATGTCCCACAGCTTAGTTTTTAACATGGCCTTGGTGATTGGAAAAGCCACAGCACCCAGGAGATCCTCTGAAAAGCAAAAATCACATCGTCATCTTTAGGATTTCTAGGGAAATGCCATCCTCCTTGGATACTCCCAACATTAGAGACTGTCAGTGGCATGAAGCCTGTTTAGAGTCATGTCCAAGGCTAGGAGATACTTGTGCCATCATTTAGTCCTCTTGTGATGTTCATGTTTTAGATCAGTAGAAAGCTGGGCATATTAAGGTTGGGAATGTCTATAGGTCAATAAAATTTATGCTTCACAGACAGACCTTGCTAGATGTTATTGCCTCTCTGAAAATGCCAGGTGAAATCCCCAAGGAGAATATGCAGTACATGGTTTATGACATGGATCAATTGGCTGTATTTTTAAAGGGGGGGGGGGGGATGCACACAGGAAAATCAAGCTTGATATAAATTGTTTCCTCAGTTCCCTCTGCAAGACTGTCTGAAGTGTTAGAATGGATTCCAAATTTTGAACATCAGACACTTCGGAAATTAGCCATGTTTACTTTCAATTTCATATTTAAATACTTTTTAAAGTAGCAGTACGAAAAATACATATAATCGGCCACCAAATATTTAAAATATGTTACCTGAAATGGGGAGCAATGGCAATACCAGTCAATAAATGAGGAGGGAACCCCTAAATATAGCTTCCTATTTATATAAAATAAAATACAAAAGAAGGGGAAACCCTACTTTTTCTTTTCTTTAGATCCAAAATTTTATTATTGCTATCATATTCACATAATAGCTTGCTCATTTCTCCATTGCATCTATATCCTGCTTTTATATTTCCTATGGAACCTTTAAGGCATTTCACACAAAAAAAATGTTTTTTTTTAAAATAATGCTATATATACATACTTACATAGATGTGTGTGGTAGAGAGATTAGACAGGCAGAGTGCTTGGTTGATTCTGGGTTTGTATACATTCTCAGGTCCAAATTAGCTGTGAATGGAACTGAACTGCAGATATTAAATATATTTAAAAGCTGGGATTTGGGCTAGGGTGTGTGTGTGACAACGGGACTGTGGGGAGTGGAGAGGCAGGGTTTAAACTTGTCTCTCACAAGCTGCAAATAGCAACTTCAGAGGAGTGGTTTTCATTGGTAGGGGAAAGAGTTAAACTCTCCCTCTGTACTGTCTATGGTCAGTTCATCTGCAGCTGCTATTTTCTTTTTCTTTTTAAAAATCTCACAGTTAATGCCATGCCTAGTTTAATCCTTAGTTTGTTTGGTTTATATGTAGCTTTCTTTAGCTGCTCTGACTTCCCCTCACATTTTTTTATTGTACTGGATGAACGGTCTTGACTTTAAGTCACAAAAGACCACTTACCAACAGAAACTGATCAAGACTTAGGACTATGGGATGCTGTTTTATTCTAATCATGACATTGGTCCATCTAGTCTACACTGACTGGCAGTGGCTATATAGGGTTTTAGGTAGGGAACATTCCCAGCCCTACCCAGCAATATTGGAAATTAAACCATTTGAATCCAAAGCAGATACTGTATCACTGAGCTGTGAGCCATCCTTACGTCTGTGTGTGTGAAGAACCAAATTGGAAGAACCAAACTGCATAGCTTTGCCCTGGATTCATTCTTGGTCACCCTTGGTCTTTTTTGGTCACCCTAAAAATGTGACAGAATGTTCAGAGGGGAGAGGGGAATATTGGCACCAGGCTGTTCTAAGGAGAGAATGAGAGCTCCAGGTTGGTTGTCAAATGCACCATAGAAAGGTCTGTCTTCCGTTGAAAAGATTCGAAGAGCAACACCAGCGAAGTGCTGTCTCAGGAGAACTTTAGAACAAGGGTTTTGTTTTACAGGACTGGCATTCTGAAAAGTGCTCATGGGGCTCAGCTCAGACAACCTTTAATTTTCTTGAGATAATGATGTAAAAATATGTATACACAAATCTGAATAAATCATGTGACTTTGTGAGCAAAGAGCAAGCTCTGAAACATTCCTGAGAGAGAAAACTGCACCTTCAACTTCTCACTGGAAATATACCACAGTTATGGTTAATACCTTGTATGCCAACTCTCTCTCTCTCTTAAAAAAACAATCTAACAAAGCATTTGTGTGTCTCTCTGTGTGTCTGTGTGTCCCATTTACCATTCAATTTGTTAAATGTCACTGAAGAAAAATAAAATGAAAAAGACATCAGTTAATAATGTACTCTTTTATGTTTCACCATCCCATGAGCCTCTGTTTCACCATGTTGACCTAATTGGCCATGACAGGAACATGGGCCTCGTTTCAGAATATTCCAGATGTAGAAACGGCTACGTCTTTCTGGGAATGAATTTTCCACTATCTTAGCAAGCACAATCAGGTGGCCATTATAGTAATTTTTCACATGAACCACAAAGATATGTTTTTAAAGACACTTTAGAAAAGGAATAAAAAGAGGCTTTGGGATATAGAATGCTTGATAACAACTCCGTATTGATGAAGAGAGATGTGTGTTCAGTTTAGTTCAAGTTTACTTGTTACATCAGATTGCCTTTCCAAAGTCCATAGAAGCGCTGCCAAAATCTCTTTCGTTCTTTCCCCATAATGTATCGGACCGTTCACCCTGGGAGAGGAGCATTTATCAAAGGGAGTTCAGACACCAATTGCTGTACATTGAAAGAATGCATAAGGGAAGTTGTTGGGCTGTATGATGTATGTAACTGCCATGTTCCCTTCATTCCCACATGAAGAAGCACATCTCTTTGTGCGCAGAACCTGTTCACCTGTCAACCAAATGTGTGGACAGAGGAGGCATAACTACTATGGGTGTTGGTTGTGGGGGTGAGAAAACCCACACAGCTTCCCTCACTTGTTCTTTCAACATGGGGGGGGGGAGTTCTGAATACCCCCCTCAGGTTTTCATGCCCCAGTAGTGAGAGCCAATGCACTAGCACAGAAGTATGGCAAATGCACAACAGGATGAAGTCATGTTTGTTTTGTTTAGTTGTTTAGTCGTAGAAGAGTTTGGATTTGGTATCCTGCCTTTCACTCCCTTTAAGGACCTTTGTCGGCAAGGTGATGTCTCTGCTTTTTAAGATGCTGTCTAGGTTTGTCATCGCTTTTCTCTCAAGAAGCAGGCGTCTTTTAATTTCATGACTGCTGTCACCATCTGCAGTGAACATGGAGCCCAAGGAAGTTAAATCTCTCACTGCCTCCATTTCTTCCCCTTCTATTTGCCAGGAGGTGGTGGGACCAGTGGCCATGATCTTAGTTTTTTTGACTATATTTTCAGACCACATTTTTTCAGTTTTTGCACTCTCCTCTTTCACCCTCATTAAGAGGTTACTTAATTCCTCCTCACTTTCTGCCATCAAGGTTGTGTCATCTGCATATCTGAGGTTGTTGATATTTATTCCAGCAATCTTAATTCCGGCTTGGGATTCATCCAGTCCAGCCTTTCGCATGTAAATTAAATAAGCAGGGAGACAAAATACAGCTTTGTTGTACTCCTTTCCCAATTTTGAACCAATCAGTTGTTCCATATCCAGTTCTAACTGTAGCTTCTTGTCCCACATAGAGATTTCTCAGGAGACAGATGAGGTGATCAGGCACTCCCATTTCTTTAAGAACTTGCCATAGTTTGCCATGGTCAACACTGTCAAATGATTTTGCGTAGTCAATGAAGAAGAAGTAGATGTTCTTCTGGAACTCTCTATCTATCATATGATGAAGTCATATCAGAGATCACTTGTTCCTACAAGATAAAGAGAAGAACCCAACGTGAAGATGCTGTTTTCAGCAGCAATGCCATGGTGGATACCTTACATAGTTGTGGCCAATGGGTATTACTACTGCAGATGTTCCCCAATGCTTTGTTGGCATCCATCTGTCTCAGGAGTCAATGGAAGAGTGCACTTTTGGGGGTAAAGTCAAACTGTTAGAGAGTTATAGTGTACGCTGTGGCTGTAGAGACAGATTTGGGAGAGACATGTTTTATTGCAGGTGGAGCAGATAAAGGTGTCCTGTTTTGCTGCTACAGGTGCACCATGGCATTTTCCCTCTCTGAGCTCCTACCAGCAGTCACTGCTGTGGTTATATGACCTGACTGGTATCATTGCCAAAGGTAGGAGTGGAACCACAATAAATGTCACAATATCTCAAAAAGCAACATAACACCAAAAGCACATTGATCTTGGTTTCAGTTTCTTAAATGTACAGCGCCATGATGACCAATCACACATTAGAAGAAGAAGAAGAGAAGAGTTTGGATTTGATATCCCGCCTTTCACTCCCCTTCAGGAGTCTCAAAGCAGCTAACATTCTCCTTTCCCTTCCTCTCCCACAACAAACACTCTGTGAGGTGAGTGCGGATGAGAGACTTCAAAGAAGTGTGACTGGCCCAAGGTCACCCAGCAGCTGCATATGGAAGAGCGGAGACGCGAACCCGGTTCCCCAGATTACGAGACTACCGCTCTTAACCACTACACCACACTGGGTCTCACAAAATATCCAACATAAGATGTGTTTTAAACCATCTGGTTCAGAAAGACCCCATAAAGGACAATTCTATGTTTTATCATGAGAGTGTCTTATGTTTCATTTTCTGGCATGCCTGGCGGGATTTGACAATCCAGGTATGTCTGTGGGTTCTCGGTATTAGATGCATTCCAGAAGTGCAATAGATGACCCTAAGAAAAGCTTGGGATTGTGCATGCAATGTAGTTTACTCTGAGAGCTTGATCTCAACTCAATAATGGGTTATATGATGTTCCTTGGTATTTTGTATGATCCTGCTGGGACCATATGAGTCAGGATGGGGGAGAATTTCAATTCAATTTGCAACTAAGGGCAAATCTACCTACTTTCTGAAGCAATATGTGAACTGAAACACAGTGTTCTTTGAAATTCACACTTCTTTGAACGTTGCATGTGTAACAAAATTCATATGCTAGTTGAACGGGGCGGGGGGAGAATATTAGAGTAAATAATATATAAAATGCACTAGGCATGGGGAAATTGGTTTGTAAATAAGTGTGTATATTAAAAGAAATTCACACAAAAATGCTAACGAATTTCCAACAAAAATATAAAAACTGTTGCGGAAATGTAGAGAACTGAAGTCTGGAAAAATGAAAATTGGAGCGAAACCAAAGTAAACAGAGTCATCCGTCTTTACATATGAGTTAGTTGAATCACGAGAGATCCCTTTCCTCCCTAGAATGGAACTTCTGTCACTTGTAAAAGACAGCTATGCACGGTATGCAAACTGTACTCCTGTCTACATCACATATGTAGTATCTTTTCCTGCATGATCTCAGGCTGCAAAGGTAACATAACATCAACAACATTTCCAGCAAGGGTGTTCATTGTTGGCAAAACAAAGGGTTAACTCAGCTTCCTTCTTACAAGACAGCATCTCCTTAGAAAGCCTTTATTATGGTAATTTTCAAATTTATTGCAGTAAACTACAGGTAACCAAAAGGGCTGTTTGGTTGAAATGAACAGCCCTTTTTGATGTGAGCCTAAGGAAATGTGTTTGGAATATTTAGGTCTCAAGTGAGACTCAAAGGTTATTCATTCACAAGTGAGATAAATTCATACCTGTCAAGTCAACTGAATCTTTTGTGTGATCACCAGGCCTTTGAATTATTTATTCCCCTGTTCCTTCCCACAATCCCACCCCAGTGAAACACACACACACACACACACACACACACACACACACACACGGAGAGTCAAGAACATTCACATGTTCCACTTCCTGTTTTTAGAAGGTGATTGATTCATTTTTGTTTCTTTCCTCCTCTGCCCCTCTCACTTGTTTTGGGGAGCAGAATTTAAAATGATGACTGACACCCAATTTTACATGTGGGAAACCACATCTGTGAAATGTGTATTTGGATTTGAATTTTCAACATGAGAATCCAAGGAGGAGCAACAGAGTAGATAGCCAAAGCTAAGCTTGTGTCTGACCTGCCCTCTGCAAGCCTTAATAAAGAGAAAGTGTATTAAGGCTCGTGTGTGGAAATTTCATGCTCTCACAGGTGGGGAGATCACGTGCATGGATGATCCTCCATACAAAAACAGAAAACTTACACATAGAAAACTGTGCCATGTCACCCCTGTCCTTGATATCTAGATTTCTATGTGCAGAAAAATATACTTATTTGTCTGTGTGGAAGACTGGAATATTCAGTTCAATCTCTTTATCGGAGTCAATTCCCAGTATGTGTCCTCCACTTGCAACCTGAAGTGGTAGAGTGTAGACACAGGTTTAGGCCCTCATTCACAAATAGCCATCAGTGTACAAAAGGATGTTCATGAAGCAATAACAGCAGAGAGTGTATGCCATGTTGTGTGTAGTCCACTTTGTAGGCGACAACATCTGTTCTGCCCCAGGTCTGCTTGTACGCAGGGCAGACAGCTTAGGAATCAGTGAAAGGTCAGCAAGTGCTACAGGGATTATAGTTATTTTTGATGGGCAAAACATAGAAACTCTGCCTTTAAAGGCTTTGTATTTATTCCTGGCTACCTATGTCGTTTCACCTCTCTCCCTTCAAATCTTAGTTCACAACCCACTTTTTCTGAGAAGACTTTGGCCTTGCCCTTTAGACCTCATCACCATCTGATCCTGCCCGTGGTCTCTTAGATCAGTAGCTCCTTCTGAAGTGCCACAATTTGGTCATCGTTCCTTGACATATATCTCAGTGACCTGAATGCAAATCAAGTTGTTCACAAAAGAGTCGGAGAATGACAGCTACTTTCATTCTTAGAAGCTTCCAGCCCCCTTGGAAATTATAAAAATGAAGAATAACAAAAACAAAACAAAAACAAAAACCCAAATAAAATGAAGAATAACAAGTGCAAGTAGGGTAAGATCATTTATCTTGATGGATGTCACCTTAGAGCACATATTATCCCGTTCTCTCAAAGTGTTTTTCCCCCTTATTTCATCTCTGACATTCATTGTAAATTTAATGATCCACATACGATTTGCTGGTGTCTCAGCCTAGTGTTTTGAATCATGAAACTAGTGCTAAATTTATGGCACTGCAGTACCACTTAGTGAATCATTAAGCAGTACAGTGATTTTAATGATTTGGATCATACCGGACCTCATCACTATATAATGAGGTTCCATTTAGTGTAAATTTTATGTAAAAATTCAATTTGCAAACCAACAACATGAAACTACAACATTTTGTCACAGTTGACATTGTATTTATTTATCATGGTTTCCAAGTCAGGATTACATAGAAGGAGAATAGGGTATTGTTACAGCATTCCTTAACTGCTGAAAAACTACAGTCTTTACCCACCCCTAATTCCTACACTAAAGATCTTGACACTAAATGTAAACTCCCCACAGGCTCCAGGAAAGCAGAGGAGGCTAATTTGTGCACTCCAGATGTACCTCAGAGCCAGGGAATTAGTGGTGGGACGATGATGAGTGGACAGAGGGAGAAGGAGCAGACTGGGAGAGGTGTTGGAGCAGATGAGACAACAGGGTTTAGTGAGCAGGAAGAGGCTGTGACAGAGAGCAGTGCAGACTCAGAGGTTGAGTGTAGGCAGGCTGTGGAAGAAGACAGGGAGTCTTCCCCTCCTGCTGTGACCAGATCCCCTCCACCCTGGTTTCCCAGAACACGCAGAGAAATAAAGAGAGCAGAGCAATGAGAGGCAAGAAGGAACCAGAGGAAGGAACCAGAGGAAGGAGCCTTCAGTCCTCGCAAATGCTTCTTTGGGGCAAGACCTTATGGAAAGAGTTGCTGAGACCACTAGGCCTGACTCCAACCCTGATATTCCCTCTCTGCCTGGGGATAGTGGGGACTGGGCTTGTGGCCTCTGAGCTGCAATCCTGTCACTCCACGTGCCCCATCCCCCCCCCCCAGTTTTGTAAGGTAAACTTTTCTTCCTTATATTATTTCATTAACGTGCCCATTAAGAATGCAAAGAAGCACATGTAGATAAATGCAGAATCAACTCCTTTCTCCCTGACCTGTACAGAACTCAGATGCATTTTATAGGTTTTTGAACTTTACATTTTTAAAATGTCATTATTTTTGTATCTTATCTTTCCTTAGAAAGTTCCAAGCAGCTCCCAAGCTTCCAAGCAGTTTGCCATTCAGATACTGATTAGGTGCACACCAATTTAGTTGCAACAATGCTTGAGCATCGGTGTCCCCATGACCACTTACTTCCTTAGATTTGTTAAATGGCTTTGTTAACTGAAGAATCAGTACATAGCAGATGTTTGAAGAGTTGGTTTGAGACAGAACTTGCTCAAATTTGAGCATGGGGTTGCATGCATGTACCCATCATCTAGCCTCTGCTACTATTAGCATCTTTCCCAGATTTGTGAAAGCTCATCTATAAACATTAAATTGTAACTATTACTTTTTGCCATTTTTAAATAGTCCGTGGTCTGTCAATATTTACACTGAAGCTAATGCTCAGGAATGGGACCACACTTCCTGTGTGATGGTGACACTTTGGGTGTTCTCCTGTACCTGCCAGCTATACCTGGGCACTTTTTCCTGAGGATAACTGTATCCTGAGTGAAAACCAACCTGGCATAGTGGCCAGCATGTCAGGCTAGAACTGGGGAGACCTGGGTTCAAATTCTGGTTTGGCCATGAAACTTATTTGGGCCAGTCATGGTCTCTCAAGTTAAACTAACTTGTAAACTGATGGGGTTCACGCCGGCATGTTGGCAATCTATAAACATTTATTAAAAACGGAATTATTAGACCATGCACACCGTCCTGAGCTCCTTGGAGGGATGATTGATATAAATGCAAATGCAATCAGGATGATATCCACTCCCTTTATATGAGCAGACAGACGGGGCAATCAGTTCTGCATGGGTCCTACCATGGTGGCACAAGGTAAACTTCAATTTTGCCAGGATGCACAGTTTGGGAATGTAATTTGCTTTGTGTGACACCCAGATTCAGACTGATGAGCAGGCTTCCACATCTGTTTATCACTTGCTGAATCAGGAGCTGCCAACGTAAAGAGCACGAACAACCTGTTTTTCACTCTAATACCAATCTCTATCCACGTTTCGTTCTTTTTTCAATGGGAGGTGTAGCTAGATGCACCGCCCCCACCCACACCATGGCGTAACTGGTCCCTGCAAACTATGCTCCTCTAAAGTTAGGAACTGGGGTAAGAAACATTTGGGCAGGCCTAGCCCACTACGAGGTTCTAATAAATAAATTAATATATCACAGAAGGCACAAAAGTTGATCTCAAAATCCTTCTCCCCCGGCCCCTCGCCTCAGTCAACCATGCATATTTGAAAGATCAGCATTCAAGTAAGATGAGTATTGTTTGATTACAGCCTTGAACTTATCTAACCATAACAGAATTTTCCAAACCTGTACATTTCATAGGTGGTCTATTGTTGATCTTTTCATTAGCTTTCTTTTTGGGGGGTGGGGTGGGAAGGTTCTGATCAGAGATTGTGTACGCTTCAATACTTTTAATTTTGCAGGCCACTGGGTCTTAATGTGAATGAAGACTATTTGGAGAGGGTGGGGGATGCAATGTGGCTTTTTTGTTGTTTAAAATAACAAGGGTATGAGCATGCAGAGGAATTGCTGACATTTTGTAAAGTTCATGGTGTGATTCAGTATATTGCAAGGGTCTCTGATGGGGCACAAGAAAATGCTTTAAAGGGAGGGAGGCAACCTGATACGTTAAGCTGACCGTAGACTTGACATCTCCCTCTTTAATGCTGATAGGAGACCTGTAACGAAATTTCACTAAACATCAAACTTAGTAGCCAGGATTGCTGAATGGTGCTGCTGTGCTCAGAGGCAGAGTAACTCTGGGTCTCTGTAGTGCTTCTGGGTCCAAAAGCAGAAACAACAGGAAAATGCCTGTATAGATCAGCTGGTTAGAGTGTGGTGCTGATAATGGCAAGGTTGCTGGTTCAATCCCTGTATGGGACAGATTCCTACATTGCAGGGGATTGGACCAGATGATCTACAGGATCCCTTCCAACTCTACCATTCTATTACTCTAACAAAATTTGCAGGTTTGGTGATGGCTGTAGGGATGGACAATCTATTTCTTCTCTGTGTCAGTTGTGCATCTTTTCCATCATAACTATTTTCTGCCCCAAGTCTGCACTGTTTGTGATTTTTTATTTTTATTTCATTTTTTAAAAACTGTGCAAAAAAATAATGCATTTTGGGTATCCCCCCTAAAATGTGCATTTTGGAATATGCATATTTTTAGACCAGTAATTGCATTGCTTAATTTGGAGACATGTGAAAACTGAAGGATGGCTGCAGATTAATACATGTGTCAGCCTGGAAAGTACAAATCAGGGTGGTTCACTTCAAAATGCAAGTTGAATGAAATCCTTGAATATCCCTAGGTGGTTGTAAGATATCCAGGTTTCAAATAATATTCTTAACTTGCACCTTCTGTGTTTATTAGGGATGTGGCCCCTGCAGCTTCCTTTTTCATTGCAACAAGCAAAATATCCCAGAAATGTCTGCCCTCCTCATTCAACTACTCTGACAGCATGTGATGTTTCAGGACTCATTAATAGCTACACCTAACAAGACCCATCACCAGAAACTCTGCACAAGGACTTCCACTTACGCAATGGGGCTTCCTCGCCTCTTATTCCCACCATGTCCCTCTCATGCCCCCTGAAATTGGTTCTGGGACAGTTGGGAGAACTACCAGAACAGCACATGGCAGGAAGAGAGGGGAGACCATTCCACTTAGTTAATGGACCTAACTTAGTCATACTCGGTGAGTCTACTCTGAGTAAAACTTACTTGAATAACACCGCTACATTCTTTGTACAGATCCTAGGCATCTGTTTTTAGGGACAATAAACAATAGTTTACTTAATAACTTTACTACTTTATGTGACTGCTATAAGGATTATGGACATAGGGTACTGAAGTACTCAGCCTAGGCACTTATGGAGATGTGTGTATTTCTCACTGTGCGTATCACACTGTGTTGGATTCCATCTGCCTCGAAAGACAATGAAATGTGCTTCTGAGGGTGAAGTCCAGCACAACTGAAACTGACAGAGCCAAGGAAAGTATAAGGGGCAGAGTCTAATTCTAGCCCATAATGGTATTTAACTCTTCAATGGTCATACTACTATACAAGCTTTTTTCTCTTTCCCACCGGATCACTCAAATAATTTTAACTGTCAGGAAGCTGTCAGCGGCTCTCTGCTGGTTGCCCAGGAAAGTATAAAAACAAGGAAAAGTTTCTTACCATCCTTTTTTATTTCACAATTACAGAGAGAGACTATAGAACCCAGTCTCTTGGATAATGGCATTGTCCCGAGTGAATCTCCACCCCCCTGTCTCTCCTGCTTCCTCATTCGTCACTTCTATGGGTGCAGCTACGTGCCCTCTGTCTTTGAGCTCTTTGCTCTCCTACTTTTAAGGCTCGTCGGGTTCTGGGAGATGGAGGGTCTGGAATGCTTTCTAGTGATAACGTGTCAGCCAGTTGCTCTGGCTCTGCTTCCTCCTCCTTGTCCATTATTTCCCAACTTTCCCCCACATCTGCCTCTGAGCTGTGACCTCCCTCAAACCCCTGTTGTAAATCTATACTGTCTTCCTCTTCCTCCTCCCTGGAAGGGTCAGGATGGGGAGGTGGTCTCCACCATTCCTCCTCTGCCCACATAAACACTGATATCGATTATGAAAATCCTTCCTCAGTCAGGGAAAGTCTTGAGTGAGCAGACTTTGGGGTGTTCCCCCGCCCCCCAGATGAGGTTTTTGTCGTTCGCATACCCTGCCATATTTGCTGATTTTTTCAGAGGGTCCCATTCTGAAATTGCTCCCTTTCTTAAAACAAGCTCCCGTTCTTTAAAGGGTGGCTTCCATTGTCTCAAATGTAAGAGGCAATTAAAAACAACTCCAGCTCTAGGGATAGTAGTGTAACCATTTGTCCAACTCTGGCTACAGGGATGTCTCCATCCCTGATATACAGCAGGGATGTTTCAAACATTTCTGGCATCTAAAGAAATGGTGACAAAATAACCCCTCTCCCTTAATCAATGCTAGTAAATTCATACTTTTGTTTGAAACGCGCCATATGTCTTCTAATACCTATGCACAATAGGGTGCAAGTTTAATGGCTTTCTTGTTGTGCCCCTGTTGTAATTAAGCTTTAAAGGACATATGGCACATTGAAGTCTTAACAGTGATTTTCCTTATTCAGATTGTTTTCTCTTGCATGCTTAACAATGCAGTTTCTAGCAAAAGGGGTGGGTTTTTGTGTGTGTGTCAACCTCTTTAAAGAAACACCAGGTGAAGATCCTGGCTCCACAGCTATGAAAAGTGGAACTCCATTTAACATTAAGAGTCAGAGTTTTACCCACAGATTCTCTTCAGTGTTAAGGGATAAGCAACCAATAAAAAAACCCCAGCCCTCACTGCAACATAAAGGATGGTATCGATGTTAGCCTACAGAAAAAGCAGGCAAAAGCATACTGTGTCTCAATCTGTGCCTATAAATATCAAATGCAGTAAATCAAAACAAAAATGATTTTGAACATGGAGGTTACTGAGGGGGAAAGTCACTAAACAACAACGTTTTGTATCTTAATCAAGTAGTTTACTGTGGGGTATGATTTGTGCATAGAAAGTATGGTTCAGAGCACCCAAGGAAATGCGGGTGTCTCTGTACCATTTTGATGATGACATGCCCAGACCCTCCAAATGTCCCTATTTTCCAGGGACATCCCGAATTTTCTCTTCCCCCCTTTTTTTCTTTTTTGATTTTAAAAAGCCTTTGTTTAACATTCAAACAATAACAACAACTAACACAACAATTCACTATTCACTACATCCCACCACCCTTAATAATACATAACATTGCAAAACATCAGAACGACTGGATCAACATTCCATATATTTTTAAACCTTATCTATTTTACATAACAAAGAATAAAGAAAAAGAAAGAGAGAGAAGAAAAGAAAGAAAGAGAGAAAAGGAGAAAGGGAGAGAAGGCATAAAAAATAAAAAATGGGGGGGAAATAAAGTTGACTTCCGATTAGACTCATTGTATTGTTGTTCCTATTATTGTTTTACACACAGTTTCAAATTACCATTTATTTTCTTTGCTCTTATCAAAAAAGGAGTTGTTATCTATAATTTTTATTTTACAAGAATCATTCGAGTTCTGCCAGGAGATTATTGGTATTACAATAATTTTTCAAATACTTTTTTAAAAAATTCTATTCTTTCTGTACTTTCTGTATTGGATACTCTCTCTCCCTGTCATCATAGCTAACTGCAAATACTCTATCCTTTGGACCTGCCACTCATTTATCGTAGGTGTTTCCTCACTTTTCCAGTTTTTTGCTATTAAGATCCTGGCTGCTACTGTTGACAGTAGCACCCAAATATTCAGAAGCTGTCCCAGTTTTTTATTTGATCTCAGAAGCTTCCGCTTTTCCTCAGACCGTCCCTATTTTCATCATAGAAATGTTGGAGGGTATGGAGTTATGGAGCCCCCGAGCCAAGGAGATAAGTAACTATAGAACCTTTAGAAGACATCTGAAGGCAGCCCTATATAGTTTTAATTATGTTTGTATATGTGTTGGAAGCCACCCAGAGTGTAATTATTATTATCATCATCATTATGGAATAGGACGCCCCTGTTTTCTTCAGATAAGTGTAGGCCAATGGAAAGGTATAAACAAAAATAATTTTAAAAAACAACTCACACACACACACACACACACACACATGACCTCCAGATAGTTCTTGTCATAAACAGAAGATTTTTCAACTTCAACTATTTTTTTAAATAAGAAGAACCATTTTTAGAAATGTATAGCAACAAACTTGTAACAAAGAAACAAAAAGGATTTAACAAGTTCAACACAGGAAAATAGAATACACAGGTACACGGGCTTCTCCTGTCTTCTCGCAAAGCTGTCCAACTCCAGATTGTAATCTTGTCAGGGCGAGGATGATGAAAAATACAAAAGGAGAATGCAAAATGCATAATAAAACAAATACACGAAACCCCAAACCAATAAACTGCCCTACCAAAAACCCTGAACACCTAGTTGAAGAGAAATGTTTTTGCCTGGCGCCTAAAGATATGAAATGAAGGTGCCAGGAGAGTCTTCTTAGGGAGAGCATTCCACAAACAGAGAGACTGTTCTCATGTTGCCAACTTCCAGACCACTCACATTGGAGACACACAAAGAAGGGGCTCACAAGTTTGGCATTTCTAGGCAACTAGTAAGAGCCTTTCTGGTTCTAGCTACTCCGCCTTCTGTCCACCTGCCTGCCTTTCTCCGTAATAGACTCCTACATATATTACTGCAACACTGGAGAAGTTGTTTTCTTGTAGCTTTCCCCCATGCTGCTATCTGTGGTGGACTTTGAGCTCTCAAATTTCAGTGGCGTCCCGTGCAACGCTAAAATTTTGCACCTCCAGCTCTTGCGCACAGCATTATTGTGGTGCCCCCTGCTGCGCAGCTCCCGGCGCCACTGGTTGCGCTACCCTAGAAGCGCCTCTGCTGCTGTGGCAACAAGTGCACTTCACAGATACAATACTACAGCAGCTATTAGTACCTACTATCCAATTGAATGGAAAACTTGGCATGAGTAGTCCACTCATATGATTCTCTCACATTTCCCAATAGCATGGAATTGCATGGTAGAAAAGCAACTCCCATGGCGTGCCACTCTGTGCAAAAGAGGACATCGAATATCAAATTCTGTGGGCAGCACCAATCAAATGTGTCTTTCCCACTGATTAAACAATAATAAGGTGGGAAGACCCTCTGAAACTGGTCCCATTCAAAAGCGTCTATTTGCTCCAATGCTGACTTTGAGAGAAGTTCAAAATCTGCATCATAAATAGTTTGAAGAGAGCAGAAAGTTGCCGTGTTTGTAAAATGTCTACCGAGTCTACCGTTAGAGACTAATGCTAATTGTCTTCCTTCCTGGCTTTTATTTGTTTTAGATCTCTGCAAATGAACTTGCGAATCTGAATGTAGTTCTTAGTGTCCGTATCACAAAAGCCGCAGGAGGTTCTAATTACGATCGTGGTTGGAAATCTCAGCATGATCAACTGTCACTGTCCTTTCAAAGTCCGGGGGAAAGCCAATCAAGGCACAACAGAGAAAACTTATATTGCCCTGGGAAGAAATAATGTGAACTTCAAGTTGCCAACAATCTGGTGTTTCTCTGCAAGTGATAAATTCACTAAAAATTACGTGGGCAACAAATTAGAACCTTTGCAATGTTTTCAGCATGGAGCATTTGTTTGTTATATAAAGAAACATGAAAGCCAAAGAAACTTCAGTAGCTATGATACAGCAGCAAGTTATAGCTATCTCTCCTGGTTTGTTTTTATGTCCTGCTGAGGGTTGCATCTGTGCTGAAATTAACAGATCCATGTTAACTAGCTGTGTGTGCAACATTTGAACAATCTGAGTTTACCTGCAGCATAGGCAGAAACAAAGGAATTTAATACAGTCTTAAACCATTATTATTATTATGCTTTCATTAGACACATCTGCAAAACTCACACTATGGAGTAACACTGACCTATTCAATTTGATGCTTGCTCACCATGGGCACTTTTATAACTATTTCTCAAATCTTTTGAAATGTCCTGTTTTCTGTTCCTTAAAGAAAAATGTCACCAAGCTTTTTAAAAACTGTATATTGGTTTTGAAATGACTAGTTTGCACGTGGCATTTGATTTGCATCTTTCTATATTCCATTGCATGTATACTGAGGCTGTGAACTGGTGAAAATAATTCAGTTTATGCATTGCAATAGTATTTTGAAATCCAGGGCATTTATTTGATGGGCCATTCTAGACATAATACAGATTGAGGGAAGAGTTTCTAAAGTCAGCATGCCACAACAGAATGACCCTCCCTCATCACCCTTCTCACTTCAGATGGCACAGAGACTTAGTTTGGCTCACTGGTTAGAGTGGACTAGGATCTGGGACATAGCTGTCAACCTTCCCTTTTTTTGCGGGAAATTCCCTTATTCCAGCGCCGTTTCCCGCTGCTTCCCGCTGCTATCCCAGATTGTTAGATATCCCGTAGACTGTCCCCAGGACAGGTGAGGCTGCTGATCCCTTATTTTCGAGGCTGCTGATCCCTTATTTTCAAATCTGAAAGTTGACAGCTATGATCTGGGAGACCAGGGTTCAATCCCCTCTCAACCTTGAATTTTGCTGGGTAACCCTGGGGCAACCAGCACGAACCTTTCCACAGTTACCGTATTTGGTGGTATAGATTTTTGTGTGTTTTTGGAAAGCTGCCACAAAACATCATCATTCTTTGGCTAGTATTCCAGAATAATGTACTAAAAAAAAAAAATGCTTTCCCCTCAATTGCAAAAAATCTGACTTTTGGGAACGATCTGATATGGATACTCAGTTATCTTCATTTGTGTAGCATTTGTACAAGCATTGTCCTGGTTTGTGTGTGGAGGCAGTGAGGGTTGGGTGTGTGGTTTAGGAGATGTCTGTTTTACACCACTTCCCTCTGCCTAGTGCAAGCTGTCAGTTTACGAGCTTAGTTCAGAGAAGAGATGTGGAAGACAGAGATTGTGGCACTGACTCAAAGTACTGCCCATGACAGCAGTCATTAGCTGCAGACAAATTTCATCACAATAACCAGGTTCACCATAGCTCAGGCAGAAACGCAATTCCTCTTCCAATCTCCTCTTGCTATGCTTGTAATTATGTAAGTATTTTCTTGTTGTAAGCCTTCTTGAGCTTCTTGGAAAGGTGGCATACAAATAAAATGTTAATGATAATAATACTCCTCCAAAGTTAGAAATTCTGGAATACTGGGCATTAAACGGCGTTTCCGTGCGCTGCTCTAGTTCTCCAGAAGCAGCTTAGTCATGCTGGCCACATGACCCGGAAGCTGTATGCTGGCTCCCTCGGCCTGTAAAGCGAGATGAGCGCCGCAACCCCAGAGTCGGCCACGTCTGGACCTAGTGGTCAGGGGTCCCTTTACCTTTACATTTAGGCATTAAATAAAAAAGCAGTAGGCATGCTCATAACTCTAACATTTACTGGCTGGAGGAATATGATGGTGTTTAAGGAGTGTGACTACAGCCTGAGGCCGGCTCACCCACAAGGCAAGATAAGGTGACTGCCTCAGGTGGCAGGGTCCATAGAGGCAGCAGATCTTGATTTCAATCCTTCTTTCCTCCCTTGTTCCTGATGTAGATCTTCCCAAACACCATCTTTCATGGTGGGAAGCAGGTGCTATTTTGGAGTTTGCCTCAGGTGCTCAAACGCCTTGGACTGGCTCTGCTACAGCCGCAGAACTCTTCTTAGTCTGGCCATTCGTGTGGAAAGAAAAACCTGTCACTCAGCCACTAATGACAGCAACATATAACCAAAGTTTCAGACAATCAGCTGCAAATTCACTCTTGAAAACATCAGATCAAACAGCAACTATACCACCATAAATGGTAGGTGCAGAAGGGATCCATCTCTCAGCCTAACCCAATACGGTGTCCTTAAGATCAATGCTATTTTTCTAGAAACAGAGGTGCCAGAACTCACCATGAATATCTCCCTCGTTCTCTTAGAATGGCAATGGCTCCTGTGAGTTCCCCCTGAAAAAAGCCCTGTTTAAGATGTTGTTGGACTACAACTCCCATCATCCATGGGATTGTCAGGAAGGCAATTACTGCATAAAGAGACACAAAGTAGACTTCTTAATAAATGAATGTGTTTAAGGAACGTGTTTGATCAAAAACAGCTCTTTGAATTGTTCCCAGTAATGACCCAGCAACCACTACAGGTGTTTCAAAATGGACATACAGTGGTACCTCGCAAGACAAATGCCTCGCAAGATGGAAAACTCGCAAGACGAAAGGGTTTTTTGTTTTTTGAGCTGCTTCGCAAGACAATTTTCCCGATGGGCTTGCTTCGCAAGACAGAAACGTCTTGCAAGTTTGTTTCCTTTTTCTTAACACCGTTAATACAGTTGCGACTTGACTTCGAGGAGCAACTCATAGCACGCGGTGTGGTAGCCTTTTTTGAGGTTTTTGAAGACTTTGGTGATTTTTGAAGCTTTTCCAAAACTTTTCCGAAACCGTGCTTCGCAAGACGAAAAAAATCGCAAGACGACAAAACTCACGGAACGAATTAATTTCGTCTTGCGAGGCACCACTGTAATATGCTGCACACTGTATATCCAACAGCAGTTAGTAGCCATGTGGCTGTATTTTGCACTAATGCAATTTCCGAACTGTTTCTAAAAACATCACTGCAACTATAGAGCAGTACTTGCATAGTTCACATTCATTTGTGGACTTCTCGTGTGCCTTACTATTTTTTGATCTAATTATTTCTGCTAAAATTCCATTTAAGAAAGGTACTCCTTTCATATTTTTTTAAAAAGAACTTACACTTGCATGCACACAAACATCAAGTAGGGGGACACTACATTCAGAATGTCATGGTACAGCCATTAATGATACTCAGAGGACTGAAAATTACCATTTCGGATGTGTCCGGAGCAGCAAACTGGTAAACAAGCCTGCAGTTAGTGCTATGGATGATTTGAATCAACAAGGGTGAAAAGATTTGGTTACTCTGTGTATTAGCGCTAATAGGAATAGATTATAGAGGAATATTTGTGATGTGACCTTCTGTGCACTAATTGAAATAGTATTCAGAGTCAGCAGTGGAGTAATCAAGTTAAACACTGAATCATAAATCATCATGAAAAGTGCTGTCACAACTGAGCCATTAGTGCCCTGTATCGCTGGGCAGCCTCACGAAAATATCTGCTATGCCGATCTTTAGGTTAATAGGAACAGAAATGGCATTTAAAGACTATTTGGATCAAATCTGCTCTAAGGTTGAAAGTGTTACTCTGTTAATTTACTGGTAATTTGAAGTGATGTAGTTAGGGTTAGCAGCCACACAGCTGAGCCCCAGAGAACTAAACAAAAGGCAGCGGGAGTTTCTTCCAATATTTATTTAACTGCTATAGGGTGCTGCAACAGCAACAAAAAGCCTCCATTTAAATGCACGCACGGTGATCAGAGCACTTTGTTTTCAGAGCATGTTTAAAAGGGGAGATTTTACCTTCATCGACAGCACTATATGCCCAACACAGTCTGTGGCTCTGATCCAGCAGAGAGAGCCCAGACCAGCCAATGCTGCTGCCAACTTTTTAAAAAAGTTGAAATCCCAACAATCTGCTGTAGATCAGAGAGGGAAGAGATGATCAAACGCAGACCCCTCTTGGGCTTCACCTTCCAAGCAGGTGATCAACAGCATTTCAGGGTGGAATAGCATAACAGCAGCCATTTGTGTGCACGATTCCAAATCTAGCCAAGGATGCCCATAAGTAAAATGATTGTGTAGGTTTGGTCCCCTATCTATGTTGAACTGTCTGTTTCAGAAGTGGAAGAATAATTATTTATGGCTGGTAACAAAAATATTCTGATATTCTGATCAAAATAACAAGCATATGTAGCATCACAGCTGGGATGATGTACACTTCTCATAAGAAAGGCTGGCTTCTCTCAGTGCTGAGAAAACATGCCCCAATTTGACTAGTTTCCCAGCATATGATACACCATAATTTGAGACAAATAAGATAAAATTGCATTAACAGAGCAGTTGTAGAATATGGGAAAGGAATAATTTAAAAACAGGAAAGAAAGAAAGAAAGAAAGAAAGAAAGAAAGAAAGAAAGAAAGAAAGAAAGAAAGAATACTTTTAATGAACCGTCTCAGTTCCTGTAGATGATTATTTAAACTGGTATGACAAAAACAAATGAAACGTTGCACTCATTTTTATCCTGTCAACAGCATGAAACTAGAGACAAACATTTGGCTTTTAAAATAATCCTTTGAACTTGGCTATTCAAGAAATGAATTATTTGAACATGAATACTAATTGCTAAATTACTTAAAGGTAAAGGTAAAGGTACCCCTGCCCGTACGGGCCAGTCTTGACAGACTCTGGGGTTGTGCGCCCATCTCACTCAAGAGGCCGGGGGCCAGCGCTGTCCGGAGACACTTCCGGGTCACGTGGCCAGCGTGACAAAGCTGCATCTGGCGAGCCAGCGCAGCACACGGAACGCCGTTTACCTTCCCGCCAGTAAGCGGTCCCTATTTATCTACTTGCACCCGGGGGTGCTTTCGAACTGCTAGGTTGGCAGGCGCTGGGACTGAACGACGGGAGCGCACCCCGCCGCGGGGATTCGAACCACCGACCTTTCGATCGGCAAGTCCTAGGCGCTGAGGCTTTAACCCACAGCGCCACCCGCGTCCCTATGCTAAATTACTTACTTTCTAGAAATCTTTCTGATTCATGTTTTGGCTGGAAGTCTGTCTTATGAAGAAAATTGCTTTCTTCAGGTGCTGCTAGACTGGTTTAATATCCAATCTGCAGTCAAAGAACTGGATGTGAACCTCCCCAGCTTCCTGCTGGGGAGAAGGATTTCAGCCTATGCTTTAATCCTGGCCAGCATTGTTTATAATATATTATCGTTTTGACAGTGTTTGATAGCTGACATGCAATGGTATCCATCAACTAATTGTATTGGATCGATGACATGCAGTGGTATATAGTGTTTAACAGCATATGATAATGATAGTGTATAGCTTTTCATGTTTGGTGCCTGCTAAACCACAAACAATCCAGGGATGTCATTGAGTCCATACATGCCTTTGGCATGCACAGCTAGTACAGAGGACCATCTCAATTGTTTTGAGCAGTGCGCAGAACCAGTGAGTTGGCCATAAAGGAAAGTAGTTTTGAGGAAGGATAATGGTCATCGGATACTTGTGCTTCTAATTCCTCACAATTAATGTAACGTTTGACAGGGGACTCATGGCTCTCATTTGAAGCCCCTCTTCAAACGTTACTTTAATTGCAGAGAATTAGAAGGATGATGTTTCTGCAAGCTGAGCAATTAGAGTAATATGAAAAGGCTCTTAGCATGGCTCCCTGTTTGACAGCATCTCTGACACAATCCTTAAATCAATGACAGGCTTCCAAAAGGCAGAAGAATATTTCATGTGGTAGAACAATTGTCTGGGAAATGTTGTAGAAAAACTATCAACTGCACGAACCACCAGGAAATTATTAGTGCATAACAGTGAATTTACAAAAGCAGCAACTTTCGACATTTACATTTTTCTAAATATGCTTATTCTTGACTGTCATGGACCAGTTCACACTTGATGACAGCCCCATCCAAGCACTTCAGAAGCATGTGGTGTCACACTCAGGGCGACAACATTTGTGTGGATTGGGACCTCCACTTGGCAGGCGCTGCAATGTTCAAACAACTTTGATCACACAAATTGCTGCCTACGTTGCCCCCACATGGAGCTCATCTGCGCAGCGCTTCCCAGCCTAAAAAACATCAACGGGAAGGAGCTATTTTAAAAAAATTCACATTTATAGAATGATTTTCTGCTTAAGAAGTTCTAAGTGTTTTACAAAAGAGAACAAGTACAAAGAAAGCACATTGATGCCTCTCAGATCAAATATAAGCAGCACAGCTCATAACTGGGAGCAGTGGCAGCAAAATCACACCAGTTAAAAAGCCCAGTCGAATAAATCTGGTCCCGTCTACACCATACACAGCTTCCCCCAAAGAAACCTGGGAACGGCAGTTTAACTCACATTCAGCTACAGTCCCCAGCACCCATAACTATCCACAGTTCCTAGGGGTCTTTGGGGGAAGCCATGTACTTTAAAGGTGTTTTATGTGTGTGGTTCAGATGTGGTCACCATCTCTGCTCACTGAAAGGTGATGTCAGCACCCTACAAATCTCCAAAGGTAAGGCGTTCCACAGTCTGGGTGCCACTACTGAAAAAGCCCTGTCCCGAGACAGAGACTGGGAAAAAAGAGCAAGGCCTCAGTTGATTATCTCAGTAAGTGGGCAAGTTCAGATGGAAGACTGTGACCCACTGATGAGGGGAGAAGGCTGGCCTCAATAAAGGAGAGATGAAGATGCCATGGTGAAACTAACCACTTAGATTTTGAGCATGCTGAAGAAAGAGGTATGATGTCCTGTGTTTTCATTTCATTTAGGGAAGAAACCTACATTTAGAATGTCAGAGAAAGGTATTCAAAGGTAAAATATCAAGTGAATAGCATCCATGTTGGCCTGTGGCTCATCAGATGTCATTGGACTAGAGCTGCCATCATCTCTGACCATTGACCATGTCAACTGGGGCTTATGGGAGTTGGAGACTAGCAAAAACTGGAGGCCACAGGCTCCGCATCCCTGTGCTTAAATGATAAGTTGCAGTAGACCGTTTTGGGGAAAGGGGAATCTGAGAATGATCACCAGGAATATATCAGAAAGTATTTGGGAAATCTGACTGCAATTTCAGTAGTTATTCAGAGAGAAAAGAAAGTGGATGCACATCCCTTCAATTATCAGGTTCCCTCCAGTATCGATTTGGAAAAAGTGTACGGCAAAGGCAGAAATGAGTGTGTCTGTGAGCTGAGTGCCATAGGCAACCATGTAATAGCCGGGGATGCAGGAAGGCAGTGCATGTATTTATGTTTGTTGCTCCAAGCTGGGTGGTGATTTTGACCAGTGTGCAGGAAGAGGAAAAATGGAGCCTGCTCAGTTTCTGGGGAAAAAAACAGGGATTTTGCTTGTAGAAACTTAAAAGTGGTTTTTGAGACGTGCATCATCCAGAAATCTCATTCTGTTGCCCCTCCTGCTTTCTTCTATCTGGGCAAAGGGCAGGAATGAAAGTAAGTAAGTGATGAGGGAGAAAGGCTTAATTCAAGATTGTGTGTGAAAATGCCCAGGGATTTGAATAGTGGTTGGGAGAGAGCTTTGCAGAACTTCCTTTATTGTGTTGTGTGTGTTTTTAAATGAAAATCCTTCTTTTAGTTCTACTATATATTTATTTGTTTAAACAAATAGGGTAGTATTCAATGCTAATCCTACAAAGATTAGACCCATAGATGAACAACTCACATTCATTCATTTTGAATGGGTTTACTCTGAGTAGTACTTAGTTCCATACAACTCATAGCACGTCAGTTTGTTTCTAAGAATAAGAATGTGGTGAACATCTATAACTATCTATTTCTATAATTAAAACTGAAAATATGCAGTTAGAAATCTGGATCTACCTGTTTAAGACCTTAGATGAACACTTGAAAAAAATGTTGCTGTATGGCCCAGCATCTAAAAACCCAAACAGTTTTTTTCTATAGCCCAATGAAAACTGAAAGTTTGGATTTTAGCCATTTCAATCCAGTCATACTCACTTAGCTTTAATCAATGAGTTCCATCTACAATGAGTTATGGACTAAGCTGCATGTGGGCATTCTTTCTAAAAAGCTGACCCATTTTTTCTTTTGTCTTAAGGGATGGAGCATGAAATCCTTTAATAAGAAGAAACAATCATATTTTAGTGCTATCTTGAAGCAAACTTTAAGGGTTGTACCCGCTGAGTAGAACCATTGAACTTAGGCCCATTATTTTGAACAGGTTTACTCTGAGTAGGACTTGGCTGGCTAGATTAAATTTTATCGTTAAATGGTTCCACATTAATTATCATTCACTAGCATTAGGAATCATACTCTGTTTTCAATACATTGTTTAAGTATTTATCTTATTTTGCATGATATGTTACATTTAAATTATAATGCTTGCAATCTAGGGAAAAGTGAAGCTTTGAACTCTCATTGATTTTGACTGGAACAATTAAAGTATGTGCTGTTAAAATTAAGCAGTTGCTTAAAACAGCTGTATACAGGGGTGCGAACTTGAATAAAATATGGGGGGAGGCAGGTAAGCCCCGCCCTGCATAATTGATCACATGATGCAGTGCATGCACAACATTTGAATGGCCATGCCCATCAACTTTGGTGGGGCCCAGCCCCTCTAATATTTTATGGTGGGGGCCAAAGCTCCCACCGCCCCTAGGAGTTGACTCCTATGGCTACATATTCCTGCATTGCAAGGGGTTGAACTGGATTATTCCAATGGTACCTTCCAGCTCTGATTCTATAAGTTGAAATCAATGGGAATTCAGCGCGCTTAACGTTACCTAGGTGGTGCCCAAAGTCCAGTAGTCCTTTGAACATTTCTGATCCTTGATGCCAACTCTGTGTTATCTCACAGGATAGCGGGGCAAACTTTTTGGACTAAATTACGGGCCAAGTGGATTGGACCATAAGTGCTCCCTTTTACAGTCTTCCAGTGCCGTGTTTAGGGAGCTGTAGATGGTTCCCCCACACAGGGTGTCAAGCCAAGGGGGTTCAAAATTGAGAAGATGCACAATTGAGAAGATCCATTTGAGGGCGCCAAATTTTGGCCTCACACAGGGCACCATATTTCAAAAGATTACCAAAGTCTGACCCTGACCTCTGTGCCAGTTTCACTAAACTCAATGGGACTTACTTCAGAATAAGAGACGCATCAGATTGCATTCATTATTATATGATGACAATCGTATGACTTCACTCTGTGTATGTTTAAACTGATTTCAAACGGAACATTTTTCGATGCTGAAATCTTAAAAGGCAAGGGAAAGGAAGGCGTAATGAATATAAATCAGAAAGCAAAATATATTCGGGCTAATAGCACAACACGTCACAATACATGCAAGGCAGAAGAACAGGAAAGAGGAGAGCTACATGGCAACTGCTGCTAAATAAATTGATACAGTTTATTTTGCTTAATGCCTATGTTGCTTGCAATTTAATACAGGTCTAAAGTATTATATGGATGTTTAGCTTATTTAAATTTATTTATTTTTTCATCATTTGCTATATTAGGAGACTGGGGACATGAAGACATAATTATTACAACTCTTGTGATATCGAATGGCCACAATATAAAAGTATATATTCTGCTGAATCTGTCTTGCACACCCCTATTCCTTTAAACTTCTAAGTCACTCAATGATAAGAGGCTGATCTAAATGCTTCCACTGCATTAATCAAATACCAGGTCTAATTAAAACTGCCGTGCACAAAGCTTTTTCAAAATGTTGCTCAGGTATTGCAATAATTTCTGATCACCCAAGCCTGGAAGACAAATAATTAGGAGCTGCCAGAGCATTCTGATGAGTGATGTCAGCATCTCCAAGTGACCTTCCCTCCACTAATTAATTTTCATCTTAAGAAAAGAGACCCTGTTGTTGCACATTATTAATTGAGTTCACTAAAAGATGCGCCTGATTAATTTTTGTTGATAATACTTGTCATTCCAGGCAGCGGCTGTAATCATTCTATTGGGTTTTATTATTTTTTTAAGTTGATCTAGGTCTTTTGCAATGCGACTGATATAATAACCCTGAAACAGAAAATGTAGAGAAAGGGCATAATCCATAAGGGGACTACATAGGTTTCATTGTTTATTGTTGCTCGCTTGGGGCAAATGGAGCTGTGATTTCTGGCTTGCTAACTTATTCTCATCAGAGCAAAACAAACTTTGACTTTAAATTCCTTCCAGAGCTTAAATTATATTTTCAGTTTTCAGAAAATTGGTGGGGGTTTGACTTGAATACCTCAGAACATATATCATTCCTTTATTACATCTATCCTATAATTGGCTAATATTCTTATAAATCTGTTTCTTTAGTATTTGAACCACTGGTACAGTGGTACCTCGGTTTACGAACTTAATCCGTTCCAGAAGTCTGTTCTTAAACCAAATCCGTTCTTAAACCGAGGTGCGCTTTCGCTAATGAGGCCTCCCACCGCTGGTGCCCTTCCACCGTTCGGATTCCGTTCGTAGACTGAGGTAAAGTTCACAAACCAAGACACTATTGTGGCGATCACACAGGGTCACCAGACGTTTCACCATCTATTGATCCCTGTGCCACCACTTTATTTCTCGCTGCCACCACCCAGGCCCTATCCTGGTACAATGCTGAGTCCAGTCAGGGTTAAATTGGAACATAAACTTCTGTTTATTTATTGAAGTTTAACAAGTGTGTGGTTTCATGAACGGTATCTGTCAATTACAATCATGGGGTGCCTATCCAGACCTATAACTTCCGCTACCTGCTCTCACTCACTAAACCACCTCTCAGATATTTACTTGTCTTCCTAGCCCCTAACTGTTCCTGACTCAGCTTATTTCACCAAACTAACTCAACCTACCCCCAGACTCTATCCCAATTCACTTCCACTCCAACCAACCACCCAACTCCCAACGAACTCCTTCCTTCACCCCTCCCAGAGCTGGTTTTATAGTCCCTCTGACTCCACCCCCTGGGTTCTGATTGGGTAACCTGTTTAACCATTTCACCTCCAGCACTCTCATGTTAACGTCACAACTATTTCCGGTTTTGCGGAGTTTATAAATAGTTTGTAAACAGGACTGTTCGTAAACCGAGGTACCACTGTATTTGCCTTGATCATGAAAAATGTTATAGACATGTCTTTTAAGAAATGAATATTTAGGATTGTGATAAAATAGTGGCAGAGAACCTGTGGCTCTTCAGGTGTTGTTGGATTCCAGCGCCCATCTGCTCCAGAGAGCAAGTCCAGTGGTCAGGAATGATGGAAACTGGAGTTCAGCAACATTGGTAGGGAAAATGTCCCCCCCTCCCCACTGTAATAAAACATAGATGGAAACATTAGCAACTTTGCTTTGCGGAGGGCTGAGGTGCACCACTTTTGAGACCATCACCTCTCAAATGGATTCTCATGTTCCCATGATACATAAAGGTAAATGTAAAGGGACCCCTGACCATTAGGTCCAGTCGCGGACGATTCTGAGGTTGCAGTGCTCATCTCACTTTATTGGCCGAGGGAGCCGGCGTACAGCTTCCGGGTCATGTGGCCAGCATGACTAAGCCGCTTCTGGCGAAACCAGAGCAGCGCACGGAAGCGCCGTTTACCTTCCCGCCGGAGCGGTACCTATTTATCTACTTGCACTTTGTCATGCTTTTGAACTGCTAGGTTGGCAGGAGTTGTGTCAGAGCAACAGGAGCCAACCTTCTGATTGGCAAGCCCTGGGCTCTGTGGTTCAACCCACAGAGCCACCCGCGTCCCCATACCCATGATACATTATGACCTATTAAAAAACAAACAAACTTGCATACGGAGAAAGGCACACAGTGCGCCATTGACTCATGAGGCCACTAATGGCGGTTACGAATGCTAGTGAGCTACTTCATCTGTAGAGAACAGCATTCAGAGACTGGCTACAAAGGACTTAAATAAACTGTGGCTGAAACATGTTGGTCATGCCTAGTGAGAGCGTCCTCTATGCTAACAAAACTCAGACTGTAACTTGGGTAAGGCCAGGTCAAGACATTTTGGACACAAACAGCTGGAATTTCGCAGTTGGATTCTCCATTGGTTGGACTAAAATACACCACCACATGTACACATACCAGCGATGTGTATCATTTTTGATTTGTAATATTTGGTTGAAATGCAACTGCTTATTGTTCGTCTCTTAAGTGGGAGGGATTGTGGGAATGATTCAGAATCTTTCAATCCCACCCCCCTTGCCCAAATGTGCTACATATTTGGAAAGAATAAATTTAGCTTTATCCCAAGTCTCTACTAAATTGGCTATAAAAACAAAGCTGGTATGTAGATAAATTGATACCATTAGAAGCCGAGTGACAGCAGGGGATTGAAAAATCTCTTCTGCTCTCCTGTGCCATAATTTAAGGAATCCTTCAAGGAATATGTAAAGCTAGTGCCATATAGTATTTTGCAGGGAGGTATAATTAAGGGTGAAGAGGGACTTTCTGTTTTTTAATTCACAGCAGATTCTGCATCTTTGGTGTGAACCCAACTTTCCCCCAAATTCTCAATTTGCATGAAAGATGTACATACATTTTTATCAAACTGAATACTGTCAGCTGTCAGTCTTGCTTCTTGCTCATTTTTCAGGTGACTTCTTTTAAAAAATCACCGCTGTATGCATGCTTCTCTGTGTGTACATTTACCTTTGACTTACTGGGGGGGAAAAAGCAAAAACATTTCAAAGGCAAATGGGAAACGATTCAGGAGATAGGAGAAGTGTTTTGGTGATGTCTATCGTGATTAGTGTTGGCCATAGCCTGCTTTTGCAAACTTGCAGAACCATTTCCCACTCTTGTGCTGAGCCAAAAGTTTAGTTAGAACTATTTCAGTAAAAATTGAGGTAGTTGTGGATAGGGAAAGGGAACAGGGATGGGTTGAAGAAGAAAAAACCCCAGTAATGTTAGAGGAAAAGAATTTGATTAATGAGGGGAGGGCTAACGCAAAAACGTGTTGACACACTATGATGTGCTGCCTTGCTGCTACTCCTTCCCCCTTCAACATAGTTTTCTGGGACACCATCCTCCTAAAATGCCCCAGGAATTATATTATATCAGGATTAGAGAGGGGGGAGAAATTTGATTCCGTTCACATTTAAAGACAAACCTACCAAACTCATACTTTCCAAAACAGAACACAGCCGTTCTTTGAAATTCACAAGTCTTCTGGTTTTGCAGGGCCAGGAAATGTGTACAGAAATTCATATGGTGGGATAAAGTGTCCATTAAAATGGATATGTTGGTGAAAATAACATACAAAAATTGCATTATTTTAGAGGGAGTCACTTTGCAAGAAGTTTTATATTAGGCAAACATTTATACATGCAGGTGTACATTAGGATACATTTTCATGGGGAGTTTTTCTTTCTTTTTTTAAAAAAAAATCACCAACAGATATGGAGAACTAAATTTAAGATTGGAAAAGTGAAAAATTGGGAGAAAGTGAAACTGACATATTCACTCATCCCGAGTTAGGATATAGCACTGATTCAAGTGAGACATTGTTGGGGAATAAGAACACCACCCGGCTTCAGTAGCCACCCTATTGATACTTTCAATGGCAGAAAAACTGTATTTAAAAGTGAGGGCACTCTTGCTGTTAAACCTTTCAAAAATATAGTTGAAATAGCCCCCAAATTCAACAGTTGATGAACTGTAGCTGCCAGTTAGAGCCTACTTTCTTTCAGAGACTGGTCCTGGTGATAACAAGGTACATTTGTGTTGATGAGGGCACTTCAAAACTTGCACAACTACTCTAAAAATGAAAGATTACCTCTTTGCTCACCTTATGCACACCTAGCGCATGAATCCATATCCCACTGGAGTTAGCTGGAAGACAAGCAATTATTTCAGTGTGTTTATATCCAGAACGCTAATAGCTGAGGAATCTAATCAAGTGTTAATTCTGTGCTTTGAATGAAATGTAAGCCATGGAATAGACAACGGATCTTGCAATTAAGGTGAAACTAACCGGCCACCTCTGTCAACAATGCCCTGATAAAGATTTTAAGTCCCCGAAACATGTGGGCATTTTTAATGCTGAAGTGTATTTTAATCACAGTTTAATCAGCATTAACAGTGATTACCTATTTATCAAATATCAATTTCGCTACAAAGCTTGCGGAAATTCTCCCTACACTGGTGATTCACAACTGTGCTCGGATTGCAGTGATAAAAATTAATCACATATCTTTATTTTTCATGCGTGCCGAGGAATCAACATAAAACAAATGAATATCAATTTAAGCTCATGTCTTAGAGGTGCATTATGTTCCGTAATGTGCAGGAAATTGTTTTAAAACAGTTATAAAACATGTTATTATTTTATTTATCCCCTAGCTGCCATAGCCACATTAGTAAGAATGGAAGAAAATGTTACTCTGTGAAAATGTTACTCCGTTAAGGGTATATTGAGGATATGGAGTATCTTGCCCCCCCCCCATACTTGCTGATGTGATGTCAGGGACTGGCTGGGCAACGAGAAGTGGTGGGAAGAAACAACACTGGGAACCCCCAAGGGAGAGGAAGGAAGGAAGAAGGTTCTTCCTTCTTCTCAGAGGAAGAAGGTTCAGAGCCCAAGGATTGGTGGTGGGACACAGGGGAGAGGTCAGAGGGGGGGGGATTGGGAGCAGGTGCTGAAGGGACAACAGGATTTAGTGAGCAGGAGCAACCTGTGACAGGGAGCAGTTCAGACTCCGAGACTGAAGCAGAGGAGGGGGGTCTAGAGACTGCTGAAGAATCCCAGGAGTTTCTCTCTCCTGCTGCGAGAAACTCCCCTCCCCTCTGGTCTCCAAGAATGTGCAGGATAATGAGGGCAGAACAGAGGCCAGAGGTGCATGGATGCAGTTTGAGACTGCTTGAGAATCATCCAAGAGAGGAGGAGCCTTCAGAGGAGTGGAAGGCAGGGACCTTCAATCCTGGCAACTGCAAGGGGGCAAGACCTGCAGGGAAGATTTGCTGAGTTGTATGCTGTTTCCTTGAACTGAGTTAACTTCACTGAAAACTGACTCTCCTTCTTCGTGCTGACCTGACTCCTGCCTTGACATGTGACTATAGTAGCCCCATTCACTTCTGTAGCATTTAAACAATGTGTGCAGATGACCATCTATTGTAACCAGCTGAGTCCACTGAACAGTTATTGATTTTGCAGCTCACGTGTAAAATCTGCACACCAGCAGAGAAAACAGGGGAAAGCATGCTAAGCGCCACCCTCACATACCCATAACCATCCACTTATAACTTGTGGGAGATGACGATGGGAAATCTCTCCTCGTGGAGGATCCACACATGATTTAGCACTCCCCACCATGCAAGGGAGCCTTCATAAGTAATGCTGTCAAACTCCATGACATGGCAACAAGAGGGGAAAACTTTAACATGTGCATTCCCCATCATTCAGCTGACGAGTCGACTTTACATACGAATAGAAGAGTTTGGATTTGGATTTGATATCCCACTTTATCACTACCCTAAGGAGTCTCAAAGCGGCTCACAATCTCCTTTCCCTCCCTCCCCCACAACAAACACTCTGTGAGGTGAGTGGGGCTGAGAGACTTCAGAGAAGTGTGACTAGCCCAAGATCACCCATCAGCTGCATGTGGAGGAGCGGGGAAGCGAACTCGGTTCCCCAGATTACGAGTCCACTGCTCTTAACCACTACACCACACGGGCTCACATTCAGATAGGGCTTCACAAATATCAGCCCAGGCTTGGTTGCTTGGCATCCATCTGCCTCAGGAGACAATGGAAAAGTGTGCCTTCAGGGGTGAAGTCAAACTGTTGGAGAATGAATAATGGACTTAGAGCAGAAGCCTAGGGTTCCTGGGGGGTATCCCAAGGGCCACAGGATATTGTGAGCCTCCTTCTCCACCGGTAGAGTGCAACCACAGGAATCTCTAGGGTTATACTTCCTCCACTGTCAGTGCTGTGATGTCGGGGGGGGGGGAGCCTGCTGGGGGCATATTCATTTTCCTTCCACCCAAACGCTTACTACCCTGGCCAGTGCAAGCTGAACATGCCATAAGGAGCCACTCAACTCCACCCAGCAAGGCTACATACAATCCTGTGCACATTTAACTGGGATTGATCTGGTTTGTCTCTAGACAGACATGCATGTAAGTGCGCTGTTCATAATTTTATCAGTTATTTATATATTTAAAAACATTGTAAACCACTTTTCCCTCTAAAAAGTCTCTGAAACTGAAATTAAAAATATCAATGCAGCCAGCAGTCTTTAAACAACAAAAAATAAAACAGAAATTGTCATAAAAATCAAATCAGCAGCACAAATCAGGAGGAGAGCTAGTCCAGAACAAAGATGCAACAGTACAATCTTTGCAACACAAATGTTAGCGCAGAAGCTGGCAAAATGAACCTCCAGGATAGAGAGTGCCTGCCTGGATTTTGGTACCATGATTTGTAACTGATTACAAATCCTCTGAGGCTTTAACACATCATTTCCCCTAAATGCAAATGTCAGCAGTAGCAACACGAGACTTCTAGCCTAGTATTGGATTCAGATTCAAGACTCTCTTGGGGTCATCACTGTGCTTACCTACAAGGGAGCTGCAGGTATATATTCAGTGAACTGCACACACATCCCCAATGACAAGAAGATAAGCCAATAATTACCAAATGTATTTTCATCAATGACCTTCTGTAAAGTGTCAGTGTCATTAGTACTTCAGTCTCCATCCAGACTTAAGAATAGCTTCCTTCCTATGGAGAACACGTTAGAATGATGGTTCTGCTTTCTGTAAGATTTGTATAGTCATTCAGATAACTTTTATCAGATAACGTTGATAATATCTCCATTTACCACCTAACTAAATGGAAGTTGAGATTTTGCCTGTGCTACGTCTTAGGTTTCGTGGGTCAGCATGAACTTCTCAGAGCAGGTAAGGCTCCAAATCAGCATTTATTTACCAAAGAGGAAAATAAGCATCTCCATTGCATGTTGTAGCCAGTAGAAAGAACTAGTTCACAAAAACACCGTAAGGTTGAGGGAAACCTCAACTGAAAATATAATAGTAATTTATATTCATTTTGAATTTTTATTTGGGGATTTCTATGCCACTTGTTTAAGACTTTCAAGACAGCAAACCATAAAAGTCAATTTAAAAAACAAAAAAATCAGAAACAGGAAACATTATATCAATTGAATGAACCAGTAGCCAATAAAACCATGCACAAAAGAAGGAGGAACTGGTATTCTGAACAACATATTAAAAACTGGGGCGAACAGGGCAGACTTCACCTTACACCTAAAAGGGAAGAATGAAAGACACACACATTTAGGGAAAGGACTAACACATTTGGCAGCACCAATGGGAAGGCCTTTCCTCCAGTAGTTAATCACTTGACCTCAGAAAGTAGGAAGACCAGAGGACTACAGCTCCCATCATCCCTAGCTAGCAAGACCAGTGGTCAAGGATGATGTGAATTGTAGAATTGTAGCCCGAAAACAGCTAGAGACCCAAGATTGATAAACACTGGTGTAGAAGTAAACTTCTAGGGAATGCCTGATCTCAGATGAACCTACCACATGAAGGCTGCATCCAGGCTGCTAGGAAGAAAGGAAAGGTGAACAGCAGAGATTACAAGGAGAGGGCAAACAGCAGCTATTTAGGACACCAAGGTTTCTTATTGCCTGGTGCCCAAACACCTCACTCATCAATCACAGCTCTGACTTCATTCATTGGCTAAATACATTGAAAGGCGGGAATAGCCAGGCTGGCTCACCTTTCAAAAATCACTAGAAGAGTACCTGCACATTTTGCTTTGTAACTTTCTTTCTAGGAGTGCTAGAGACTCACATTTATTTTAAGAAAAAGGTCAGAGTCTGTGGCTCCTGCTTGCTGTGGGTCTGCTACCCCCTGTGCCCACCTCTCATTGCCCCTGGCCCCGGCTCCCTCACCTTTCATTTAAATAATTCCTTACATATGTAATATACATCCCAGATAATTAAGCTCATGTTTGTGGATCTAAAAACCTGTGCTTTAATTACTCATGGAAATGTTGGTGCTGTGAGCAAAAATAATTCAGGGCATGTCCATTAATGTCCTTTTCAACCTTCTACTGTTCGTAACTATATTATCCTGCAGGAAATACTCCTATAAAAGTTTGACCAGCTTTGACGCTCAGGGGGAATAAAACAGAAACACAATTCTCTTGAACTAAATTAAGTCACAGAAAGTTTCAAAGGCAGGATATAATGATTTCTCCTCATCCCACAGTGCATAATGCTCCATTAATTAGTATTTTCAGCCCACCATCTATCGCCATGCTATAAATTTTACAGAATGGAATAACTCCCTTGCATCAGTACTACTAATACTGTCTTGACAGCTTTTCTTCCAAAGCCCTTGGGTTTTCAAAGTGTCAGCTCGTAATACGGCTTTTTAGAGTTTAGGAGTTCATATTAATGTGTTTAGAAAGAATTAATATAAATGCCTAAACTTTACAGCATAGTATTAGTCCTATTATTAATTCTGAATTTAATTATTTTAATTAAATATCTATAGCCACCCATCAATACAATTCTCTAGGTAGCTTACAAAACAAAATACAAAAATTGAAACCAAAATCCATAAAAGTAACAATATAAAACTTTCCCAGCAGAGACAAAATAAAGCAATTTGCAGCTCAGCTAGAAATCACACTTAGGGAGAAATCCTATAGTAATATCTGCTAGGGTGAGCAGATTAGGATCCAGAGGACCCTGGCTGAGCCAGGAGATTCCCAGCATAGGCAGGCTATGCAGACTTAACTCCCTCATCCACAGTTTAGCTGGAGGTAATGCCAGAGTACCTTCCTCATGCTGGCTCAGTCAGGACCCAACTTGCTAAGCTGAACCTAGTGGTTCTTGCACCAATGCAGACCTGAAAAGGGGGTGTTCTTGGGGTTTGGTGGGGCATGGCTGGATCCTAAGCCCATTCAGCTTGGTCACATGACCTGACAACCAGGCATAAATTAAGCTGACAAAAATAGGGTTGCCATCTTTCAAAAAGTGAGAATCTGGACACAAAATTTGTTGAGCTGTTTCTGCAAAATCTCAAAAGAAGGAGAAGGAGAAGGAGAAGGAGAAGGAGAAGGAGAAGAAGAAGAAGAAGAAGAAGAAGAAGAAGAAGAAGAAGAAGAAGAAGAAGTAGCAGTTGTTTTTGAGGTATTTTTAGGGACATTCGCCAAAATCTAGACTTCTGACATTGGTTGCCATACATCCGGATTTTCCCATTCAAGTGATTTCTGCCTGGACACTGCTTCTGACTGCAGTATTCTGGGAAATTCTGGACGTATGGCAACCCTAGGCAAGAAGGATGGTCTAACTCAAACACTATTTTAAAGTCTTGCGTCCCCTCTACCAGCCTTAGGCCAGCACAACCAGCAGCACAACCCTGTTCCCGAATGTATCTTCACACCAGCTTAATTTACACACACTCGCAAGTCACTGGTGAAGCTTTTCCAGGTCTCGTGAGGCTGCGGGTGCGTGTGACGTCATGATGTCGCGCGCACTGGGCACCCATAACCTGGGGCCCAAGTCAGCTTCCCTGCTCTCCACTGTCATGACCACTCATGTGCCATGTGTGATACAAACATCTGTATATGACTTATTTGGTGAGAGATACAGCTATGGGTTTAGCAGTGACAACCACGCCATAAAGTTGATGTATTTCACTATATACTGCTTCACATATGTCTCAGGGTCAAACTAGACATTATGTTAATCAAATCATCATCAATGTCATTTGTTTTTCCTTTTTAAATACCAGATGTGGAGGAGGGGGATCCCCATTGGGACCATGGCACAGTGGGGGGGAGAGGATTCAATCTCTGCTATTTTCCAGCGAGAAATTCCTCCCCAAGATGCTCTTTGCCCCCCAAAGGCGCCATTTGGTCAAGATTAGTCTGGTTGAAAAGCAAAAGATTTATACGATCTGAAGAGAAACCAGAGGGCTTGTCCAGTGATATATTCTTTTTGGTTTGAAGTTGTTATCTACATCAGTTTTGTGCAGTGCAGGCAAAATCCTTGATATTTGCAGATGTCCATGTACTTTAAAATTATATTACTGTAGTATGAGAATTAACAGCAGGACAAGAAGAGTGGACTTTGTGAGACCTTATGGTTGCTTGGAGACCTATACTACGAGCCTGAAAGGATAGGTGTTCACCCACTGAACAACGACCTCATAGCCCTGGCTCCATTTGAACAAAAATGTTGTGTAAATACCTATGTGGACATATGGAACCCTTCTCTTACTTTATATGTTTAACTTAAGATACATGTGCTGATTGTTGTTGCATTCAAATTGTGAACAGATGGTTGTTGTTTTTTTAAAAAAAAAGATTTTTATTAAAGTTTTCAAATGTTACAAAAAGAAAAAAGAAAAAGAAAAAATACAAAGTAAAAACAGTTTTAAAAAATTCAATCTTTCCGTATCTTATCTTTCATTTGCTTGTTCCCCAGACCTCCTCACACCTCCCTTTTTTGTATCCAGTTCAATTAGTTGGTTCAGCAAATCCTTTCCCTCTTTGTTTTTATCCTAATCTTTAATCTTAATATATTATAACTTTAAATTATCGCCTGTTAACAATCCATTTTTGCACATCTTTATAACATTACTGCTGAAAACCACTTAACTTCAATCCAACATCGTTCTAACATTCATTAATTTTGCAGTATTTCTGTAAATAGTCTTTAAATTTCTTCCAATCTTCTTCCACCGACTCTTCTCCCTGGTCTCGGATTCTGCCGGTCATTTCCGCCAGTTCCATATAGTCCATCACCTTCATCTGCCATTCTTCCAGGGTGGGTAGATCTTGTGTCTTCCAATACTTTGCGATAAGTATTCTTGCTGCTGTTGTGGCATACATAAAGAAAGTTCTATCCTTCTTTGGCACCAATTGGCCGACCATGCCCAGGAGAAAGGCCTCTGGTTTCTTCAGGAAGGTATATTTAAATACCTTTTTCATTTCATTATATATCATCTCTCAGAAAGCCTTAATCCTTGGACACGTCCACCAAAGGTGAAAGAATGTACCTTCAGTTTCTTTACATTTCCAACATTTATTATCAGGCAAATGATAGATTTTTGCAAGCTTGACTGGTGTCATGTACCACCTGTATATCATTTTCATAATATTCTCTCTTAAGGCATTACATGTCATAAACGTCATACCTGTGGTCCATAACTGTTCCCAGTCAGCCATCATAATGTTATGTCCAACATCTTGTGCCCACTTAATCATAGCAGATTTCACCGTTTCATCCTGAGTTTTCCATTTCAACAGCAAGTTATACATCCTTGACAAAGTCTTAGTTTTGGGATCTAACAGTTCTGTTTCCAATTTTGATTTTTCCACCTGGAATCCAATTTTCTTGTCCAAATTGTATGCCTCCATTATTTGATAATAATGAAGCCAAGTGAACAGATGATTGTTGGTTTGTGTTATTGCTAGCATCATCTATACTATTATTTATTTTATTGTATTTATTTTTACTTCTTTTTATTTTTGTTCAATTTAAAAAAATATTGTTATTATTAATATTATTATTTACTCTGGTACAAACAAACTATGTCATAAAATGGAATATAGACTATGGGAGATTTACTTATGAAGGGAGAGATCCACTCAGGGGCACCTCTCATCTCCAATTTGTTGCTGCTTTTCTACAAAGCAGTAGTTTGAGAAAGGCTTGTGTAGGCAGCACAGTTTATGTTATTCTGCTGCTGCTCCCATGGGCTGATTCATGTTCATCATTGGGTGGTTGCAAGAGATGTCGACTTGCCTGTGTGAATGAGCAGTCATAAACAGAGGTTTCCAGTCAGCGTGTGCCCCCCTAAAAACAATGCTTTTTTGAGTTTTATTTATTTATTAACGTTTTAATTTATTTATTAATGTTACATCAGTAAACATTATCATATTACATCACAAGGCTTATTATAATATAATTTTCAGCATATATGCAAAGTTTATATACCTAAAGAAAAGAAACAAGGACAAAAAACTATTCCAGAATCATATATGTACCAACACTTTGGACTTCCTGTCTATCCCGTTGTATATTCCTTTTTTACAAATGAATGTACTCTTATTATTATATATTTCTTTGCATTTTATCTAATGCATTCCTATATCAATATGTAGCCTTGGTCTTATTTCTCAACTCAGTCTCTCTCCAACGTCAATCGAATGCTCAATACTTTCTTTCTTTTTTTTCCATAAAATTTTTATTAGTTTTCCAACATAAAATAAACAAAAGACAATTAACAATACACAAACAAACAAAAACATATAAACACACATAATTTCATAACCTCTTTTTCTTAAACCTCGTTTCACCGACTCCCCCATACCTCCCTTTTCTGCATCCCAATTTTAAGATTTTCTCAGCAACCCCTCACTTCAATTAACATATTGTTCACTTTCTTTGATCCTTCTTCTCTTACCCAATCATTTACAGCTGTAATTCTGTTTTTTTCGCTACCCTTGACATTTTAACACTCATTAATTTTGTAACAATTCTTAAGATAATCTTTGTACTTCTTCCAGTCTTCTTCCACCGTCTCTCTCCCCTGGTCACGGATTCTGCCAGTCATCTCAGCCAATCCCATATAGTCAATCACCTTCGTCTGCCATTCTTCCAGCGTGGGTAAATCTTGTGTCTTCCAATACTTTGCTAAAAGGACTCTTGCTGCTGTTGTAGCATACATAACGAATGCTCAATACTTTCCAATAGAGTCAGCTCACACAGCTTGCTGTCGGTTATCACATGCAGAATCATTAAGTGAGGGGAACCAAGTGATGATTAGCTTCTCCAGGTGCCATGCGGTGTCTGGGAGATTAGTACAGACTGAATGAGCAAATAAGAAGAGCCCTTATTTGGATCAGACCAAAGACCCACCTAGTCCAGCCAACCAGGTGCCTCTGGGGAGCCTGCAACCACAACAGCACAGCAGCAATAGTTCCACTTGCGAATCCCAGAAGCTGGCAACCTGGAGGCTGAATCCAATCATTGTGGTTAGTAACCATTAAAAGCCTTAAAAGGTAAAGGTAAGGGGACCCCTGACCATTAGGTCCAGTCATGGCCAACTCGGGTTGTGGCGCTCATCTCGCTTTATTGGCCGAGGGAGCCAGCTTCCGGGTCATGTGGCCAGCATGACTAAGCTGCTTCTGGCAAACCAGAGCAGCACACAGAAATGCCGTTTACCTTCCCACCAGTGCGGTACCTATTTATCTACTTGCACTTTGACGTGCTTTCGAACTGCTATGTGGGCAGGAGCAGGAACCGAGCAACGGGAGCTCACCCCGTCGCGGGGATTCGAATTGCCAACTTTCTGATCGGCAAGCCCTAGGCTCTGTGGTTTAACCCACAGCGCCACCCGCACCCCATTAAAAGCCTTAGTCTCAATAATAATAATAATAATAATAATAATAATAATAATAATAATTTTTATTTATATCCCGCCCTCCCCAGCCAAAGCCAGGCTCAGGGCGGCTAACAACAATAAAACAGTACAAAAGTACAGCATAAACAACACTCTAAAATCATTCATTATAAAATTAATTAATTCAAGCCACTGGCAACCATTGGGCCAGAGCTCCGCGAAGATTGCCGAGGGAGGGAGTCAGGCTATGCCCTGGCCAAAGGCCTGGTGGAACAGCTCTGTCTTGCAGGCCCTGCGGAAAGATGTCAAGTCCCGCAGGGCCCTGGTCTCTTGTGACAGAGTGTTCCACCAGATCGGAGCCACAGCCGAAAAAGCCCTGGCTCTAGTTGAGGCTAAATTTGTCTAACCCCCTTTTTAAACCATTCAAGATGGTGGCAAGCCCCACATGTTACATAGTTTATGCATTTGTGTGAATATTTTGTCTGCCCTGAATCTTCCAGTTCTTCAGCTTCGCCAAATAACTTCTTTTGAACCACTTTCTCCACACAATGCAGGGCTTTCGGGTCCCTAATTTCCCATCTGATATCAAATCCCAAATCACATCCCCTCCAAAACGTAAGCAACCTTGGTGAAGTGAATCAGTTGTGGGTCTGTTCCATGCCTGAATGAGAGACTTCCCATAAGCCCCACATGTTCTGCGTGGATTTCCATAATGGAACAGAAATGGGGAGTCCAGTGTTCAGGCTGAGGGTGCTATGGCTTATTTAGCCAAAGTGACAGCCCAGTGAGGACTGAGCATGCTCAGTGGCTACACAACACTGACAAACCTTTGGGTGCAAATGAAGGGGGGGGGGGAAACAGATGGAAGGAGGAACAGAATGGCAGTTCAGGGAGTTACTAAAACCCTGAAAAGAATCACAGCTCACTCCGATATAACAATATAAACTCAAACTTGCACTCAGTATGTGTTTTCTACTGAAGCAGCAATAATCTCTCATATCAACTTGGATAAAATATGTGGGATACCCTTTTTTAAAAAAAAAAAAGCCATGAAAAGCATTTCTGCCAACATTGTACAAAATACTGAACATCTGCTATATCTGGTACCCTGGGAGTTGTAATTATCATTTTTGAAATCTGCACACAAGAGTTATAAATATTAGAACTCTAGCCTATGTGGAAAGCTATGAAATATTTAAGTTGTTTGGCAGGCTTAAGAAAAACTCATAAACTTAATTTAAGCAACCAAACACTGTTGTTGTTTTTACAGAGTTTCCATCTTTCATGTCATTAGTCAGATAAATTAAAGCAAACCGTGGCACAGCACAGAAATTGCAGATGGCAAATTCCCTAGATAAAAAGAGGCCTGTTTTGAGATTTTAAAATATCATTTTGCCAATATTTCATTTTCCTCCTTTTAGATTATTTTATCTCATATTTTGTACTGTGTGTCATATATTCTGTGTAACACAGGGACATGGACATACACACACACACACACACACACACACACACACTGAAGTGAAGTGAAGCTTTTGAATTTGTTACATGTCGCCATTCACACATCAATTCTGACAAACTGAAATTCCTATTTGGTGTGTTTTTTTATATTTAGTAACCAGACCATCACAAAGCAACAGTTTAACAAAGAGAATGAATGACATACCTATGTGAAAGTAACACAAGTCAGCCAATTTTTTTTTACACAAACACAAGTAAAATTATATAAAAGCATAAGCAAAACTTAAAATTCTGAATCTCCCTGGTAAGACATATCTTTCACCTTTAATGCCAATAACTTCACATAGAAAAAGCATTGTTTTCACAGGTCTCATCTGTCTTGCCTACAGATAGATTAGTCTCATAGATGAACCTTGCACTTCTCCCTAAAATAGGAGGGGGAAACCTTTCTACCCAGTGGGACACATCTTTATCTCTCCTGTCCCCCCCCCCCCACCCGCCAACTTTGACAGGTGGGAAGGGCCATTCAGCTGTCAATCACCTGGTGTCATAATTTGTCAGGTGATTATTTTATTCATTATTTTGGGAAAATAGGAAAGAGTGACCCATATCCTATTAGGCTTTTCTATATTTGGTGAAATATTCAGAGAATTAAATCAGCATTTTTAACATAGCATTCTTGTGGCAAGGCAGGAGAGCAGGACTGGAATACATCTCTCTCTGATGATGGCACCCCCACCAGGGACCTCAAAAAGACCTGCAGACATCTTTTTTCCTCCTTTCCTCAAGCGGAGAAAAAATTGCCCAGCCCACCTTCTCTCAAAAGCGCTTACTGAGGCTTACAGTGGCCACTGGTTAACAGGAAAGACAGTGGCTCTGAGAGGTGAACAGTTGCTGGACCTAGCTCAAGTGGTCCAGCCTGGCCAGTAGCCATCTCAAGCTCCCACCACTCCCCATCCCTTGGTTTTATGCTATGCTTGGTCCTCAATAACTCCCCAAAGGGATGTCCCAGTAGGCATGTCATGATGATGGTTAAACTTCAGGCCGAAGGTCCTTTTGGCCAACATATCCTAACCCTAACGCCACGCCAGAGTATGTCTCTTTGCCAATAAAGTTGGGGCCAATTTTCACTCACTTCTTTCATGGTCAGTTATTGGGTCAGTTGATGCCGTAACGAGGACCACTGCATCACACCATCTCATTCACTCTGATTGGGTGGACATCTACATGGATGACTAGTTCAGGAAGAGAAATGCAGTAGAGAATTTTAAAGAGTGGCATATTCATGCCATCTAGGTATTTGGGTGGGCCTTGACTCAAAAATGAAGCTGGTAAATAATTCACACACAGCCCTAAGCTTTGCTAAGCAGCGATGCTGAGAAGAGCCCAACACTGCTGCGTAGCAAATGGAGAAAAAGCCAAAAGTATATGGAAGAAGGAAACAGAGCGTGTCCCTTGATAAATTTTGTGAAATCACTTAGATAAGAATTGCAGGACAGAGATAATGGTTGGCCAAACAATGATTTTGCAAGTAAGTTTTCCCTTTCCTTTTCCTTCTAAAGCCCATACTAAAAGTGATTTTAACAAGACAGAAAATTCTCCAGGAGGGAGAATGGCAAAATAACTTCGCTGTTGCATTCAAGGAGGATAGCCAAATTCACAGCAGCTTCAGTATGAAATAAATCCAACAGCAACTTTTCATTTGCGCAAGGGTCTGTTCACCCTCCCAGTTATCCATATGCTATTAGGGAAAGAACATTGCTTTGCAATTAGGTCATGAAGGGATGGCCAAATGTGTTTTCCCTGTGAAAGTTGTTGAAGAAAGCCTGCAGGTAATGAGGGAGGGGAGGTTTGCAATGCTGGTAAAACATTATGTGGCTGAAATCTGCAATCAGGAATGGCTGGGGAAAGAAAACTTCCCTTTTCCAGGTAATGTCTGCAATCAAAAGGAAGTGGCAAAGATGGGGCCTTTTTGCCCAGGCAGGCGCATTATGTGACCCATGAGAGCAGCAAAATAACCAGACTGTACAATGGTGATGGGATAAAATCAGGCCAAATGTTTATTGACAGCAGCAGGCAGGGCAAGGGTTGGCATGGCATTGGACCCCGGGATCAGTTCATCATTCCACAAGCCCCGTGCTGATGGAATGGATCTGCTGGGGTTGGATTGCTCCAAAGCTATACGATGGGAGTTGGCCTGTGTTGAACCTTGTCATGGTGCAAGCCAAGCAAGCAAGGTCTCACTGAGGGACCAGGGTGTAGATTCCAACCAGGCAGATACCGAACCCATACTTGCCATGGTCAATCCTTCCATCCGGCCCCTTATGGGGGCCCCCCTACACTATGTTGATCCTGACCAATGCCATTTCCGTTCTCACGTTCTTCTGCCTAACAAAGGAAAGTCATAATTTCACTGAGGCTGAAAAAAACCCAACCAAATGCCAATCAGTTTGAGAAAAAACAACTCATTTTTAGCCCTGTAAAACAGCAACCCAAAATTGCTCAGTGAAGGCTCTAACCCAAGGGTGGGTGAGCGGGAAGCTCTCAAAGCAAAATGGCTGTGAGCTCCAGGGGAAGCAGCCTTGTGTAGGCTTTCCCTCTCTTCTGCAGCAAGGGCACTTGGGACATCTTTTTCCCATGAGCCCATCACACAGAGAAGATACTTGGCACAACCTTGCCTGGTATTTTGCTGCAATCTATGGGCCACAGCATCGCAGGGCAAAGGCGTCCTGTGCTTAGTGGGCACAAAATGGAGCTTAAAATAAAAGACCCTGTGGGAAAGTTCAATGATCTGTGGGAGCCATTTTTGCAATCCACCATTGTAGTGCTTTTGAAAGATTCTGGAAACCTGCATGACCTGCTTGGTCACAATGGTTCGGGGAAACAATGACAATCATAATTATGGGCAATAGTAGCTTTCACCTACTGCCTTCCGAGTCTCTTAAAAACTGTTGTCTGTCCCCAGATTCGACAGCCAAACACTTTGCGATGATTACCTAATAGGCCACGTTTGTTGAAACATTTTTAATAGACCCTTTTTATCACATGCAAAAGGATTTCAATGCTAGCTCAGTCTCTGGTTTCACCCTGTCATGAATCAATTTGTAGAGACATTTAGAAGTCAATAATCCACTGCAGCTTTGATGACAGGTGATTAATTTCTACATTTTAGAGACATAATAAGATTTAGCAATAAAAAGGCCTTGAAGTAACCTACCAAACAGCTTTAATCTCAGCCTTGGGACTGTTACTAAATATGAATGCTGGTACACAAATGTGGATGATTTAAGTTAGCAAATTTTATTACAGAACTTCTCTCGTCTTTTCCATATTAATCTTGTGTTACAATCAGGTTCGCCATACAGTCAGTTTATTGCCATGTTCTTCTCCCCCTGCCACCTTAGGTAACACAATACTTGTTGGAAGAGGGTTAAAATATATATATTATCAGGCTCAACACCAATACCTGTCATTCTGGGGCATTTGGGGGGACCTGTGCCCACTGCTACTTGGTCCGCTTTCAGAAGTGGGATTTATTGTGTTAGTTGTACTGGTTATAATCCTAGTGCTTCTGTCCCATTCTCTGAAGTTCCTTTTTATACTGCAGGCCCTGTTGCATTACAGAACTGTGGCTTTTTGATCAATATAGTGGCATGTTATGCTAAATTTTAAAAGGTGGGAAAGAACCATATGCTGGAATACCACCCCAAATTTCATGAAATGAAATTACAATGGAAAATTCCCAACAACAGATCTTTTTCTGGAAGCAATCAATGTGGAAATTAGTGCTAAGCTTCCCCTAAATTCTGCAAAGCGTGTTCTCCTTCATGGAGAGCATGTGTTGCGGTGGGGGCCACCAGGACACTCCAAAGTTGGGGGCGGGCTAATTGTTCATTGGCCCCTGATGCGATTGGGGCTTCCCTTGTTGTTGGGAAGAAGTTAATGTTGCCATTTGTTGATTGACAGCCAGAAATGCTAAAACTCCTTGCACGAGGCTACGGCTTCCTCTTTTCGCCCGTGCATCGGATTGCCTGTCCTCCCCTCCCTAGAATTAGGGTTGTTCGCTTTGACCTTGCTATGCCTGTCATGGGGTTGTCTGCTCTTGGGGCAGGGGCCTGGTAGGAATTTTGTCCATCTGGCTGATTGGCTGGGGCCATTTGGTTTTTGCCTACTGCATAGCAAATTGTCACAACTTGTAAGGTTGCGGTTAGGCATTGGTTTATGGTTTGGTTGGTTGAGGGGCAGTGGTTGAGTGCCTGCCCTTGGTAGGTTGAGTGCCTGCCCCTCTAATGCTGCTGCTGCAAGGGATTCCGTTAAAGGAATTGGGAGCTAACTATTGCTTGTCCACTCTGTCAAGGGGGCTCGGGCCATAGCAATGAGCTCCTGGTTGCATTTGGGGTGAGGGCAGGTTCCCTGCTCTGCATAACCCCCAAGTGTATTCCCCCATTCTGACTTTCGCATTGTGCGGAATGTCAGTCTGTCCCCCATGGTGGGGGCAGATAGTCGCAACCAATGCTTAAGCAACCACTCACAAATTTGTATTTCAATAAAGTTGTGGCCAAAATTATGCCAAAAATCTTAAACAAAAAATTATGTGTGATGTGTGAGTTATTGGGGTGGCCCTGGGGACCTCGACATGCAAGTGGCTTTTACATCATGGGAGTCTCTAGCCCCTGTAGAATCCAAGTGTGCAAGTGTCTTTCTGCCCACTGGCCTGTCCGTCCGTCCGTCCGTCCGCCCCCCCCCCCCCGCTTTTAACCACTGAATGAAGTCATAGCAATCAATGATGTTTAGGAAAGCACAACTTTCCAAAAAGATATTTCATTTTATTTAGCAAAGAGACAAAGGAGAGGCTATAGACACACACCTGTTTCTTGAAGAAGGATCTTCTTGGCTCATTTTAAATTTTGAGGGTCTTCCCTGGTGGAGAAGGAATTGATACACCTTAGAGGGCAATTAAGTGTAGCTGTGATTGAGCAGTAATATGTCTACCCAAAAGTAGTGCACCTACTCAAAAACAAAAGGGAGCAACAAAGTGTTCATGAGTTTTCTAACAGGTCTTATTTCATACCAAAAAGTGCCCTCCAGTTTATAAAATATATTTTTAAATAATAGTAGTAGTAGTAGTAGTAATAATAATAATAATAATAATAATAATAATAATAATAATAATACCATCACATAATTATAACCATGTTGCGGGAGGGGGGTGGTTGTGGCTGAGTGTGGTTTATGTCAACCCTTTGGACTACAGTCATCTAAAGACTGCAGACAGTCAACCATCTATAGTTACAAGTCATGTACTTTGCCCCTCACCCCATAATTATTTCTGTGGTCACTGGCTATTCATTCCACACCCTTAGAGTCAGGGACATCAGGCAAGTGCAAGTCCCTTGGCCATCAGAGTTTTGTGCTCTACTTTGAGAAAGGTTTCTACTTGTTTGAGGAAATGAATTAAGGTGGGTGACTGGGCTCCTGAAGTGGAAAAGATGAATGAGGTGACAAAAAGCAGGGCGGAGTACAGCTCAGGAGCTTTCTGCACATTAAGAGAGAGATGAGTTACAATATATGTGCATTTCCATTTCTACAGGGAGGGGACATCAAACCGTACCTCTGCCTCGGCTCCACCAAATACATCTAATCCAGCCCTGCCAAACCACAGCAGATATATTTTCAAATTGTCAAAGAGGAAGAGCACAGGGCACCTTTAAATCTATTTGTTGTGCTAACACCCATTTGAAGTTCAGACTACTTGAGAATTCAACGGTTATTACAACAGATAAATTGTGTCAAGAGCCTTAAGTTGTTGTTCTTCCACTGAAAAGTAAGTTTTACCCTTGCAGTTCTGTAAACGACTGATTTAGCCATCCAGTGGTTCTGTTGTTTGAGTGGGAATAAAGGTAAAGGTAAAGGTACCCCTGACCATTAGGTCCAGTCGTGACCGACTCTGGGGTTGCGGCGCTCATCTCGCTTTATTGGCCGAGGAAGCCGCCGTTTGTCTGCAGACAGCTTCCGGGTCATGTGGCCAGCATTACAAAGCTGCTTCTGGCAAACCAGAGCAGCGCACGGAAATGCCATCCAGGGGTTCTGTTGCTTGAGTGGGAATAAGACAGGGCTTTTATGATTACCTATATAAATCTCAAAGGGCTGCTTCAAACACACATGCTCATTGCTTGATGCCTTCAGCAACTTACAACATGCATGTGTGAATGCAGCACAGCTTGATAGCTCAGGCTTTCTCTATATTGATCAAATATTCACCGCTTCCTGCTACACCATAGACAAAGGTCTTTAGAGCTCTCCTGAATGCACCAAGCAGCCTAATCTGATGCAAAGCTCTCCAAAGTGTGCTTCACAAATGAGCCACTTCCAAAAAGAATCTGATACCTGTAATGTTTAGTCTTCCCTTTTATAGTGGTGTCACAAGGTAGGGATAGATACATCAGGGAGAAAATGGTCCCCCAAAGAACCTATTAATTTGGGGCTGGAGGAGTATTGGTGGGTGGAAGTGTGGGTTTTGCCCTTCCCCCTATTCACCAAATCTTCCCAACAAATGGCCTCCCAGACTGTTTTAAATTATTTTTCCAATCCAGGCTTAACCGGAAGTAAGTCCAGCTGAAGGGGAAACAGCCTGGGGATAAATTTCCAAGAGATAATTGTGCACCCAGGAAGGATTACGTATCATTCTTTCCTGCCCACTGATTCTTCCTTTCCATGCAGAAGAGAAAACAGAGTCTAGGCATAGGTAAATCAGATGGGTGTTCTACTTACTATAGGATATATACCTGTATTATAAAGCAACTGTTGCAAAAAAAACCCCCAACCAACAACTTTAAGAACCCCATACAAAAATACCCTTTAGGGGAGTGCAAACTCAGCCAGCAAAAGAGAAACTAACATTTAGACCTAAGTTGCATGTAACATTAAGCGAAACTCAGGGCGAATGAGCAAACATGCAGGTTTCCATACCAAAAATTGTGGCCGTTGTGCTCTTCCCTGGTCCTGTTGCCTTGCGTCAAAATTCACACGTATCTGAATTTTGCAATGCAGTTCTCCAATGCATTGTACAAAAATGGGTGTGCTGGGGTACTATGCACATTAAAATGCATATATTATTGAAAATGCATTACATTAAGGAAATTAACACTGCAATAATGTGTATATTAGACAAAATTGCAGACAACCTTGTGCATATTAGCAGAAATTCGCACTAAAATGCTGATGAATTTTCACGAGGACTTTAAAAATAGTAATAATAATCACGAACTGATGTGGAAACTTGTGAGGAAAGTATCCTAACAGGCAATATATAATTAAGAAATATTACTAATAAATAAAACCCAAAGAGGGATACAACATGAAAATGTGGACTCCTCCTATCTCTTATAGCTTTAAGTCACATGTTTGTTTTGACTCATGAGTGAATGAGTGGATAAACTTTTTATCACTCCTCATTTAAAATTTGGTAGGAATATTATAGGCCTCATAAAATATTTCTGGGGGGAAGGTCAAATCTATTCACCTCTGCCTTAAATCATATGAGCTATAATATAATGCTATGATAAGGATAGTTATAATATAACTGTTGCTGTTATAATAAGGATAATTCAACACGAATCTTTATTTAAGCAATTGATACAGCTAATTTTATGCTACAGCTAGGAAGCCTGGCTTAAGTTGCCTATGCTTTCTTGTTTACCTCCTATGTTTCATCAGTAAATTATTTTAAAAAGGAAAAAAAATCAGTTCATGTCCAAAGTTTCAGGAGGTACGGAAATTCCTTGCGGGGGGAAATCACTGGGGGTGGGGAGGGAGACAACAGACGGCAACATGTTGTACATTCATCTCATTAATAAGCAAGAAGCAAACTGTTAAAAACTTTCTCCAAGCTGTATCCCCCTAAGCAGGCACCGAAAGAATGTTAATAATGTTGAGTGCAAGGCATTAACAGACTGCGTAAGCCTCTGGTTGCTACCACAAAATCTCCTCGATGGAGAAGGAAGAACTATATGCTGCGCAAATGTTATGTATGAGAAAATAAAATAAAAAGAAGACAGCACCTTAGAATGTACATCTGCTGCTGAAGGCAGACTCTATATTCTCCACAGGCTCCCTTTGGAAATGCTAATGTGGCCAAGATGTTCATGACTAAATAAAAATGCACTGAGGTCGTGCATCCTATTAAAGTCAGTATTTTTAAAACTGCTTGCTTAAAACATTTACCTTGACATTGTAAATTATATTTAATACCAGAGCCACCTCTTGCGAAGTCAACCTCTATTTGAAACAACGATATCTGATGTGTGATTGATTTTTTTTATTTGCACAAAAAAATATGAAGCAAAATCAAATTTCAACCCATTTAAAATTTATGCTTGCCAAGACAACCTTTGGCAAGATGCAATATTAGAGGTGCATTACTGTTAGAGAAGACCCTGCACGTCCCTTGTTTAGAGTCCTTCATCAGCTAACCTTAGATCCCACTTGTGTTTTTCATTTAAGTTGGCTGAATTAAAAAAAGAAAAGCATCCTTGGTGCATCTTTTGAAGTAAATTGATGTTTTCTTTGCCGCCCTGATATCAGCTTTATTTCTTGCTGAATCAAATGTACAGTGGGGGTGGGAGAGGATACTGAAATTTGAAATTCATAGATATTGTGATGCTTCAAATTGCTGTACACGAGTATAGAACCCATTGATCTCAGCGGTCCTTTACTCCCAAGCAAGTTTATGCAAAATGGTGCAAATACAGCCTGACCCTAAAATATTTACTCAGAAGCAAGACCCACTGAGCTCATAATGATAATCTATCATGAATTTTGCCTGCACAACAGCAACTGAGATATACCATGATTTACATAGAAGAACATAAGTAAGAATGCCTTAGAACAGTGTTTCCCAACCTTGGGCCTCCAGCTGTTTTTGAACTACAATTCCCATCATCCCTGACCACTGATCTTGCTAGCTAGGGATGATGGGAGTTGTAGTCCAAAAACAGCTGGAGGCCCAAGGTTGGGAAACACTGCCTTAGAAACACAGGCTTAAATTTCTGAATAATCATTATCGATGCCACTACCTCCTTTTCCCAACTATATTTTCCTTCCCTCTCTTTTTTTCTGCTTGCACTGTTCATTGGACAAGATCAAAGAGTAGTTCATACAAAGCAGGGCTTTATTATTGCTTTTAAAATGGAATTAAATGACTGAGCAATTACTTAGTGCAATGCCTACAGATCTGCATAAATAAAAAGTAAAGAGCAGGACTTGCAAACCTGGTGTCTTCCAGATGTTGCTGGACTCTAATTCCTATCAGCCTCAGCTGGCATAACCAATTATCAGGGATGGTGTACTCTGGTAACAAGGAATGGCCAGTGCAGCACAGCATGGAATCCGAAAGGGCATCAGGTTGGGGGAAGACCATTCTGGAGCTATGTTTAAGGATGCTTCCCTTCCAGAGGAGAAAGTGCAGGAAAACACTGCAGAAGTAAAGACACCACCTAGAACAGCCTTTCTCAGCCTTGGGTTCTTAGATGTTGTTGGACTGTGGCTTCCATCATTCCTAGCCAGTATGGCCAGTGGGCAGGGATGGTGGTCATTGTTGTTCAAGAACATATGGAGACCTGAGGTTGAGAAAGGCTGATCTAGAAGAATTGTCACATCACGTTGATTGCTGAAGCCCAGCTCAAGTATCACCTGGGTATCTTCCTGTATCCATCACTGTGCACCTCCCTTTGAAGGATTTGTAGCGCCACACCACAATCCTGGATTTGCATGAAGTCAGAGGGCAGCCCCATTGGAGGATCAGTAGTGCCTCGTCCCAGCAAAAGAGAAAGCAGGTGAGTGAGAAGGGAGGGACCATGTGAGGGGGGAAAGTGGGATCCTCATAACAGAGGGTCCTGGTTGCGCTCTGGACCCAAGAGCTCACCTGACAGGGTTAAAATGGGGGGGGGAGGAGCAGGAAGTCCTGGCCATTCCCCTGGGATCATGCCAGGCTGCTTTAGCCAATAGCCAGTAGGTGGCGTGATCCCAGGGGCTTTAAAAGCAGCAGTGTGATGCACTTGCATTTGCACTGCTGAACACCCGCCCACCCTCCCTAGTTTAGGTAGAGTTGCTTGGCCTTGCTTTGGTTTGGGTCGCCTGTTTTGGAACAGGGGCCGGGTAGGAATTTTTTCCATTTGGCAGATTGGCTTTTAGCCATTTGGTTTTCGCCTACCCCTTAGCAAATCGTCACAACTTGTAAGGTGGCAGTTAGGCATTGGCTCAGTTGGATTGTGGGGAGGGGAGGTGCGGCCATCACCTGCCCCTCCTGGAATTGGGTATTCCATTAAAGGGATCTGGGGGTCCTGGATCTCATCCAAAGTCCGCTTGAGGGGCTAGGGCCATGCCAGGACCACAGGAACCCCGGGGTGAGCTTAGGTTGGTCCTCATTGACCTAGCTCCCTCGTTTGGTTTACCCCATTGAACGATTACCTTGAGAGGTGGAGTCAGTTATAGTGGGGAGTCAATGCCTAAGCCAATACCGCTCACGTGATTGTATTTCAATAAAGTTGTGGCCAAAATTTGCCCCAAAACTTAAACTAATATAAGTGTCTGTGTTTATTTATTTTGGGGGTGGGTTTGGGGGCCTTGAGACGCAAAACAATGGCAGACATTTGATTAAAACAGTGCTGGAGGGACGCAGAGGGAAATGGCCATTTTAAGCAACAGCAGAGGTTAAAGTAAAATGATTTGGAATATTTGGGGGTTCCTCATCTTTTATCTTTCTCACTTGAGGCAGCTGAGAAATGGGAGAAATTTGAGTACAGTGAGAAGCGACAAACACGGGAAGGAATAGGGTTCAGAAATGGGACTGGGAAGGTGGAAAATGAGTTTATCTGCATGGGGTGAGAAGAGGAAGCTCCAAGGAGTTAATGTGAGAGGAATGGCAGGAGAATTGGCAAGTAGACTGAGTAGGGGCACAGCATCTGGTTATTTATTGTTTTCTAAGGTGGTACAGTACTAAAGCTAATGACTGTATCTATGTATCTGAAGAAGGGTGCATGCACATGAAAGCTTATACCTACCCAGGACAAACTTAGTTGGTCTCTAAGGTGCTACTGGACAATTTCTTTAATTTTATTTATTTCAACTGCGTCAGACCAACACGGCTACCTACCTGAGACTGTATGTATGTGTGCATTAGAACCTCTTATTTTTAAAATGAGCCAAATGTTCTTCCTGGTTTTCAGAGAGCACAAACAGTGGGCAGAGAGAGGTAAATAAAGGTGGGCTTTTCCTATATGACATGGCTCCTGTGCCATATAGGTTATCTGAGAAGAGGGCCTTAGTTGTACAAACATGAATTCCCTTCCTTCGCTAATAAAGCACTACAGGCTTTGTCCCCAACTATTTAGTGATGCCTCTGGGTGAGTGAAAGATGGCAAGGTAGCAAAAATAATGCCTATTACTATAAAGCTAGTTTACAACATCATAGAAGAACCTTGAAAAAAGATATCACTGTGGATTAGCTTTTGTATTATTTTCATACAGGTTATAAAACTTTCACCGAGGGCTTTAATTATCTCATGTCCCATTATTTATTATCTTTGTCATGCCAATATTTTCAAACATCTCACACCCATCGGTTCACTTCAGACTCTGCTTCAGAAATCAGAATACTCTGAAAAGAGTCTTTTTGTTGTTGCTTAGCGATCAAGCTTGTAAACCTGGAATCAACACGCTAGCAACTCTGTTAACAAAATAAAGGTGATAAGGAAGTATGTTATAAAGTTCTCAGCCACTGGGCCATCTATTGTACTTTGATAAATTTGCGCTACGGCACAAGGCCGCTTGACTGGAAAACTCCACAACTGTCAAGAGATGAGCCAATATTTCTTCACACTGTATTCATGATATGACAGAGAACGAGAAGATTGTATACTATGACAAATGCTTAATGCATCCAGCTTGCCTGTTATTTTCTCAGTAATCCTCTATGTCCAAAATAAGAAATAGTATTGAAGCTGCCTGGGAGGTCAAGATAGAAAATGAGTCATGAATGTCAGAAGAAGCTATCCATGTAAAGCAAAAAAACAAAAAAAGCCCACAGTGCTGTCACTCTTCAATGCAGCCTTCATGATTGCCTCTAGGATTCCAAGGGCTCACGTATCCAGATGATCAGTAGTGCCCCCAACTGTATTTTAGACCTTGTCGATCATTTTGTAAGCCCGCACTCAAAGGGAGCAATCCTATACACAAAAAGATGGCATAAAGCAAGCTCAGAGTATATTAAGCCATCATAAAGTACACCGGATCAGAACTCCATTCAGTAGCTGGGCTATTTGTGGCGGGGCCTGGCAGCAGGGAAACCAGCCTGTAGTATAGTAGTAGTAGTAGTATAGATTTATTGCGGCCATTGGCCCATATCGAAAACAATACATCAAAATTTATCCATAAACAATACAATTTAAACAGTTCCAAGTTAAAACACCCATATAAAACCAATTTTACTTCAGTTAAGTAAACACTATACACAATAAGCTCCCTCTATGTAAACCGCAATTCAAATCCATCAGATTTTGGGGGGTATGCGTCTTAGTTCTGGCACTTATTGATGGTTCTTAAGTTTAGCTAAGCTGTCAGAGTCATACAGTGATCCATAGAATCATAGAATAGAATCATAGAATCATAGAGTTGGAAGAGACCACAAGGGCCATCGAGTCCAACCCCCTGCCAATCCATTTCTCCTCTTTTGAAATAAAACATTAATCAGGTATCTAGCGACTGCCAGGGATCTACTTGTATCTTCGTTGTTTAATAAGTATATTATTTGGGCTTCCTGAGGTCCGTCAGCAATTTTCGATAAATATGGGGCCAGAAACTTGGACCGTGAGGCCGAATGTAATGGACAACAGAAGATTATATGATATAACGATTCTATAGATCCACTTTTACAGTCACAGAGGAGTGAGATCTGTCCGTTGGAGAGTCTGTTACCCAACACGTTTGATGGGAAAACATTGAATCTAGCCTTTATAAAGGCATACCTGTGTGTCACCACAGATAAGGTAGTTAAATAAGATGGAAGTTTTGTTGGTGGTGTTAAGCCAAGGTTTATCGGCGAACAGGTGCAAACCAGCCTGTAAAATAATATTTGAGTCACACCGCCCTTTTTTACTGGCTTAATTTGCTCCAGATTGCCAGGTCATGCTACTGAGATGAATGGGCTTAGATTCCAACCTAAATCCCCCAAGACCCAGGCTATTACCACATAATGCCTCAATTTCAGGGATTATGAAGGTTTAAGATACACCAGTTTGGAATCAGTCAGCTGAGCCAAGATGGGGGAGATAAACCAGCATATCGCCATCTAAGTTGAGGATCAGGGAGTTAAGATGGCATAGCTTGGCTGTGCTGGGAACCACCTGGCTAAGCCAGAGATCCACTAGATTCTAACCCAGAATTTACTTTAGGAGTGATCCTTAAAAAAATAATGTAAATTCTCAAATATTGACTCGATCTAGCCAACTTGCTCCATTTAAGGGTATTTGCAGCTTTGGGAAGTGAGCATCGGGTTGGGCGGCAAGAGCGCATTTTCCTTATTGGATGTAACACCTCCTGGGACCAAGTCAAGTCCAATAGGAGTAGGCCTGATAACAATCAGGGCACAAAGATGCCAATGTGTGATGAGCTCAGGGAGCGCAGGTGTTAGGTAGAGGCAACATCCGATGCATGGAGAAAAGGTGGTCCTAAGAACCTTGTCATGCTAGAATATAGCTGGTAGTTTGGTGTGACCTGATTGCCCTACAACACATTGGCTTTACACACTTTCCCCAAATGTGCCCATAAACATATGCTACCAATGCTTGCAGAATGTTAGAATTTCAGCACCCAGAAAATGATGCTAAAGCAGTCAACCGAAAACATGTGCGTAAAGTAATATGTATGTTTTGACATTTGTGCATTATTTGTATTCTTCTCTTCAGCATTCCATGGCTCTAATTTCGACTTTAAAAGTTGAGCAAAATCCATTTCCCTTTTACTCTTCAGTCAGCATTTGCTTATCAAGTCAATTCTTCATTAAGTAAACCCTTTATCTTGAGCATTGTGTGTCGGTCTCAGGGAATTTGTTTTGCGAAACAAGAGGGGGGGCGCAAATGTTTTGATGCTTTCCACGTTAGTAGGTTGTCACACAGCGCGTTAAAAAGTTTGGTTCAGAACGCCAATAAACTGATGGAAGAAGGATGGCGTTGTCTGCAAAGCAGCAGCAAAGCATTATGTGTTGAGCACAGGGGAATGTGGGCCAGTGGTTCCATTCAGAAGGAAATGCATTGCTCCGGTAGTTCAGTCTGAAATTATGGAAGGTTGTTCACGAAGAAAAATGTGTACAGTAATTGCATCACATTTATAATCAGCTTTTGAAGTTTTAAGCAGTAATCACTTGCCTGATAGCAACTCCCAGTGAACCCAATCAGTTTCACTAGGGCAGAGCAATCCTAAGGTAAGGGGGTAGAGTCTGTGGTGGGGAAACTGTGTGTGTGTGTGTGTGTGTGTGTGTGTGTGTGTGTGTGTGTGTGTACATGCAGTACAATAAGAAACAAACTAATCTAAATAAAAATAAAGGGGAAAAGATGAAATAAAACAAATAAAGAAGGAAGGAAGGAAGGAACTGAGAAAGTGGGAAGGGGGGCAGAGAGCCCTCTATCAGAGGTATATTTTATGTCACACAAACAGGGGTGGCGCTTAACTTTCTTTTCCCAGCCTCCCGCCCAGGAATATCTTTCCTTCCCTGCATTTCATGCAGGTTCCTTCATCACCTCCCTGTGAGTCTCCTCATCAACCCAGAGTAGAGGACATCAAATAATGAAATAAAACATGAGCAAGAATAGAATTAATAAAAGACAAAAGCTAAATATCATAGAAAAAGAAAAACAGAGTTAAGAGAAAGAAATAGAGAGGACTTCCAATTCTGCATCTGCCAATTATTTATATTCAGATTATTCAAGGTATTCAAAATATTTTACCTAATGCACACATTTTTTTTTGAAAGCAATCTTCCCTGACAATTATATTATAGTATGTTTTTTGTGCGATGACTTAATATATTTACTCAATATGGAGAAAATTCAAAAGCATTATTGCCATTTACCACAATTTTTAAAAGAATTTTGAGTGTAGAACTAAAGATATACTGAGAAATATGGTTCACTGGGAGGAATGCAGTTTACAGTGGTACCTCTAGTTACAAGCTTAATTCATTCCGGAGGTCCGTTCTTAACCTGAAATTTTTCTTAACTAGAGGTGTGCTTTCGCTAATGCTGCCACTGCGCCACCGGCACACAATTTCCATTCTCATCCTGTTTCCGTTCTCAACTCGAGGTAACTCTTCCAGGTTAGCAGAGTTTGTAACCTGAAGCATTTGTAACCTGAGGCATTTGTAACTCGAGGTACCACTGTAATTGAAACAAAGAACATGCTTTTAGTGGGTAAAATAAAGACAAATAATAAGGTTAAACAAACTTTAGGTTATAATCACCTATCTTCTTCTTCTTCTTCTTTTTTTGCAACATTTCAAGTGAGAGATATAATGACTAGTAGAAACTCATGTTACATTGACACAATTAACTCATTCCAAACTTGTGAAAAGGACCTAAGCATTCGTGCTTATGTGCATTGTACATTGCAGGTTTTGTTCAGAAAGTGGCCCTGGATGACAGTTCACATATCCTTGCACTTGATTTATTTGATTACTGTACGTAAGTTTACACATGCACGATCATCACTTGATGAAAAATTTGTTGTTGTTGTTGTTTAGTCGTGGCCAATTCTTCGTGACCCCATGGACCAGAGCACGCCAGGCACTCCTGTCTTCCACTTCCTCCTGCAGTTTGGTCAAACAAATGTTAGTAGCTTCGAGAACACTGTCCAACCATCTCGTCCTCTGTTGTCCCCTTCTCCTTGTGCCCTCCATCTTTCCCAACATCAGGGTCTTTTCCAGGGAGTCTTCTCTTCTCATGAGGTGGCCATAGTATTGGCGCCTCAGTTTCACATTCTGTCCTTCCAGTGAGCACTCAGGGCTGATTTCCTTCAGAATGGATACGTTTGATCTTCTTACAGTCCATGGGACTCTCAGGAGTCTCCTTCCGCACCATAATTCAAAAGCATCAATTCTTTGGCGAGACACAATGGTCTTTAATGGAATCAGTTCACATATTCAGCAGCCAGTCTTCAGTAATCAAAAACATAAAAATGACCCAAGGCTTACCAGTTACCCATCCCTATTAAAGGAAAAGACTTGCAGCTCATTTAATCCCTTCCTTTGTCTCCTTTCCTTCGTGGCTGAGGAGAACCATTGGTTTCTCCTGATGGAACACCTTTGGTGTGGTGACTTTTAGAATTATAGACTTGGCCAATCGGCGTTCTCAGGTTTGTTTCCATCTTACAAACCTAAAGATGCTCTCCACTGAGATCTGAATTATATTGCCTGGGTTGCCCAAAGGAACCTCTAAAATGAAATAAAAACACCCAGGAAAGCTGATAAGAGTCTCAGCTAGGAATCATTTGTTACACACTGCAGTGACTCTAATCTACTCTTGTCACATATTTCCCACTCTTTGGGCAATTACTACATATATTTTTCATCCCATTTGACTAACAATAATAGGTAGCACCAGTTGTTAAATGGTGGTACCATTTTTCATACACAATGGATGTCAAAATGCCATCCTGGTGGTTAATTGTAGAACCTTCTATTTGAGTTGAATCTGTGAACTAATATGTACCTTTTCCTCCAACCCAAGAGAGTGAATTTCAGTCTTAATACACTCTTTGTCTCTTTTTTGACACTTTGAGCATCTTCTTTTTGAATTACAAAAACAAAAATGATACCATCTCTGGGGGGGTAGGAAACAGATTGGAACATCTGTCTTTTGATCTAACTTTGCAACTTGGTAAGCCATCCTTACTTGTTAAATTTGTAGAATTGCTAATAAAAGGCATAATGTACCAAATGGTGGTAATTTAGATGGAACAAGCATATCAATCACAGTGAAATGGGCTCAGAGCTCTATATTCAGGCAGAATAATTAAGCAGAATTATGAGACTAATCCATATACACTGAAAAACAAGCTTCTAAAAACTTATTCTAGAGAGGTAGGAGTTTTCTGACAGTTGTAGAGCTCAGCACAATGATGATGTGGACTTCTAGAACTTCTACTGAAGATGCTTCAAGCACAGGCTTTCAGTGGGGATCAAAACTCAGGGTCTATATGGACAGAATAAAAGTGAATTGTACAGATCACTAGCCCTATCCAGGCATTATAGAATATAGAATAGAATATAAACACAAACAGGGGGATAATGGGCTGAGCTTTCTGCCCTCCACCCCCAACATCACTGCATGACCTGGCCCTACAAACTCCACCCTCAACCTTCTCATATTGAGTGGAAAGACCTGTGGGAAGCTTCTAAGCACTTTCATGCTTAAAAGCCTCTGAACAATTGGGAAACTTGCCTTATCGGGATTCCAGAATGTATGGAGGCACCTTTGTGCATTTCTTTGGGAAAGTTTGGGAAAGGGCAACCGAAATGACCAAGGGATGGTGCAACTGCCCTGTGAGAAAAGGCCACAGCATTTTTCATTCAGAGACAAGGCAAGTAAGAGGTGTCATGACAGAAGCTCATAAAATTATGCATCACGTGGATTAATTGTATAGAGAAAGGTTTTTCTCCTCCTTTCATAATACTATGTGGGCATTGATTGAAGTTGAATGTTGGAAAATTCAGTTCAGGCTTCTTCACGCAGGGAATAGCTAAACAATGAAACTCACTTCCAAAGGAAGCAGTAATGGCCACCAACTTTAAGATTAGACAAATTCATGGAGGATAAGGCTATCAGTGGGGTTAGTGGCTACTAGCCCCGAAGTTTATGCTCTGCCTCCAGTATGCCTCTGAATTCCATGGGAGTCATGGGTGGGCAGAGTGCTGCTGTGCTTGACCTCCATTTTTGGCTTTCCCATCTAGTTGGCCACTGTGAGAACAGGATGCTGCACTAGATGAGTGTCAGGGACTGAACTGAAGGAGGATGGAGATGGAGAAGGAATGGTGGAGATCACCCCCTTCCCTTCTCCTGGCACTTCCAGAGGGGAGGGAAGTAGTATTGATTTACAGCAGGGGATTGAGGAAGGTCACAGCACTGAGACAGGCAAACAGAAGAGTTTGGAGGTGTTAGGAGAAGAGGAAGCAGAGCCCAGAGAGCCAGAGCAGCCAGCTGACATGTTGTCACTGGAGAGTATTTCTGACCCCCCTTCTCCCAGAACTCGGTGTTTGTTAAGGATACAAGAACAAAGGACTCAGAGGCAGTTGGCCCCAAGCGTCCACCATAAGGGAAAATGCTTTTGCTAGCAAGGAGGGAGGAGGAGCTCAGTTGGAGCAATGCCATTCTTGGGGCATACTGCATTCTTTTGTCTCTCGCTATTATGAAGGAATATAGGGGACGCGGGTGGCGCTGTGGGTAAAAGCCTCAGCGCCTAGGGCTTGCCGATCGAAAGGTCGGCGGTTCGAATCCCCGTGGCGGGGTGCGCTCCCGTTGCTCGGTCCCAGTGCCTGCCAACCTAGCAGTTCGAAAGCACCCCCGGGTGCAAGTTAGATAAATAGGGACCGCTTACTGGCGGGAAGGTAAACGGCGTTTCCGTGTGCGGCTCTGGCTCGCCAGAGCAGCGATGTCACGCTGGCCACGTGACCCGGAAGTGTCTCTGGACAGCGCTGGCCCCCGGCCTCTTAAGTGAGATGGGCGCACAACCCTAGAGTCTGTCAAGACTGGCCCGTATGGGCAGGGGTACCTTTACCTTTTTATTATGAAGGAATACACTCATTAAAAAGGACTCTACCTTGTTTCCTCTGCTTCTTGATGCCACCAGGGGAAGGATAGAATTCCCAAGGTCTGACAATGAGTCATTGCCTGGTCCAGCAGATTCTCCTTGTGTACTCGTTTGAAAGGGCAAAGCGCCCTTCAGATCTTCCCACTCAACGTGGCGACAGAAGAGGACACTGAGGGCGGAGCAGTGGGGGGGGGAGACATTTGAGAATATACATTCTCATTTCTTTTATATACTATTTTCCCTCATCGTATGAAAAAGAACAAAAGGTAAGAATGGTCATTTACATGTCCCCCCCCCAAAGTTAAGCAGACTCTATGACTTTCTTGCCCATAAGACACTGCCACCCAATAACATTCTGCAGCAGTGGCGTGTGGTCAGTGGACCAGGGGGCTAGGCTAGTCCCCTAAATGGTCCCGGTAAATTAAAGTATTAAAGTATTAAAGCCTGGCACCATCTTCCCAAAGCCTGGGAAGGTTCTGCCCGGCTTAGGGAGGGAGGCACAATGCTCATGCACAGGATAGTGGAACATCATGTGGTCACACCCATGACATCACACACACACAGAGTTGCCCTCGCAGGCTGGTGCCTCTGGCTCTAACTGTTCCCCTGCAAAAACAATTCACCGCACACCACTGATCTGCATACTTCGACTACCAAGTGGATACTTTCTACCTAACATTCTTCCTGGTGCCAAAGCGTGTTCTCACTAAAGGAGAGCACGGGTTGCGGATGGGGCCGAGCAAGACACCCTCTGGGTTGTCAGGCAAGTTAGGCTCAAGGGCTCGAACTAGATTGGTGGATGGAGTTGCTGGGGTAAAATTGATGTTGCCAATTTTAGGGGTGGGATCAGAGATTATTTAAGCTAGGGCCACAGCTTGTTCCTTTCTCTTTCGCTGTGGACACCGGATCTCCCGCCCGCCCTCCCTTGATTGGGCTTCGCTCTGACCTTGCTATTGCCTGTCATGGGGTCGTCCGCATTGGTGCGGGGGCCTAGTAGGAATTTTTCCTTTTGGCTGATTAGTGTGTGCCAATTGGGTTTTGCCTACTACGTAGCAAATCGTCACAACTTGTAAGGTTGGCGGTTAGGCATTGGTTAAATTGGTTGGTGGAGGGGTATGGATTGGCTGTGCCTACCCCTCCAATGCTGCTGCTGCTGGGAATTCCGTTAAAGGAATTCTGGGGCTTACCATCCCTTCGTCCAAACCCTTGGAGCAGGGTGCGGGCCGTGTAAGTTCCCAAGGAGCAAGCAGGGAATAGCTGAGGGTCTGTGTCGCAGTCCCAGCTGTCCCTGGTCTTGTTCCTCCACACGCTGACTCACGGGAGTCAGCGCTGTCCCCCAAGGCGGGGGGGACAGCTAGTCATAACCAATGCCTAAGCAACCACTCACATTTTGTATGATAATAAAGTTGTGGCCAAAATTATGCCAAAAACCTTAAACAAAAATAATGTGTGATGTGTGAGTTATTGGGAAGGGTGTCTTGGGGACCTCAGCACGCAAAACTTCATTATGTTTGCCATTAACCATGAAAGATCTTGATGTACAGACATTCCCATAAATATTCATAAATAACAGCAGAATCCTGTGCATGATTGCTTAAATGTAAGTTCTCCTGTGTTCAGTGGGCCTTACTCCCTGGTAAGTATGCCAAGAGGGAAACCTAAGTAATGTCAGGGACAGTGCTGAGGAGGGATGCACTGAGGAGGAATGGTGGGAGCCTCCCCCTCCTCCTGCTCCTGCTCAGGATCCTGAATCTTCCCAGGAGCAGTGGGACCGTATAGATTTGGAACAGTGGTTTGCAGAGGGACATAGTTCAGAAGAGAGAAGTTGAGAAGTACTGGGTGGTGAACAGCTAGAAGAACTGGGAGAGAGAGTTGACAGACTCACTGCTACTGGAAAGTGTCTATCCGCTCAGCCCAAGGAGAACAAATAAGGAGCACAGAAAGCACAGTGGTCGCGAGATTAGGTTGCAAGACGTGGGTGACTAGAGGGGAAGTGGGTGGAACCCTCAATTGGGAGCACTTTCATTCCCAGGAATGGATTCTTTGTTCTCTCGCTGTGATCATTAAAATCTCTAACTGGTAAGAGACTCCTTTCGCTTTGTTTTGCTTATCTAATGCCAAAGGAAGGGGGGAGGAAGCTGAGTCCCTGAAGCCTGACAAGTAACCTTGTTCATCAACAACTCTCAAATTCTCAAATTTAGCCAAATTAGAAAGTGTGCATTGTTGGAGATACCATATGCAATTTTCTTTCAGAGGCTGGTAGGCCAAGGTTTGGAGGTTGCCTGTAGTGAAAAAGGTAACTGGGGGGGACATTCGACGGGAGTCAAACTGAAAAGTACATTTCGTGGCGCATGGTACACTCTCATAGTGAACAACAACAGGGGCAGATTCTTCCACCTGCCTCTCAAAAATCTCTAGGATTAGATACGATTCCCATACGTTATTGGTTCCCGGCTTAAAACTATAGATGCTGAGACAAAAACAATACATGAAGATTATACTGTACTATTAATTTTTATTGTGAATATGTAATATGATTTCCAGTTTATGTTTTGTTTCAGCTGCTGTACTATATATGTCTTTGTTTTTACATTTTATTTTTAAAAATTGCAAAAAAATTCAGTGAAGCAGGGGGAAATTCTTCAGTTCTCCTTCAGGCTTCTATTGCTGAGACTTCCTAATTCCTCTAATTTTGGGCCAGTCTTACACTTACTGAAATTCATAAATTATCCACAACGTCTCTATGCACTTATTATATCCTCATAGAAACACTGGTGGGAAATTTCATAACCAATAACCTCTGCCAAAAATTCCATATGATCTTGCAACACCGCCAAATAGGAATAGCATCTGCACTATTTCTTGGGCCAAAGGGAATCGAGACTTTTTGAAAAGTTGAACATGCATCAAGAACAGTAAAACAGAGTGCATATCAATCCATCTGCCAGCAAAGAAAGGAGTTGGATACAAGCTTATTTAAAATAGCAATATTCACAAGCAACTCCAGGGTGGCATAAATTATTATTAGAAATACAGAACTAGGTAACCAGGATCTAATGAGAGGGGAGGAAACTGAAGGAAAAGAGCCAAACAATAAAGAAAGAAGAGGAAGATTGCAGTAAATGTCTGGGGGGAAACAAACCACAAGCTTGGGCAAACTATAGCTTAGCTCTGGGGCAGCAGAACTGGGGGACGAGCAAGGTGGTTGTGATCTTATCTCCACGAACCCCCACATTTGCTCATTCATACCATGCCACTGTTTGGTTTAGAGTTGTCACAAAGTGGGCCACATCCATACCATACATTTAAAGCACTATAATACCACTTTCGCAGTCATGGCTTCCCCCAAAGAATCCTGGGAGCTCTGGTTTGCTAAGGGCACTGAGAGTGGTTAAAAGGTAAAGGTAAAGGGACCCCTGACCATTAGGCCCAGTCGTGACCGACCCTGGGGTTGCGGTGCTCATCTTGCTTTATTGGGCGAGGGAGCCAGCGTACAGCTTCTGGGTCATGTGGCCAGCATGACTAAGCCGCTTCTGGCGAACCAGACCAGAGCAGCGCACGGTTAGGAGGCCCTTATTCCCACCCAGAGCTACGGTTCTCTCAGGGTCTTAGTAAGCAGCCCCTCTGCCCATTAAACTTTGGGAATTATAGCTCTGTGAGGGGAATAGGAATCTTCTAACAATTCTCAGCCTGTTGTCTTTGTCCATGGAGTTTTCTTGGCTGGGATACTGGAGTGGCTTGCCGGTTCCTGCTTCAGGTAGATCACAATTAGTCAAAACTCTCCACTATGACCTGTCCGTCTTGAGTGGCCCTGCACGGCATAGCGCATAGCTTCTCTGAGTTATCTTTCTTGAGTTCCATGATCACTGCAGATCGTGACAGCAGTCACAAAATTAAAAGATGCCTGCTTCTTGGGAGAAAAGCAATGACAAACGTAGACAGCATCTTAAAAAGCAGAGACATCACCTTGCTGACAAAGGTCCGTATAGTTAAAGCCATGGTTTTCCCAGTAGTGATGTATGGAAGTGAGAGCTGGACCATAAAGAAGACTGATCGCCGAAGAATTGATGCTTTTGAATTATGGGGCTGGAGAAGACTCTTGAGAGTCCCATGGACTGCAAGAAGTTCAAACCTATCCATTCTGGTTTTTTTTATTAAATAAATTTTTATTAATTTTCCAAACACATAATAAAAACAAACAATACACAAAACAAAAACATACAAACATATAAACATGTATAATTTCATAATCTTATTTTCATGCACCTTACTTCCCGGACTTCCCCATACCTCCCCTTTTCTGCATCCTTGTTTTACATTTCTTCAGCAACCCTCCAGTTAACCAAACCTATCCATTCTGAAGGAAATCAGCCCTGAGTGCTCACTGGAAGGACAAATCCTGAAGCTGAGGCTCCAATACTTTGGCCACCTCATGAGAAGAGAAGACTCCCTGGAGAAGACCCTGATGTTGGGAAAGATGGAGGGCACAAGGAGAAGGGGACGACAGAGGATGAGATAGTTGGACAGTGTTCTCTAAGCTACCAACATGAGTTTGACCAAACTGCGGGAGGCAGTGGAAGACAGGAGTGCCTGGCATGCTCTGGTCCATGGGGTCACGAAGAGTCAGACATGACTAAATGACTAAACAACAACAATTCTCAGCACCCTTAACAAACTACAGTTCCCAGGATTCTTTGAGGGGAGCCATGACTGTGTTAAAGCCATGACTGTGTTAAAGTGATTTCGGTGCATGTGGGGAAGGAGCCATAGTGTTTTACAAAGACATACGTCCTATTTTTGCTGACCCGGGGGACAAAAGATTCTACGTTGTTGCCCTTGTACACTGCCATAGACAGCTAGTCGGGGGCATTCAGCTTGCGCAGGCCTGGTTTTTATGTATTTTATTTCACCTTTACAAAAATAACATTATGTCAACAACACACAGGGACTGTGGCGCAATATTAATGGAACATTTTGCATTCCAAATGAAAATGTTCCTTACATTAGATGTGCAATTTGAGCGCCAAACAATGTGACACTCAACATTTTCCGCAAACTGTTTTTCAGCTTCAAAGGCAAACATTTACAACAAAAAATGATCATGTTTAATCTGCAAAATAAATACATTTGATTTTAATTGCTTGGATAATGACCGAGCAAGTACATCAGGCTCATCTCGCTCCTAGAGATAATAATGAAAGGCAGAGAGGCCCAAACAATATCCCAAGAATAGACCAAGAGAGAGTGCCTCTGAAGATGGCTCCGGTAATGAAAGTCATTCTTTTGCAAATGACTCTCCTTCTGAAGACCGGCCTGAAGATGCTGAAAACAGAATGATGCCTGTGGAAATGGAATTAATCAATATGAAGATGAAGAACAGCAGTCTATCACTGAAGAGCTGTTTGATAATAATGAAACTGAGCAAACAGCCGGTGCTACAGAAACAAATGAAAGCGGATAAAATGTCAATGATAATAATGATTCCAGGATATATATAGATATATGTTTTCACAAGAGATAGAGAAGGAAAGGAGGAGCTGTAATGGGTTTAGGGGTTGCTCGTGCGTAAGTTGGCGCCACTCCTGGCTAGGTTGCCTGGCTGAACCCTTTCTGACTGAACAGCCTCCAGCATCGTGACTGTCTCAGTCGCTGGCAGAATCCGTCAGTGGGCGTTTCTTGAACCTTTTCCAGCATAAAAGCTGTTTGACGCCAAGTCTCCTCCTACTCTCCCTGCGCGGAAGTCTTCTGCGCAGGGAGGGTGTGGGCAGCGGAGGACCCGTACTCTCTCCGCTGGTCTCTGGCGAGGAGTCCTGGAGCCTCCTCTCCGATTCCCCCATCTGCCCCCCTTCTCCACTGGTGTTACACTGATTTCCTTCCCCAGCAGATGGGCTGCCTCTCTCCCTACTGGGACCCTCTCCGGCATCCCTCTGGAGCCTTCCCTCCGCCTCTAGCTCCGATGGCAGTTCCCTGACAGGAGCATAGCCGAAAATGACTTTTAATCAGGAGGATAGCTGTTGCACACCACCCGAATCTCTGAGCGGTGTGAGATTCCTGGAGTTCCAGGCACTTAAGCAGAGTTGGGGTTTCCTTTAGAAATGAGGAATAGCAGAGACTCCGGTGTCTTTATGATATATGGTTTATTTGCACGTATATGCAACTTGAGCCTACGATGGAGGGGTTCACACCAAAAGGGTCTTGTTTTTCCCATAGCCGCAGCCTTGGATTCAAACAGAAATTGAACATTACTCTGACTTTGCTGATTTACCTCTAGGTCACATCACTGCAACTCAACTCTAGCATTTCCTTCTAACTGCGAGTGGAGTTGCGGAAAGGGCCCCACCAATTGGCCGCTCACACAGTGCTCCTTTCCTTTGTTCTCTTCGTGTTCCTTCACTCAGGCAATCACCTCATCAGGAAGCTAGCCTGGTTTATATGTTAATACTTGCTCCATCGAGGGGCTAGAAAGGTCTTTGCCTACTTCCCCAAATTCACATGTACAGTGGTACCTTGGGGTAAGAACTTAATTCGTTCTGGAGGTCTGTTCTTAACCTGAAACTTTTCTTAACCTGAAGCACCACTTTAGCTAATGGGGCCTCCTGCTGCCACTGCGCGATTTTTGTTCTCATCCTGAAGCAAAGTTCTTAACCTGAGGTACTATTTCTGGGTTAGCAGAGTCTGTAACCTGAAGCGTCTGTAACCTGAGGTACCACTGTATTCAGAAGACGAAGCCTGTGCATGAATTTGTTTTATGTGCAGAGATCAGTGCATAGTGATCAACACACAATCTTCGCAGTAAGGCTCTCTTCCAGTGGCAGAGTATCACAATGACCGATAGTTTATCTGCTGCAGCTTTCTTCCGCCTTCACAGCCATTGTAGCATACCACTTGTTATAAGAGCCGTCTTTCCCATAGGGCTTAGTGGTGCGTTGCGCCAGGGCGCTGGCCTCTCAGGGGCACCCCAGCGAGTTGGGGAGCTGCTCGGGTTTGCCATCGGCCTCCCTTTTCCCTGCATGCCCGCTAGCTGCGCCCTGCCAACCATAAGGCTGGCAGGCGTGCAGCTTCTCTCCCAAGCTTCCTCGGGAGGAGAGCGATCCCTGCAGAGGCTTAGGATAGAAGCTGCGCCCCGCCAACCTATGGGAGTGCGCAGCTACGGCCACCCCAACACTATCTGTGGTAATTTGGGGGCGCTGGGCATCTGCTAAAGATGGCCCTGCTTGTTATCTTCTACCTGTTCTGCCGTTGAGGACTTATTGGATCATTCTTTGTCTAGCTCCTCCCTCTTGACCTCACTGCCTGGGTGACCCTACTGAGAGACTCTTGACGGCTTCGCACGCAAGGATCATAGGAACGTGCAAGCCCACCCACCACAACAAGGTGATGATCCAGCAAGTGAGATTGAGATTGAGACTCAAAGGAGAAAATGGACTTTTTATCCAAAGGGTAGCCATATTACTTGGTTGTAGCAAAAACAATAGCTCTACGGTCTTTAGTAAAACATGAATAAAGTATAGCTTTGGTGTCTAGAGTTCACAATGGCTGGAGATGCATGAAACTGTCCAGTAAATCATGAGGTGCATGGATAGAACTGGGGGCAGAGCTCTCGTCTCCTGGGAAGCCACAAAGATTGAGGCCCTCTCTACACTAAACTTTTAAAGCCATGTTAGGCCACTTTAAACAGCTGCACTTCTGTAAAAGAATCCTAAGACTTGTAGTTTTTTAAAGGGTACTGAGTTGGTAGGACATCTCTATCCCTCTTCCAGAGGGAAGAGGACTTGCCTGCCCCCCCCACCTGAAAATTGTAGCTCTCTGAAATAAATAGATGTCTCCTAACCACTCTAGCCACGCTAGCAAAGTTATGCTTAAAATTCTACAGGGCAGGCTTAAGCAGTACGTGGACAGAGAACACCCAGAAGTGCAAGCTGGATTGTGAAGGGGCAGAGGAACCAGAGACCAAATTGCAAACATGCACTGGATTATGGAGAAAGCTAGAGAGTTCCAGAAAGACATCTATTTCTGCTTCATTGACTATGCAAAAGCATTTGACTGTGTCGACCACAGCAAACTACGGCAAGTTCTTAAAGAAATGGGAGTGCCTGATCACCTCATCTGTCTCCTGAGAAATCTCTGTGTGGGACAAGAAGCTACACTTAGAACTGGATATGGAACAACTGATTGGTTCAAAATTGGGAAAGGAGTACGGCAAGGCTGTATATTGTCCCCCTGCTTATTTAACTTATATGCAGGATTCATCATGCGAAAGGCTGGGCTGGATGAATCCCAAGCCGGAATTAAGATCGCTGGAAGAAATATCAACAACCTCAGATATGCAGATGACACAACCTTGATGGCAGAAAGTGAGGAGGAATAAAAGAACCTTTTAATGAGGGTGAAAGAGGAGAGCACAAAATATGGTCTGAAGCTCAACATCAAAAAAACGAAGATCATGGCCACTGGTCCCATCACCTCCTGGCAAATAGAAGGGGAAGAAATGGAGGCAGTGAGAGATTTTACTTTCTTGGGCTCCATGATTCTTTGGGGGAAGGTGAGATCATTTAAAGTGGTGTGATACTGCTTTAACTGTGTAGAGCAGTTGGAGCCTGAGGAAAATGCAGCCCAGTGGGGCACATGCTGGTGATGGGTGGAGCCAGAAGCAAAAGGCGACAGAACAACAAATGTCATTTTTTACCTTTGTGCATCAGGTACGCAGCTAAGCAAGCCTACATCTAAGCAAGCAAGGAGGCAGAGTTCAAGGACACACCCGAGACAGGCAAAAACATCTGAGGCGCAAAAAGCCACTCTGAAGTAAGCAAAAGTCTGTGTTTTGTTTATTTGTTGCTGTTGTTGTTGTCGTTTAGTCGTGTCCGACTCTTCGTGACCCCATGGACCAGAGCACGCCAGGCACTCCTGTCTTCCACTGCCTCCCGCAGTTTGGTCAAACTCATGTTAGTAGTTTCGAGAACACTGTCCAACCATCTCGTCCTCTGTCGTCCCCTTCTCCTTGTGCCCTCCATCTTTCCCAACATCAGGGTCTTTTCCAGGGAGTCTTCTCTTCTCATGAGGTGGCCAAAGTCTTGGAGCCTCAGCTTCAGGATCTGTCCTTCCAGTGAGCACTCAGGGCTGATTTCCTTCAGAATGGAGAGGTTTGATCTTCTTGCAGTCCACGGGACTCTCAAGAGTCTCCTCCAGCCCCATAATTCAAAAGTATCAATTCTTTGGCAATCAGCCTTCTTTATGGTTTATTTGTTACTTTAGTGCAAATGTATAAACACCTATTCAGAATTATTGGGGGCAGCCAAATGCAAAAGACAGGCAAGTCTCCCAAAGCCTTCCTTACAGCAAGAGGGAATTTCTGAGTGACAAGCAACAGACACTTGACTTTCCTGCCCAACACGGCTATTAAAAGATGCCGAAGTTGTGTCCTCCTTCACATCTACCTACGCTAAGCACTGGTTTTGTACAAGGCAAAAAAAGATGGTGCTGTAATCAAAACTACTCTCATGTGTTTGAGGCAGAAACTTTGCGGCGGCATCTACTACAATCATGAATCAAGGGAATGCAGAAATGGAAAGGGTTTTTGGGGGTTTTTTTTTGTTCGTTTCCTTATGCCGTGTACAAGTAAAACCAAAAGCATTAAAGCTTCTCTCTGCTCTTTTGAAGCACTAAAATGCCTCTAGGTCTTTGCATTAGGAAACACAACATCCTTACAAGGATCAGAAGGCAAGATCCCACGGGGTAAGCTGATACCTCGTAATGCAGTAGCACTTGCCTTTTGAACAAGTTTACTATAAAAACACATAGGACAAAAAGATCATTTTACATCACTTAGAAGAAGGGCAAAGTCAAAAACAGAGGGTTGGTGTTTTATCTGAAAATGGTTCACAATTGTCGCCTGGCCCTCCCTCTACACAAAAGCAACTTACCAAGGCAGCGTGCCTCACCCTTCAAAGACAGCCCAACCAGCGCTGTTTATAGATCAGAAACATCAATTTCACTACCTGGGAGTAGGGGGGCAAGACACTAAATGCATCCTCCAACATCCCCACTCAAATAGAGAAATTTCTAGGATATATACGCGCAATCCTGGCAGCCGGATAAAGCCACTAACGGCACAAACAGAACCCTCTTGGACATATTGTTCCCTATCCTATCAGAGGTATGTGGATGTGTTGGCTAGAAGAATTTGTGTGAGGTGTTTAAACTGTTCCCCCATTAGCAGAAGAGTGAAATGGAATTCTTCTGCTATTAGCTAAGCATATTGAAGAAATGTAGCTGAAACAAATTTGCTCCTAAATATTATCCATGGCAAGATTTATGAAGTATTGTTATCTATTTGGGTGGGCCCACACTCTAAACTCCGGAAATTAATACACGGTAGGGTTTTGATTATTTGGGAGTAGTGAAAGCAGGGCCGGGTTTCGGTTTGATGAGGCCCTAAGCTACTGAAGGTAATGGAGCCCTTTACATGTCCAGCTGTCCTTTGTCAACAACAAATTGTCACCGTTTTTTTGTGTTGAATATATGCTATATGGTAATTTATGGACCTCATAGGTATCTCCCCTTCATAGATCACTGCCTTGTTGTGACAAAGGGGCTTGAATAACTCCAAGAAGTGATGAGCTATGCCGTGCAGGGCCACCCAAGACGGACAGGTCATAGCCGAGAGTTTAGACTAAATTTGATCCACCTGGAGAAGGAACTGGCAACCCACTCCAGTATTTTGCCAAGAAAACTCCATGGACATAAAAAAGGAGAAGCTTTGAGAAGAAAGTGCGAGTTTCCAAGGCATGCTCTGGTACATGGGTGATGGAGAGTCCAACACGACTAAGACGACTAAACAAAAATAGGTATCTAAAGACATTTGCACATAACAAAATATGTATTTTATCAAAGTAATTGTTGAAATGAAATACAATTAAGAAGAAGTATATTCATAGGGACGCGGGTGGCGCTGTGGGTAAAAGCCTCAGCGCCTAGGGCTTGCCGATCGAAAGGTCGGCGGTTCGAATCCCCGTGGCGGGGTGCGCTCCCGTTGCTCGGTCCCAGCGCCTGCCAACCTAGCAGTTCGAAAGCACCCCCGGGTGCAAGTAGATAAATAGGGACCGCTTACTGGTGGGAAGGTAAACGGCGTTTCCGTGTGTGCTGCGCTGGCTCGCCAGATGCAGCTTTGTCACGCTGGCCACGTGACCCGGAAGTGTCTCCGGACAGCGCTGGCCCCCGGCCTCTTAAGTGAGATGGGCGCACAACCCTAGAGTCTGTCAAGACTGGCCCGTACGGGCAGGGGTACCTTTACCTTTACCTTTATATTCATAGTGAAACACAATTAAGAATTGGGGGCCCTAAGCTATAGCTTGTTTAGCTTATACGTAAATCCGGCACCGAGTAAAAGGAAGATTGGAGGCCAGTGGAAAAATACAGGCTAAGCTTCCTTTCCAAGGCAGAACCCTCACCTGGGATAGAGGTGTTAACATGACAAAGGGTTTGATTGCTCATCTAAGAGGAATCCTTGGGCCTGGGCATACAGAGGTTGCCACGGTGATGGGGTGAGTGTGTGAAGTGACAAGAAAAGAGTGTCTTTAGCAAGGTGTGCTGGGAAGAAGGAGGAGGAGAACAGAAATGTAGAATCCATCTTTGGCAGGCTGGCTGAAGGCTAACTGGGAGAGATGACTTGGACTCCAGGTGATCCAGTGATGCATCACCTGCAGCCACTGCTTGTTGGAGGCCAGATCTGCCTCCTCCTATTCAGCCCCGCTTGCTATTGTGCACAGGCGCACCAGAACTCCAGTAGCTGAGCCAGAGCATCACCAGTGTCAGGATGCCTGTGCTGTGCTGAGGCGAGTTATGGGGAGAGGGGGCAGGATAGCTGCTCTCCACAAAGTCTCCTCCATCTTCTCTGCCTTTTTGCTCAAAGTAAGACTTCCTTCTGCTTCAGGCAGGGTGTGGGGATGGATTGCAAGTGAGGAGCAGGGGAACCTCTTGGGGAAAGTTTCCCTCCAGGGAGGTCTTACACCATTGCCCCTCCTGCCAAAGCCTCTCATTCAGATGACATTAATAATAACAAATTTTATTTATATCCCGCTCTCCCCAGCCGAAGCTGGGCTCAGAGCTGCTAACAACAATAAAAGATGGCAGACAACTTTTCTGGTTTTCCAGTTACTAGTTTTGTTGCTTCTGGGAGGAGAGGAGGAGGGAAAGAAAGAGGCGAGGCAGTGAAAGGATCTTCTCTTTGCCCAGAACTAGGTTGCCCTCTCTTCCCCATAAGCAGCGAGTTCTCCGGGGTGGGGTTAGAGGGATAGAAAAGCAGTCAAAATAATATCAATGAGGGCAGCAATTTTAGATACCAAGGAATGGATCAATCATTTCGCAAAGTTCATGACATGAGGGGGGTGGCAGAAACCAGCAGGGAGAAGAGAGGAGGGGAAAGGTGCATATTTCCCTGGGAGTTGAAAGTGCGAGCTTTGAAAAACGCTTTGAAACAGGCACATTTGAAACCGTGCGACATAAAAAAATAAGTTGCAAACTAATTAAATGCTCTTGGCCTTCTTTGGACTACAACTTCCACCAGTACTGATCAGCATAACTAGAGAGCATCAATTTGGTTGGTTCTGAAAGCAGTTTCATAATTTGGAAGCTGTTTATTTTATAATCTTTGGAATATCATTTTTGCAACCTAACTCTGTTTTTATTTTTGTGGCATGCTTGTTGTATTCTTAATTTTTAAAAAAATAAAAAATAGAGGCATCAAGTTGACATTGTCCTTCTGTCAAAGTTAGCAGGGAATTTAATGAACTGCTGTGTGAACTTCCCTATTACGTTGTGCCATGCTTTGAAACATCCCAGCTGCCTCTGATGTAATCCTGAATGGACTTCAAGTAGAAATAATAGACTCTTTGATGCTGCAACAGGTGCACTAGTGGACAATTAAAATGTTCCTTTCATAAAAACCCTTCCATGTATGTGATGAAAGAAGTCAACTTTGTGCAATTTGACTTCTCAAGCCATTTGCTACTGTGTACAGAAGTGGTTCTTATTTTGTTTATTGACGCATGGCACCCCCACCCAATTCAAGGTCGCTGTCCGTGGAAGAATGGAGGCCATGCATCCAGCAAAATGAAAGATTTTGCTTCCATTTCAACTGTGCCCTCAATTAAAATGCTTCCATTTCTCCATAGAAGTGAAAGGCAGTTGTTCAGCCATATGTGCGGGTACAGGGATGCCTCACAGACTGAGGACAAATGAGGGTCAGACTGTCCATTGAGTTTATCGGATAAATGTATCCAATTGGTGGGATGTTGTTGTTGTTGTTTAGTCGTGTCCAACTCTTCGTGACCCCATGGACCAGAGCACGCCAGGCACCTCTGTCCTCCACTACCTCCCGCAGTTTGGTCAAACTCATGCTGGTAACCTCAAAAACACTATCCAACCATCTTCTCCTTGTGCCCTCCATCTTTCCCAGCATCAGTGTCTTCTCCAGGGAGTCTTCTCTTCTCATGAGGTGGCCAAAGTACTGGAGCCTCAGCTTCACGATCTGTCCTTCCAGTGAGCACTCAGGGCTGATTTCCTTAAGAATGGATGCGTTTGATCAAACCTATTTACAAGTTTATCCTTTATATTACCTTTTAAGTTGAATAAACCAATAAAGTAAGCTGTGGTATAAATGAGTACTGATTGAATTTATATACCACCTTTCAACACAAGATCTCAGGGTGGTTCACAGAGTAGAGATCAATGCTGTTAAGGTCTGATTCTTGGGTCCACTTTCTTGGTCACACAAGTGTAGTAGAATCCAATGCTTTCTGAATTCCTTTTTAAAAATTTTATTTTGCATTTTTGCATTTTACTATGTTTTGACAATAGAAATTAAGTCTAAACAAAGCCCACCTACCTTTTCTGCAACTCCCTGCCACACCCCCACAGTTCCTTATTTTATATCATATTCTTACTGCATAACCAATTCAAACCTATTTACAAGTTTATCTTTTATATTACCTTTTAAGTTCCATTTCTTACTGCTCGTGTTTATGTCAATCCTGCTAACGTTTTTAATTGTTTACAATATGTTTTCATATATTCAACTAATTTTCCCCATTCTGTTAAAAGAAGTCTCTATCTTGATCTCTTATTCTTCCTGTCGGTTTTGCCATTTCTACGTATACCATCAATTTTAGTTGCCACTCGCCTTTTGTTGTAACTGCTTCTTCTTTCCATCTTTGGGCGTATATCATTTGGGCAGCGTCAATGCTAAGTGGATTACATTTGCATACCTGTAGGGTTACCATCCTAATTTCACATACTATATAGTGGGATTTCCACTTAGACATGCATTTTGCTATTTTAAACAAAACATGAAGTCAAGTCACCATCAAGTCGCAATCAAATTAAAAGTATCCTTGCACCCACCACCTTCAAAAGGTGTTGCTGTTTTCAGCTTGCTTTTAAATTTGTTTCCATCTCATTCTTCATGTACATTATATGCCACACATAGTGAAAAAATAATTCTGAAAAATCACACACGTTTGTCAACAAATGATATAAGAGTGGTCCTCATGAACAGGGAAGATGAAATGTAATAATAATAATAATAATAATAATAATAATAATAATAATAATAATAATTTATTATTTATACCCCGCCCATCCGGCTGGGTTTCCCCAGCCACTCTGGGCGGCTTCCAACAGAACACTAAAATACAATAACCTATTAAACATTAAAAGCTTCCCTAAACAGGGCTGCCTTCAGATGTCTTCTAAAAGTCTGGTAGTTGTTTTTCTCTTTGACATCTGGTGGGAGGGCGTTCCACAGGGCAGGCGCCACTACCGAGAAGGCCCTCTGCCTGGTTCCCTGTAACTTGGCTTCTCGTAGCGAGGGAACCGCCAGAAGGCCCTCGGCGCTGGACCTCAGTGTCTGGGCAGAACAATGGGGGTGGAGACGCTCCTTCAGGTATAGTTCGAGTATATGTTGAAGATATTTCAAGCAACGTCCTTGCCAAAAGGGTTGCGCCAAAAAGTAGGTGGCACTTTCCAGCACCAAAGATGTCTACCATCCCATTCTGACAGGTCACACAACTTACATGTTACATATGCTGAGAATTTGAGATCCAGTTGGTAGCTTCCACTTACTATTACTATTTTGTTAGCAAAGGTTGGCTAGCAAGGGGGGGGGGGACTCATTTGGATTTTAGTCTTACATTACATTATTTACAATTATCACAACTATCAGTGAATATCGTTAAAATAAGCATGTTTCAGTTGTTTGAAGTTTTTCACAGTACAGAAAAATTGAGTCCAGGCATTTGAGTCTATGGCTTATTTTGTAACATTGGGCTTAGGCCAAAAAGTTAATTCCATGTAAATGTAACAGGGGGAAAATGCTGCCGTTGCTTTTTGCTATGATAAGATCTTTATTAAACAGTAGTACAATTTTTAATTTTTTAAAAAAATAATCATGCAATTAGGCCTGATCCGATACTTTTTGTTATCTGAGATGAAAGAAAAGATGGTACCATTCTGATGACAAGATATGCCATCAGGATTTAGATAGCAACATTATATTCTTAAATGAACACTACATGATTTAGAAAGGGGGGGGGGACTGCAAACAGGGGGGGGGGGAGAAATTGCTATATTAAGGAAACTTTATTTTCTTTTTTTGGGTTGGGTCAGAGATGCCTAAGTCAGTGTGAATTATTCTGAAATCTCAGCTCCATTATATAATTGCTGGCTAAATAACATTTGGTTAATGTGGTATAATTTCTTGTCAGAGCAATATGCTGTAGCACTCCAGCGACACCAATAATGTACAGAAACATCAGCCTTCTTTAAGTACATGTTGCTTTGCTCCATAAATACCAGGACACATGCAACAGAGTCACATCTGCCTACACGCCCAATATTATGCTAATGCAACATTCAGTATACCGTGCGCATTAAGCAATTATTTGCTGGATGGGAGCATTAGGAAACCATAATTATTCTAGTCTACTACCCATATTATTTGTACACGCCATGGGAAACATCCAGGAAAAGTTAGGGCTGAATAAATACTATTGAAATAGTGCTTAAGAGCTTTATTTCATCGTCTTCAACGGTGACCCAAGATACAGTTCCCCAAATGCATGTATAAGAGGCTGCCTCCCAAGCAATCCCATTGCACTCTTCTGGATTCTGCACTGAGATCCATAGCCTTCATCTGCCCCAGCTGCAAAAAAACGTGTCTCTCCTGCATTGGTCTCTACCAGTGCCGGATTTACGTATAAGCTAAACAAGCTATAGCTTAGGGCTCCACTCTTTTGGGGGCACCCAAAAAAATTAAAGGGGAAAAAACTGGATTATATTCCCAAAATATAAGGTAAAAAACAAATAAAATAAAACCTACATATAGCAACAGTGTTTTGTGTTGTGTAGGTTCCTATGATGTAAGTAATGGGCCCTGTCTGCTTGCCTGCTCCCTAAAATATCACTGGTTTGCTCCTTTCTATATATAGGGTGGGACACAGGTGGTGCTGTGGTCTAAACCACTGAGCCTCTTGGGCTTGCCGATCAGAAGTTCGGCAGTTCGAATCCCTGTGACGGGGTGAGCTCCCTTTGCTCAGTCCCAGCTCCTGCCAACCTAGCAGTTCGAAAGCACACCACAAAGTGCAAGTAGATAAATAGGTACCGCTCCAGCAGGAAGGTAAACGGGGTTTCCGTGCACTGCTCCGGTTTGCCAGAAGAAGCTTAGTCATGCTGGCCACATGACCCGGAAAAACTGTCTGTGGACAAACGCCGGCTCCCTCGGCAGGTAAAGCGAGATGAGCGCCACAACCCCAGAGTTGTCTGTGACTGGACTTAGCTGTCAGGGGTCCTTTACCTTTACCTTTTATATACAGGGTGCCCATAAATTACCATATAGCATATATTCAACACAAAAAACAGTGGCAATTTGTTCCTGACAAAGGACAGCTGGACCTATAAAGGGCCCCATTACCTTCAGTAGCTATGGGCCTCATCAAACCTGGTCTCTACAGCCATGCCAGGCGCTGTAACTCTCCAGGGTGTACTCTTCTATTGTCTCTCTCTCAAGACAAATGGATGCCACTAAGGATGTATGCCACTCCTCTCTTATGAAGCCCTAACTCCTCACGCTGGGGAGGTGAACTCAGAGTAAGCACACTTTTGACCCTCCCATTGACAATCTGTTCTGTGAAGGTGGCAGTGGCTCTACAGGTCTTGCGAGTCTGTGGACTGGGACAATGAACTACCATGCTGTTATCCATTTTAACACCTAACATCCTCCCAAAATAGGATCTCTTATTCTTACCTATTGCAACAAAACATGGAATTTCAACCAAGGCTGTTTTTTGTTTGTATATGGTGTGAGTGGATAGTTTTTCAAATGTGAAAGGCTCTCTCCCTTTCTCAAAAGCACTCATTAAAGCAACCTTTTATCCTTCATGAAAATAATAATCCTTCATTGTGTTTCGGAATCCATATGATTTGGGTAAATATGGAACAGGGATAAAAACTCGCCTTGTAACTCAGACTAGATACAAGTTTAACTAGGAAGAGGCTAGCTACTTTCCGTAATTATCTCTTCAAATGGAATATATGCTGTCAGGTTCTGAATGCACATGTTTAAAGGAGAAAAGGAATAAACAGGATCAAAGAACATTCAAGAATTAAGAGCACGCCATTTTAATCTTTGAAAATTGCACTACATATCAAAGGCAAAACACATTATAATGAATAATACAGGAGTTTGATATGTAAAGTTTGAACACCATCTAGAGGGTCTGGATGACATCATTAAAAATGTTGGGTAAAGTCTTAAAATCCAGGCATGGGTTGTTTTATGTTAGGGGCCACCTAGACACTTGGACCCCATTTCAGCTAGTTTGGTTCTAAGTCCCGCTGCAGCTGATAAAACAAGCCAGGCCTATGACTAGCTTACAGTGGGGTTTGGTCACAGCAATCAACCATAGCTGAAGTAGTACCTTAATTTTTGTAGTGGAGAGTGTGAAAAAATGCCTGGCTGCTTACACTGAAGAGAATTGATCTATTGGTGCCTGAAAAGGAGAACATGGTAACATGGACTAAGATTACTGCTCCGTTTTAGTGCTCCAGACCTCTTGGCCCTGTTGTATGTGTAACAAGCAGCAACAACAACAGCAACAACAACAACAACCCTGCACCTTGAAACTGATTTGCAGTACTCTAGGGATCAAATCTGGCTACGGGTGGGCGAATGTGGCAATTTTGGTTTCTCTCACTTGCCCGTTTTTCCAATCTTAAATTTAGTTCCTCACATTTCCACATCAGTTTGTGAATTTTTTTAAATCAGCATCTTAGCGTGAAATTCTCCTAATATATACATATTGGCAGTGGTTTTTTCTGAGGGGACGCAGGGGTATGCATACCCCTAAACATTTTGTGAATCTATGTGTGGCCTCATTGAGGGGCAGTATTTCAATACAAGTAGGAAAATGAGAGTACCCCTAAACATTTTTTTTAAGAAAAAAGCACTGCATATTGGTATGCAATTTTTCTAAGATACACATTTCATTCATAGAATTCATAGAATCATAGAGTTGGAATAGACCACAAGGGCCATCGAGTCCAACCCCCTGCCAAGCAGGAAACACCATCAGAGCACTCCTGACATATGGTTGTCAAGCCTCTGCTTAAAGACCTCCAAAGAAGGAGACTCCACCACACTCCTTGGCAGCAAATTCCACTGTCGAACAGCTCTTACTGTCAGGAAGTT